>NC_073739.1:61544822-61847853 GCF_023634155.1 Falco peregrinus
CCTTAACATAACAACTCCGGATGCTGGGGAAATACGAGGGAAATAGACTGCAGAAAGCAGTCAGGCTTGCAAGCTCCTCTTGAATAAACTCTTGTGCTGCTCTCAAATAATGAACAGCTAGATGACCCAGAGGGTCTTTCTAGTCCCCATTCAGGCCTTACACTTCAAGCACTATGCAGTTGATGAAAAGCCTTTGTGTCCTCAACAGAGCAGCCTTCCCCTCCTGCCAGGCTCAGTATTCAAGTCCAAGTAAGTGAAACCAATAGAGAACATTTTATTAGGTCCTATTCCTTGGAATACACAGCTGATTCTGAAGAGGTAAAACATGGCACATATTCAAGTAACACAGTGGTTAATTCAGCCAAAATGACACTACAATCATTCAATAAGAAGTTTATGACAAGTTTAAATAAGTAATAGCAAGACCTATTCAATCTTGTTAATGGTTATTTGAAAAACCTCCTGGAAACCCAAATGCTATGAAAGTTCAGGTGGTATGTCGTATTGGGTACAGACTGGACACTGCTGTCCACAAGACAACATCAAAGCAGTATCTTTAGGAATGAGGGTTGTTGAAACTCTACCAGAGATATTTTAAATAATTTTACTCAAGCTGTTTCTACTCAGCACATCAAACAGTTTTGCCCAGCCACAGTCATCACTAATGATATTTATTCCATGCTTACCGGCTATATGGACATGTGTTGATGTTGGATTATATACAAGCACAACAGAAGAACCAGGGTTCAGCTGGTTGGGTTTTTGCTTTGTTGTTTTTTTGGTTTGGGTTTTTTTTTTTAATATATTTTTATTTTATGGTGAAACTTGCTTGACAACAAGGTTTAAAAAATACAATAGCTGTATACCTGCAGACACTTTCCAACAGACATTCACGTTATACTTTGAGGTTTTGGCTATCACATGCTCTGTCCACAGTCTTATTACTGTACTTGGGCTGCAAACATACACTTCTCTCCACACCCTTTTTAAAGAAACGTTAGTGACTTAAGGAGCACTGGGATAACAGAGGGCAGTCTTCCCCATTGCCTATGGCATTGCAGAGCAGGGCAATGAAAGATTTTGAGAAGTTACTTCAGAAAGGCGCTACTTCAAAGACGCGTAACAGCTGAGACAAAGCATATGAAAACTAGTACATTTGATTGCCCAGTATCTATAGTACAGAGGGAATTAAGATAGCCCTAAAGTGTATATGGCTACTTAGAGATGGATTTTTAATCAGTACACATCTCTCTACCAGTATCTGCTGTTAATATTCACAATGCACAGATAGTTAACTTATCTAAAAACACTTCCTCCCCGAACACTAAATACTGAATAATTCCTTTCCGACAAAGGCAGTTTGAAAGATGGAAAACACACAGCAAACTCCAAGCTATGCAGAAGGTACTGTTCTACAAAACTCATTTTTTCCAAACCATTTTTCCATAAATTTCATTTTAAAATCTGCCTATTTATGTTGCAGGTATGATGAATTTCTACAGAAGCACTGTAAAATTTAGGGCAACACCTTCCACAAATCCCTGTTCCCCCCCACTCACTCCTCTGAACCTCACCAAAAAGAACAGACAGTATCATTAGAGGAGAATGGTTTAAAAATTACATAGAACAGAATCACCAAAATATCCTACTGTAGACCTCTACATATAGATTTAAAGATCCTACAGGAATATGGATGGGATTTGAGTGCCAGTCTCCTGTTACACAGGAATTCCCTCCAGGGAACCAGGACTGAATCAATTTGCCCTCAATTTCCCCATTTTTTGTCAGAACACCAACTTTTGCAGGATCCTGCTTGAGGGCGCAATACAAGCAATCTGGGGATACACAGGAGTCCCCATGAACCTGCATCAAACCCAACAGCTGAACAAGACTATTAGCAGTTCCAATTAAATCAGCTGATGGTTGCAGTACTATACGTTCCCTTTGTCCACAAGCAGTATTAACCCACCTCAGTTTTGACAAAGGTTTAGAGAACTATGCAACTCTTCTGTATTCACAGCTCTTAGAGCAGCCTCTGCTTTGCAAAATAGAGAATCACAAATAACCTAATTCCACGCAGAGATACAAGGAAAAACTTCTCCAAAAACTACCACCACTTCCAAGAAGCCAAGGATAATAAAGGCAAAGAATGGATACGGAGGAATTCACACCAGGCCATACAGATTTCACTGGACCAGGAAAGATGCTGTTTCTTGCCCCGCTTATCACACTTCCTCAGAAGCAAAGACTTTTTTCTTCACCACCACCTGCCATAAATCAAATAGGAAGAGGACTATTCATCCCACTTTTCTTAAATTCAGCACTGTCTTTCCACGCCCCCCTCCACAGGAAGGATCTCCCTCACTTTGGGCTGAGCAACCTCCCTAATTCTCCAGTTGAATGGCATCTGCCATTCCTGTTCTAGACTTCAAGCCTTGGACTATGTCATTTCCTTCCATGACCTCCAGTTTCCTCATTAGGACAGTGACACCAGCTTGTCAGCTGCTACACAGGCAGAAAGTAAGTCAGGTCCTAGGATCCCTGTTGAAGGAAAAGGCTAAGAGGCAGAAAAGGTCTTGTTTACAGTCAGATTATTATTTGTGAATCATTCATACAGCAACTCTCAATTTATATAAGAACACAACCTGCAGCTAACACTGCAAACATGTCCTTACCAAGGTAGAGAACAAATGCATTGTGAAGCTCTGCTGCTTAAAGCATCACTTCTAACCCATTTATTTATTATCATCCTACATACACAGATAAACACAATACTTAAACCTAAAGCGACCACTCAAAATTGTATAGTTTATTATGCCAGATATATCACACTGTACAGTTAAAATCAGCGAAAAAAGTTCATGATGCTTTTCTGTAGCATGTTCTTACCTATCATATCCTAGGTAGTACAGATATATTTTCAGATTCTGCTATGGATCAATAGATATATCCAGATTGTTTTGCTACCCACTTCACACCCATTCTAGAAATGCAAATTTGCCTTTAAAACAGTTGATTTTTTCTTGAAAACAAACCTGACCTCTGGTCATTTAAAAAAAAAACAAATAAGTACAGCTCAGAGGAATAGGAAGAATCAGCTATAGCTACCTTAAAAAAATCAACTTGCTTCCAACGCTTTTTCACAAACATATTTACACATGATTGCACAGAATGTGAAGCTCAGCCTTCACAGTATTCTACAAGGTCAAGAAATGGCCTATAAATATGCATGCACACTGCTGTCTGAGCCAATTATTACTCTACCTTGGTTAAGATGGAACAGTTTTGTTACAATATGATTAAGTCTTTCAGTTCTTGAAAGCCTCCTGTGTGTCAGCTCCATACACACAGATGGACAGACTGCTCCCTTTCCAGGGAACAAAGGAAGCAACAGTATTTGTACTGAAGACACTGCTTTCAAAACTCAGCCTGCCCTAAGTCTCCTTGAATTTAGTCACCCAGCCTTAATGAACATTAAGAAAAAGATTAACAAATAGCAGGTTCTGCAGATCTCTTGTAAGACCCTACAACAAGAGCCAAAAACTAAAAAATCATTCTAATTAAACAGATACAGATACAGCTCAACTCATGGTTAAAGGGCATCACATAGGGTAGTTCACTAGCACCGAGACTTTCTTTTTAATCTCACAGTCATACAGGTATCTTCTCAGGAACACATATGATGTACAAAAGCCTTTGCTTCTGACAACAAAAAAAAAAAAAAAAACAAAAAAACACACAAAAAAACCCCACAAAAAACCCCAAACAAACAAAAAACCCCTCTTCATTTCCAACCTAGGGAAAACTGCAAACACTCTTTGAAAGCGAGACGTCAAAGCACCACACACAAACTATTAGCCAGGCTGAAGCTGCAGCAGCTCAATAGGTCAGCCCTACTAGGAAGGGCGCAGAGGGACTGGACTAATCACAGTGGATTTTGTAAAGAAGCTCAATAATGTAATCCCAAACAGCCTGAAAACAGACAGCAGCGTTCAAGGGGTCGGTCCAACCCACACAGCTAAATGTACTGTCTAGAAGGAATCCCCCTCTCTGCAGCGGTACAGCTATTCTGAGCACTGCCTGCACATCAGGATGTGCGCTCATGTTTCACCTTCGCTTCCAGTTTTAAAAGCAATCTGACAGAAGAGGGTAAAAAAAGAAAACCCAACCTTCACTGCCCAGATGTGCAATGGTGCATGCCACCACCATACAGCAGGAAGGAGACTCCCTTCCTGTCCCCATCCTGCTGGCCATCTTGTCAGGAAAAGCGTTCTGTAGTGTTGAAATTTGCAAAAGACCAGTGAGTAGCTGGGAGGCAGCAAGAGAAAGCCGGCAGAAAATTGCTCAAACACCCCCACTTCATTCAGAGAGGAAACCATGCACACAACCCAAGTTCCAACTCTGGTGGGCAGCTGCCAGGGTCTGGGAAACATCGTTTCTGGGCCAAAGATACAACAAATGGAAACTTGCATGCTTGCCGAATTAAAGAAGGAAAACACGCATACACACGTCATCTCAGGACAAGACACTGCAGGTTTAAGGTGTAGCATCAGCACAAACCCTTCAGCGGTCCTGCCCCTTCCAGCAGGTCCATAGACACCGTGAAGCAGCAGTGACTGACTCCTGCGGTGTCGCCTTGCAGACAACTTTGCAGGGCATGGCAGAATTGCAAAAAACACATCTTCCTAACACAAAGCACACAGTTCAGGGAGGTTTGTTCTGTTTTCACTGATTTATCTGCTCCTAAGAAGTGGAAGAGAACAACCAAGTTTTCAGCTGAAACACTAGGAACCGAATGTCAACCAGTTTAAATAAAAGTTACCAATACTATGCATGACTAAAAAAGTAACATGACCCAAAGCAGGATTTTCTTATTTTCCCTTGCATAAAGCCTCTTTTTCAGCAGACTTTTGATCTTTAATATTCTATGGATGTATTAATTTTCTTACTATCATATACAAAGCTATTAGTAGCATTAGCAATGCAATGCACTATGCTCTGCTGTAGAGAAAAACATCAAACTAGCCACACTGACTATTTCTTTCAAGTTCTCAGCAAAAGCAGAAATTAGCTGTGGAAAAGATCTTTGATATTTCTAGACACCACAGGCAGAATTTTCATCCTTAATTATTTTAATGATCCTTTTTACAGCACAGGAGAGCCACGACAAATACATAGAAACACATATTTATATCTTACATATGTGCAGGCATCCACATGCACACCTTACATCAAACATTTCCAATGCTGCTTCTCATACACAGATTTTTAAGAAATGTTTTTCCTGGCTCTTTAACTAGGAGGATGAAAATTCAGTAAAGCTAACCTTCAAAGTCACTTTCAGTTGCAAAAAATAATTTTAAATACATAAGAAAGAGAGCTATTCATCTTCATCAGCTGTTGACACCATCATCATTTGTCTTGTGAAAAAAAATAATTCCAAGGAGAGTATCTGTCTCTGGAAAGAGGGGTTTGGGGTTTTTTTAATACCATGAATACTAATGAAGTGAAAGCAGTTGAGTTCTTTATAAAATCTATTTCCATTCACATTCACCAATGAGCTTCCAGACTACCTATAAAGGTTTCATTTTCATTTGCACTGGAGGCCTCAGAAAACTAATTGTTTATTCAAGTCTATCTGCTCTGTCCATGCTCAATTAGGTCTCACTTCTCCCTCAGTTACAGCAAAATTAAAAATAAAAATGCAAGGTGAAACATTCCTCATTTCACTGACCAGCTCTCCATAACAAGCCGCTCTCAACTGCCACTCCAAGCACGGCAAGAGCTTCTTGACCATAGCACCATGTTTGAGGGACCTACTCAGTGACTTAAAAGAATTCCTGCTCATTGACTTACTCCTCTGACTAATGGAAAACTCATTTGTAATGCAGCTTTCTAATAAGCACTATCAAACACCGCTAAGTGTAACCAGGCACTCCAGCTACAACAATTAACAAGCAGCCTGGTTTTAGGTAAGGGAGACATAATCTTTACACACAATATGAAAAAAAAATAACCCTAATATAATTTATGACTCCTTATTTAGATCATTAAAATATTAAATAGCCCATTTTGTCATTTAAAGCTTCAAATCCAGCATCACATTCCTTAGGAATAATGTATCAGAGGGAATCACAACACATCTATACAAGGCAAGTAAAAAACAAAAGAGAAACCCATGACAAAATGAGGCTGGAGTAAAAGGTTCTCAGCATGTAATGGAGCTGAAGTTGATCCATAAATCAAGGAAAGATGAAAGCAAGATTATTTATGTGAAAGGTTCCATTGTTAATTTACAGTCTGATTCAGGAAAGAAATGCTTTACTTGATCAATGTACCAGTGATGTGCATGTGTGTACTTGGGCACAAATTAGTAATAATTACCAGTAGGCATACCTCCTCATATTTTTTAATTAACCTTAGCAAGCAGCATATACTGTTCCAGAAAATGGAGGTTTTCCTGAAGTTTGCCTTTAACAGACTCTTAAGTTTTTAAATAATGCAGGCTCGCCACAAGAGACCTTGCATACAAGGGCTTTTTGATCTCCTTCTTCCCGTTCAGTGCTAAGAAAGAAACCAAGTGCAGTTATTGAACAATAGCTGCCATAAAAAAACCTCTTCCTGAACTGTTTTGAACATGAACTACAATAAGGTATTTGATATCTTTATAGTTTTACCCTAGACATCTAACACAGAATTCAGAAATTGGAATGCTTCTCCTTTAGTCTCACCAACACCATTAGTGAAAAAAGATCAGAAGGGCAAGCATATCTGGGGAAGGGGGGAGCACAACCCAATTTGGCAGAGATTTGTAGTTAAGGACAATAATCAAGAACCATGTTTATAATTTTAAGTGCCTCCACTGCATTTCACATCTTCTGTCAGCTGCCATTTGTCAGTCTCAGACAATTTACCCAGGTCTGTCATTACCAGATGTGTTTATTATCGCTATCTGGCACAAAGATGATTTTTTTTTTTCCTAAGGACTTCAAGTACTACCACAATTCAGAAAAATAATAGAGACCATGTGAGAATGTAACTAGAAAGCTGATAAGGGATAATTTTAAATACTCCACCCCTCCATTTAATTACTCCACCCCTCTATTGAATTCTTTGTGTAATCTAAGCAAGTAACTGTCCATACATTCTAAATATCCTCATTTTAAAACCTACACTTACTAAGTAGACTTACCATCACTCATCCTGGTCTTTTTACCCAAGTTTTCCAGTTAAATGGGTAGCTATATAATACAATGACACTGATGGGTGGGAGAAGGGAAGATCCCTACTTAGATTTTAAAAAATCCTGTATTAAGTTCCATTAGGCAGGAAATGATAGCAGAAGGTATTGCACACTGTATCTGAAAGAACAGACATCAGTATGCAAGTGCAAAAGAGTACAAAACAGACAGGCATGTAAAAAGCATGCAAATCAAAATGATAACTGCATTTGTTTTTACAAATTTACATTTACATTTACAAATTTAGAGCTGCTCTGGTTTCTTCACCCTCATACAGAAAACCTCAAATTAACAGCAAAATATTAACTTGTATGGCTTTTACAGTTTTATTTATAGATCATATCACCTCAGAGATTTATACACACTTTTTTAAAAGTTCAGTATGACTTAGAACTCTCTAAATTACAAGGTTTAGTTGTATACTAAGTTGTAGCCATTTATTATTTTTATATCACCATGAATCTCATAAGTAATTTAATGCAATTTCATTAAAATGTCTGGAGTGCAGAACTTGACACAAAAGCACTGTTTGCCACAGGGCAGTAACCGCTGAATAAGAAGAGTTTTCTAATAATATTTTGCTAAAGTAACCTGATTTAATTAAAAAAAAGTACAATTCTACCCATGTTGTTTCATACTGTGTTGTCTTATTTCAACTTCTTCCACTCTCCACTAGTGAAAGGGGAGTGCTATCAAAAGCACGACACCACCACACACATATGCAAGTGTTATCAGGGTCTACTAGGATTCCTCATGTCTGTAAGGCAGCATGGACAACAATCATTAAATCAACCTTTGTGCCCTCGCTTCAAGCATGCAACACACAACATTGTGTGTGCTCAGGGTAATGCCATCTAATTCAAAATAATGGGACCCTGCATCTTTCATGAAACTAAAGAAGTTGTCCAAGTCAACACTGAAGACTTTAAATCACTCATAGTCCTTTCATCAGTGCCCAGTTACAGGCAGTGATTATGGACTAGAGTAATTCCACACAGGTAGCTTCAAAACACAGAAGTATTCTTACCACTTCAGTATCTGAAAACAAACCACAGCTATTAGGAGGCAAAGATACTGCCCTTTCTACAGTTTAGAAATTTGTCAGTTTATAGAAATCTGTAAGTCTTTAAAAGGCAAAACAACACAGATTTGAAAATGGACATTGAATTCAAAAGTACTTAAAACCAGTGTAAGGGATGAGAAGTCTAATAAAATAAAAAGATTTGGAGTCATTATCTGGAAACCAACAATCTTCTATTCAAACAGTTGACATGCTGGCATTAGCTGTATAACATAAGGAGAAGCAGTTTGGAAGTATCTAACATGAAATTAGGGACATTTGACCAGTTTCATCCATATATACGAACAGCATCTGATTTGGCTTATATCTCCATTGCCTACAGCACAATCACACTTATTTCTGTTGATTTCTTCTATTCTCATAGATAGCAGACTTTAATCCAGGAAACCATAGCCTAAATTACAAATAAAACAATCTTGCTAAGCCATACTAACGACAGTCCACCAACAAAAACATGCAGTACCAAAAGCTTTGAAATTTATTAACTTGTGTGACACGTTGACCACTGTGGCAGCTAATCTAGATTTTTAGTGCTGTTGAACTGCTCTATGAACTGGACATTTTTAATACTGAATGTGAAAGTTACTTCAAAAAACTATTTCACAAAGAAAGACATTGAATCATCTTAAGCCAAAGCCCAGGTTTAACCCCCAAGAAAAACTTGGCAGCACTGCAATCAGTGTACCCCCTCCAGAAACCCACCCTTCACTTAGATCAAGAGAGTATTTAAACTCACTTCATCTTAGAACAAAGAGGCAAGGCTAGTAACACAGAAATTCAAGTTCTGTTTTTATCATTTGGCTACTGGAGCAACATTTATTAAAAAAAAACCACACCCACCAATAACAAAAAAAAAAAAAAACAACACAACCCACCAAGAGATTTTTCTAGCATTTTTTTTGAAAATTTATCTCCTGATTGTTCTCTAGAAATCCTTCAGTTTTTCAGAAATCACATTCCCAACACAGAACAACACACTTCTAAAGGTTCTTCCTTCAACACTCCATTTTCAAGGACTCTCCCCGAAGACCCTAGCAGTACTTTATGTACAGGATCCTCTCCTCCAACACACAGAGAGGATCAGTAGCTGTAATGATTCCTCAGAACTGCTCTTTTCACAAGACAGATGCACTCCCCTCTCACAATTTCAAATAAAGATACAGCAAGTGTTGTTAATGAAAAGCAAAGAAATTCAGATACACAAATTGGTTTCTTAGTGACCTTGTCTTTACCTGCACAGCAGCTTCAGAACATGACTGACAACAGTCAGCCTTAGTAAGCAGCATATGGACAGAACAGCAAACAACTTTGAATCTCAAAGCTACCCCACAATTACTTGTACATCAGTAACTCACTAACCTTCCTTTGGGTAAGACTTAAATGTTTCCTTACTTACACATACTAGTTAGTTATCTTTCCAAGATAAAGTCCCTGTGGGAAAGGAAGACCATTTTTTGTATGTTAAAAAAAATAATACTGTTTGAGTACATAATTTCAATAGAATAAAGACTTGGCAAAGTTTAGCTTTAATATTTGATTTTCCTGAGGATTACCACCATCTAATCAATCAGCAACATACCCCACCGAAGTAACGCATCAGGGAGTTCTGCAGCACGTTTGTCCCCAGGAAGGAACCGGTCCCAAACACTTCAAGGCCTCTTTTGTAAGGCCCAACTGTCCCATAAACCAAGGAATCCAAATTTAATTTAGGGATCTACTACATAGGACTACCACCTCCATAGTGCTTAGAGCTCCTGCCTGTCCAGGGAATACAGGATCCAGAAATCTTTCCTGTAACAAGTACACACTACACAGCCCAAAGACAATAAAATCAGCAACCTCAGCAAGGTTTTCCAACAAAGAAAACACAGTCTGCATGCACACTGTCATTTTACAAAATCATATAGGAACTAGCATAATTAGCATATCTATCTAATAAGAAATGTAAGCACACTAAATTGTCCTTTATTTTCAGGCACGCAGCCTAGATTCATGAAGCCGTCCTCTCCCCAGTAATACTACCGCTGCATCTATTTTCGCAGATGCAAAGGTGTCAAACTGTATCCACGCAGCAAGACCCAGAGTGCCACACCACTTTTGTTCGTGCCTCTACAAATGCTGCCCATTAAAGTGCCTTTCCTACAGCTTCACATCTCACATTGACAGTATACCAGGAGGTCACTCAAGAATAACATGAAAGAATGGGCCCTCCAGGAGTGACTGCTGAAGAACGTGAAAGAACATAAATCTCTTCCAGAGGCTACTACCATGCTGTAGTTGAAAACATATTACAGCCTCATTAAGAAATACACCACTGTTGGAAATCCTGACTCAACAGCAAGCCAAAACTACCGTAAGTTATTTTCTCTCCAACTGCATTTCATAAAAAGTCACTTTTCCAAGTCAGTAACACCTTAGCTCAGGCTCCTGGTTCAGAGTTCGCATACTCACACCTTTCACAAAATAGCAGGGAGGGGAGAAACTGCACAGGTGCCTGCAGGAAGTGAAAGAGGAAGCAATGGTGGGAAGGAAAAGGCAATTCCATCCCTACCAGCCTGCTTGACTTGAGCTCATTTATGTCCCTTTTCAGGACATAAATCCCTGTCAGGACTCTCTATTGCACCCAAGCTCTCTGGCACATCTTCACAATTCTCTGCTGTGCTTCCATGAAGCACATTATTTTCTGTGACAATAGAAATTAAATTAATTTACAATGCAAATGTTTAGTAATGTTTAATACATTTGTTTCCACTTTCACCTTACCAATTGAGTCTTCAGTATTCTCTAGTTCGTATTGCAGATAAGCTTCTCTTTACTGCTGTCCAATGATTTATCTCCAAAACAACAACCTCCAGGTACAGCTCCTAATGCACAGCCAGTAAACCACGTTCTTATATAAGGAAGCACAAAATAGGTATCTGATCTTGAATTTCTTTTCTGTTCTGCTCATTTAGTTAAAGTTCTAGAAATATTCAGGAGCAGACTGCTAAAAGATATCCTGAGATGCTGGACACAAACCACAGTGGGGCTGCAGTCCCTGCCAGCCAGCAGGTGGACAGCATGTGTCTTTGCAACACCAGTCTGAATAACAATCACCTGCTGAAACTACATGTTGACAGAAGATCTCAAAGTTCCTGATACTCAGTGTCTGCATTGAACTCAGCACCACAACCTTCGCTGAATTACGAGCTTGAGGGTCCTGAGACTGTCTCAGTTGACACAGTTATCCTCTGCCTGATTAAAAGATGACTGCTCAAACAGCAGCATGCTCTTCCAGTTGCAGCTGTCTTGCAAAGCCATCTGACTCCAGAGAAGGAAAGCATTGCAGCTACTCCATACAAGAAGAAAGAGTCATGAAAAATGGCAGTCTGGACAACAAGTGACATCTTACTCATTGCTCAGCCTGTACATGCTCACCAAGTCACTTAACAGCCTCCCACAACTGAGGTTACTGGAGAAAGGCAGACCCCTCACTCCTAATTCTCCAAAAGCAGAGCAGGAAAACCAAGCCCACACAGTATACTGACTGGACAGCTGCGTCCCCTAAGATGCAAAGACCTGAAGGAATGAAAGAAGCAAAGGATAAAATGCTCAACCTATCGATTCACTTCCTCCTCTCATTTCAAGCCAATACTTAACTTCAGGAGAAGCCTACACTGTAAGCTGCCTGCCAAAAATCCCAATCAAGAGAGGCACATTCTCATCCCCAGGCTCTGGACTATGTTAGAGTCTGCTCCAGCAGATCTTTGTGGAACATGTCCACATCCCTCCCAGAGAAAAGGCAGGTGATGCAAACGCAAGGGGGAAGCCCGTATTGCTCTCAGGTCCTACCTCAGCATCAGACATCTTACCAAGAATTCTCATAAGACTGCACCAGGGAAAGCCAGCTATCACAATAAGAGAAAGGTAATACTTAAGGATGTTATCAAAAGAAATGAGATGTTTCTGGTACCCCTGGCAATATGAAAAGAAGATTCTTAAAATTCAGCAAGGCTGCTTTCCAATACCTTGAAGGTATTCCCCTCCTTTCATTGCCAAAGTCCTAAATTCAACTCAAAAGAAACCTCACGGGAAGATTGCAAGGTGCTGGGAGAAACAACCGTTTCTTAAACTTCATACTTAGATGTGTTTTTCTCCTGCCTTCCACTCACAACCCATTTTGCTGAGGGTTCTCCTGAAGTTTCTCTGGGGAAGAGGAACCACCATACCATTCACTTCCATGCTAGCTGAAGACATCTTGGCATTCAGGCAGAATATTCTGGAGTCAGCCTCCCTCCTAGGTTCACATCAGTTCCCAAACCACAACGTCCAGGGCTTCATTCAATAGGAAAGCTCAGCTAGTAATTATAGATTTGCTGTCAGGCACACAAGGTACAACCTACTGGACAGACCAAGCTCTACCATGAAGACCACCATTAACCAAAAAGTATGGTAGACTTCAGGAGTTTTTACAACTCCACATTATAGCTAAGAAAAGAGAAATTATATTGATCAAGCGTGCTGGTCTAGTAACACGACCTTGTGTTAGTTTCACTATCATACAAGCTTAAGTAGTGCCAGTGGTTTATCCCTATGTATTCAGAAATCGGAAATAAAGATTAGTTAGCAAACAAGCATATAGCAAGTTACAGTAGGTAAGCCATGGCACAAACATGGAAAGCTAAAGACCAGTATGCTACCTTGTAAAGTGCAAATATTAACATTTTAACTTTTCCTTGCAGTTATTTGATCACTTGTTTACAGTCTTTAAGCACTAGATTTATGCATCAGTGTCAAACATTTCAGGGGAAGGTTTCCATGGCTCCCTCTTTTGCGTTACTAAAAATGAATTCCTTAATAGTTCCTATCCTACCTTTAATAGCAGCTTGTTTAAAAGGTAAAGCAGAGAAGCTGCAAGCTCTCTTTTGCTCACAACTGCAAGCTCTTCCATAAGTCATCCCTAAGCTGTTTGCTTTCCAGGTGAAATCAGAAAGTCACCTGCTCCCGTCAAATCCGACTCAAAAAACTTACGAAATCCCACATCATGCAGAGAAGACAGAGCTCCTGAAATCTGTATTTAAAAGTCCATACTGCAGATGATTTTAACACAGTGCCCAGAGACTTCTCCCAGAACACCAATGAAGCATCACGATCTCAAAACACCACCCACTACCCATTTATTATTAGGACCTGCACTAGCAGAACAGGGTAAGTTCTTCCCACACTTTCCCATGTAGCTTTAGTCTGATCTGGTGAAAAAGTTAGACAAGGAAATACCTAGGAATCATACTGCAGGACCTTATGCCAGTGTTATTGGACAAAGGTTCACTGAAAGTGCCTGAGGTTACCACAGGAGTTACCAGGTTGGATAGCACTGCCAGGGTTACGAAGGTGGTTTATGATTTGTAATAGTGACTCCTACTTCTGTAGACTTCTGTGCGAACAACCCATATGAATAATACTGAAATGAAACGTGTAGCCACACTGGGCAGGGCAAGCACAGGTATAGAGCACCAAAAAGTCAAAACCCCCCAACTCCTTACATGAAAAGAGGCTGGAATACTCCAGACACAAAAAGCGAAACATGAAAAAAGATCAGCCTATTTTCTTTTTTTCTTTCATCCTTCAAAACCCCTCTCCTTTCATGCTGCAAAGCACTGTCATTCTCTGACCATCATTCAAAATTTGAGTTTAGTCCTTCAAAGCTTTAAGAGCTAATGCACAAAACCTGAAAAGCCCAAGGTTAAAGAATTCTGGTACAGATCTAAACCCTTGAAAATATGTGATCTCAAACTCAAAATCCAGTTGACAGTGAAGCCTCAAGCAAACAAAAAATCCCACATCACTACCAGATAACAAAAACAACCTGTTGCTCAAGAAACTGCACTCTGAAATCTTACACCAAAATATAGAAATGAAATTAGTATGGAAATTATTATTTTAAGATGTTTTCAGAAAAAATCCATACTACACCTTGTTGATGTACAGCATAAATCAGAATTCACCAAGAACAGAAGTTTCGTAAAACATTATTCTCCTACTTTAAACAGTATTTACTTGTTTCAGATCAAAGTAGTGCCACAGCCCTTGGAAGCAGCAAATTTGCATACATACTGAAGAAAAATAATATACATCATAAACCCTCCTAAAAAAAGGCCCAGATTTGTGCATGAGGTTCAAGCACCTTTAGCATATTTTCCTGGTTTTGGCTGGATTGTAATTTTCTTCCTAGTAGCTGGGACAGTGCTGCATTTTAGAGTAGTGCTGGTAACACGGTAATGTGTCGGTTACTGCTAAGCAGTGCTTACTTGAAATCAAACACTTTCCATTACCCATGCTCTGCCAACAAGCAGATGCACAAGAAGGCAGGAGGGAGCAGAGCCAGGACAGCTGACCCAAAATAGCCAAAGGAGTATTCCATACCACTGAACATCATGCTCAGTATATAACTGGGGGAGTTGGTGGGGGCTGCCAGTCACTGCTCGAGGACTGGCTGGGCATCGGTCAGCAGGCAGTGAGTAGTTGTATTGTGCGCCACTTGACTTTCATGGGGTTTATTCCTCTCTTTTTGTTATTTCCCTTTTCATTACAAGCATTTTTTTTTTAATCTCAGTTACTAAACTGTTCTTATCCCAACCCACATTTTTTACCTTTTTCCAGCCCTCCTCCATATCCCACCCGGCAGCCAGGGTGGGGGTGGCAGTGAGTGAGCAGCTGCCTGGCACTTAGTTGCTGGATGCGGTTAAACCATGGCACATCTCTTTCACATCATGTTACGAGTTTTAATCACGGAAACAGTGAAATTACTCAGTATACGAAAACATGGCCACATTTGCAGATTAATCCAGTTACAGTTATTCATCCACTACCTATTCCTTCATATGTATATATACACACACACACACACACACCCCAAAAATATGAAGGTTCAGAGCTCACCTCTGTAGTTTTTCCTTTTAATTTTTTTTTTATTTTATTCTTCTATTAACAAGGCAGGGGGGCATAAAAGCTTTCAGTTATATGTGTATACACGTCAAATACACTTCTACACATACTGAGCAAGCATGGGTAAAGAGGAAAAACAAAATTTAAAAAAAATCATCACACCTTTGTAGATCACAAAACACAATGAATCACAGAGAGAGAGCAGGTTTCAAATCACTGTTACTAGCTCAATTGAAGCTAATGTGCATCTAGGGGATACATTTTGCTTTGCATTTGCCATTCCATAACATTATGGATTTATAAAAGCAGAGCCTCAGAAAGATCAATGTACGACAGTTCTCTTTGATCTCTTGGTTTACTTCTGCAAGTGAGATCAGATTTAAAAAGCCACAGGAATTTACCACTTTGAAGTATTTTAACTTTTCATTAACTGGAACAGTGGTACCCGATTACAAGACAAATTCAGAAGGTAGAGCTTATTTTATTTTTGCAGACTTAAGCTTGTTGCACAACTAATAGGAAAGCCAGTGTTAATTCAATTTTCAGGTACGCAATTTCTTAGTAATATGGGAGCTATGGGACAGAAAAGGATACTTCAAGAGAGATGACCTATTTTGCTCTGGAATGAGCACAGCATCCCCTCTCAAATTCCAAGAAAAGCCACTAGGAGATAAAATACATTTTCCTTCTCACGTTTACTCAGCTGACAAGCATGACCCTGGACACTGACCAAATTAACAAGGGCCATTTTGCCCTTTCTCAAACAAATTATGACTAACTAATGATGATAGGAAAGAGAGACTGAACTGTTTGCTCTGAGTAACATTAGTGGCTCTTGATATTGGCATTCTTTCACGTCCTAAATGACAACTAAGCATAAATACAGTGGAAGTACCTAAAGCTAACAAACTTGTAGCTTTTTTTAAACAGTTAACTTGGAAGTAGATTTACTACTTTGAGTTAATATGCTATGAACTCAGTTACATGATATAAACTACATTTCCCATTCAGGAAAACTAAATTTTTGAATATTTTTTAAGATTTAAACTGTGACTCTGAGCCAAATATGAAGAGGAACCTCACAAGGCTGCCTTTTTTCTGTTTGTTGGGTTTTTTGTTTACTGCTTTTGGGGCAATCTATGTATGATTTATTATTTCTGCTTAAGAGTTGATCACAGTATCTAGAAGGCAAACAGCAGAGAAAGGTGGAGATTGAAAATTACCAAATACACTCTGGCTAAAAAAGTTTCTCTGAGAACAGAAATACAAAAACTTCACTGGATGACAAGTACAGACAGGAAGTTATTTTTTATTCTTCCTTTTTGGTGGAAATCAGAAGAATAAAAGAACAAAAAATAACTTGCTGTGTTGTTTCTTTAAAAACTAAGTAGTCCTGTAGTTCTGTTTGGTCTTGTGTGTACAAACTGGGGCAGGGATGAATCACAAGTGGAACAGATGTGCTTGGACTGGTAACTATGGAAAGGAAAAAACCCACAAATATCACAGTAATGCTCTTTTTTGATTTGCTTACAACAACAGTCCATACACTGAAACATAAAACTGCAATAGCAAGACTGACAGGACTCGTGACACTAGGGTTTAACTAGCGGATATAAAACCATCACAAGTATCTATCAAGAAGCAGCTCCATAACAACAGACAAATTATTATGAAGTTGTCTTTGCCTATTTATATTCAATTCCTGGTTTTGCCCACATAATCAACCCATACACAAGTTTATCAAGTATGATCTGAGATTTCCATTTTATCACCTGGACACCCACAAATATGCTAAGGAAAGGAACAGACTTCACTGTTTTCTTATAAACCGGTCGCTTCTTCATTACCCAAAGTAAGTAAATATCTTCTTTCCCCCAAATAAAAACTTACTGTTAATAAAATCAGTTTTCTCCATTAAGAAGCTGGATTTGAAATAACAGCACAGCCTCCTAAGAACAGGGAGATGAAGTACTAAACTTTCCAGAAACAAACCCTGTTGATTCATCCAGGGGCAGCTTGAAACCAAAGCACCAGTTCACAGAAGAAGGAACCTTCTTGATCAAAAGCCAGCCAAAACCTGGGCCAATGCAGGACTTAACTGAGGAGGTATGAAACTGCAACAGAGCAGCAACTGAACCCTGGCAAATGCTGAAATTACCATAAACGCAGTCCAAGTCAAGAGGGGCATCAGGAGCAGCAAATGACAGAAGATACTTTTCTACTTTATGCTACCGAACTGCATTAGAAGCTGTTTGCCAGCTATCAATTCTCTCACTCACTCCTGCCCAAGGAAAGAGATGAAGCCGTAACACAGCAGGCTCACTGCACAAAGTATCTCAGTGCACTGCTCCAGGGCTCTGCACTGCAGGAACATGGCTAGGACCCTGAAGCCAGCACAGGAACACACACAGGCCGGGGCTGGAGATGCAGTCACAGCAGCCCTCCCACTTCCCAAAGATGCTACTGACAAGGCACGTGACAATCCTCAGTCACAACAGACTTTTTTCCCAGCACGGGGTCACAAGTCACAAGCCACATCATGCAACAGGAAGGGATGACAATCTTTTTGTTTAGACAGCAGTCACTTACTTTAAAAACCAACCAAAGAAACCCCACGCAGCTCCCCATCCCTTCTCACTCCCCAGAGGGCAGCCATATGGAGCAACAATATAGAATCCGTCTTCCCTAATGTCTATGAGAAAAAAATCTGAGATTATAAATGCTACTAAGGAAATAGCTTTAAGACAGTCTTGTGGGAGAAGAAAGCTCTTTTTAAACTGTTACTATGCTTTCTGCAGACCAGGCTGAAGAGCTGACCAGCAAACAGGGAAGGAATATGAGACCCTGCTCTTCAGTGAAAGCAGGAGTATTTGCCCTGGTAGTACCTCTTCTAGAACCAGCATGGGGAATCCAGCTGAACGGGTAACAAGCAGCAGGAGGGTCAGTCTGAGTCCACGGTCCTTGGGACCACACACAGGTGGTCCCAAAGCAGAAACCACAATGAGCTGTGTTAAATAAGGTGGTGTAGTTTAATCCTAGAAACACAACCCTCTTTACAGCTGAGTCCTGCTCTCATGACATACCTATGTGCACTCACTGAAACCCAGGAGCGGCAAATCACACCTTACATGTCCATGGGCACACCCAGTTTTACATGAAGTGCAATGTTTTTCCTACATTTTGATTATTTATACAAATTTTTTGTTGGTTTTCAATTACTTACATCATTAACTAGCAAACAGAAATGCAGTTACATTCAACTTTAAGTGACAGCCACAAAGAACATACTCAGGTCTTCTTGATATGTACTTAAATGTTTCAGTTTTCTAAAGTCTGTATATACCACAAACATAAATATCTTTCAGACAAAGTAAATTATCTTCCCACAGTTTCAAAAGAATAACAGTCACCATTAGGCTTTAAAATGAACTGGTTTACTGCTGCACACTGATATTCATGTTAGTACAATTCATTACATGATGGCTGTATTACTTAAAAGGATTTATTTCCATTTTCTGAATGGTGATCAAGTATTGCAGTTCAGGATTATCAAGCACTCTTGTGTATTGCTACGGCTGTCCCACTTTAATTATTATGAAGTCTTAATTAGAAAATACCATCTTTCCTGGCCCCATCTTCAGAAGTGGGAAGGCTGGGCAATGAGGAGGAGGGGGGATGACCAAAACCTTCCTGCACAGGTCATTTCTTTGCCCCAGCTCTGCCCTCTTCCTATCACTCATAAGAAAACCTGCATCTCCTGCCTGTGTCAAGGAAATGCGAAGGCAGAGCAGCTGATGTGGCAAGAAGATAGCAGAGCAGTGGGAGCATCAGGAAAACAGAAAATCACAATGAAAGAAAACACATCAGGCCAGAAGGTACCTCTCAGGTCATTCAGCCCAGCCTCCTGCTCCCACGATCTCCACCACGACTCAGTCATGGCTTGGCAAAGGCAGCTCTCAAAGATGCCATTCAAGACTGAATCTTGACTAAACCTGCCTGTCCCATTTTCCAGCCTGCACAGCAACTACAGATGGGAACGGCCCCCCTCGAGCAGAGAGATTTTTGAAGCTGCTGTGAATCATTTCCCAAAATGCGATTTCTCTTGTGTGCAATGCAGCACACCCAGACTTCAGCCTTGTGCCCGGTGGGGGTCACTACACCAGCCCCCACTCCCCAACCACTGCCCACCTTCCCAGGGCTCTCGGGATCATTGAGGGACCCCTCTCTGCCCACAGACCTGTCACAAACTCCACCTCCTAGGGAAACAAGGCTCAGGACAGAGACTTGGGCTGAGTTCAAATAAATCCTGGAAAGTTTGCAGGTGACCAGGGAACTGCAACATAATGAATGCTTTGTTACGAAGTTTAGCTGAGAGGACACCATGGAGAAGCACCTTCCCAGGCAGACTCCCCCATTTCTAGCAGTTTAATGGTAATAGTTTTAGAACTTGAAGTAGTTCTTCTAAATACATATTTATAACAAATCTGGAATGACCACTAAAAAGGTCAATATTCATCTCAAGTCAGAAACTGAAAGCACACCTTTATAAATGCTGATTATTAACTTCTTACCAAGCTGGATTTTAAAAACAGCTACGGCAACATCTTAAGCTACCTTTCAGAGCAGGCTCCTGTAAACCAAGTGGTACATGCAACGATCTCAGCTTTTTGGTTTTGTTGGTTTTTTTTTTAGAAGGGGCCACAGGATGAGAGGCAATAAAAAACCGCACAAAGTAAAGGCTGGTCTGTCAGTAGGAAAAAAATTGCTAGTTTCATCAAAGGAAGCACTAAAAACTTCTATGACCTTCCAACTAAAGGCCTTTCAACTCTTTGGTTACATACCATTTACTTAAATAACTATTTGTAAACAAGCTGTTTCAGACTAATAATGAATGTTATTTTTTGATGTTAGCTAGTGACCCACTGCATAGCCTCAGGTAATGTCTATTTCACAGCACTGAGATGCAGAATTAAGTGATAAGAAAAATACGTTTTTCAATTGAGTGTGCAAACATTGAATCATTAGGACTTGGAAAAGACTTTGCAAGCCCCCTTTTACTCACTAATGCACTAAAAAAGTAAGCAAAGCTGGTACAAATATAACAGCTTATGTTCAATAATTTCTTTTCTCTCTTCTCGCGTAAATTAAGTTTTCCGTAAAGACAACCATTAACAACCATGTTTAATGCCAGCTAATTTGAGTTATTTGAAGACACAGAACTACGTTTTCCAGAAAAACTACAATATTAGTTACCAAGGTTACCCAAGAGGGACAGCAAGGCCTAACTAACACATGGAGAAAGCATGACACCCTTGCAGCCAAGACAAAAAAGTAGCTACTGTGATAAAAATAATCTGAAGCCAGTTGCACTTTATTAGGTGAACTTATTGCTTAATTGACTCAGAACGTGTACTGTGTTTAAAAAAATCCATCTTAAATTTCAACAACTGAAAGTTCAACTTGTACATGCTACGAAAAATACAGGTCATTTCATTAACATACCAGACAACACAACGAGCTTGTCTGCATCTCTAGGTAGCAGAATCTACACTTTTCCTTGAATTTACTACTAAAATGCCATACAAATTGTGCACATTTTTTCAGATGCAGCTTCCTGAGTCTCTTGAGTTCCAGTCGCAACAAAACAGCAGTTTCTGTTCTCTATATTGTTAACAAACTGCCAAAATCAGAACTTGAAGTTATGCTGAAAGATCTCAAATCAACACTATGTGATCTGCTTGGTATTTGCTTTAATCAATTACACCATTTGACAGCTAGCTGTATATTCATATCCCCACGGTATCCATCTGCAGTTGTGCAAATGACACAAAGTACATCAGGATCAAACTATTGACCTCACTCTTGATCTATTACACAGAGGTTATTTATTAGGTAGCTGGGCTAAAGAAACACTTTCAGAGTACTGTCGAAGTCCTATGCTATGTAGAGAAGACTGCCCTTCACAGGACCACAGAATGGTCAGGGTTGGAAGGGACCTCTGGAGATCACCTAGTCCAACCCCCTGCTAAAGCAAGCTCACCTAGAGCAGGTCACACAGGATCACATCCAGGTAGGTTCTGAATGTCTCCAGAGAAGGAGACTCCACAGCCTCTCTGGGCAGCCTGTTCCAGTGCTCGGTCACCCTCAAAGTAAAGAATTTCTGCCTCATATTCCAGTGGAACTTCCTCTGTTGTTACAGTTTGTGCCTGTTGACCCTTGTCCTGTCACTGGGCACCACTGAAAAAAGCCTGGCCCCAGCCTCTTCACGCTTGCCCTTCAGATATATTTATACGTTGATAAGATCCTCTCTCGATCTTCTCCAGGCTAAACAAGCCTAGCTCCCTCAGCTTTTCCTCATAAAGGAGATGCTCCAGCCTCCTCACTATCTTTGTAGCCCTCTGCTGGACCCTCTCCAGTAGTATGTGAGGCTGACTGGCCTGCAGTCTCCTGGGTCCTTCTTCCTGCCCTTTTTGAAGACTGGAGTGACACTGGCTTTCCTCCAGCCCTCAGGCACCTCTCCTGTCCTCCCGTGACCTTTTAAAGATGATGGAAAGTGGGCTGGCATTAACATCTGCCAGCTGCCGCAGCACTTGGTGGTGCATCCCATGGGGGCCCATGGATGTGTGTCAAGTTTGCTTAAGTGATCTCTGACCCAAGCCTCCTCAACCAAGAGGAAGTGTTCCTTTCTCCAAACTTCCTCTCTTGCCTCCAGGTTCTGCGATTCCTGAGGGCTGGCGTTGGCAGTGAAGACTGAAGCAAAGAGGGCATTCAGCAACTCCACCTTCTCTGTTATCAGCAGCTCCAACTCTTTGTCACCAGGGCACCCATCTCATTCAGATTTATTTGAGCCATCAAGCTACTTGCACCAGCCTATGGAATCAATTAGCAAGCATTCAACTGGAAGCAAAGATAGTTTAGAATGTAAAGGAAGCCACGACTACTGAAGAAACTTCTGTTGTTGTACAGCTACACTGTGTGATGCTGTACAAACAGCAATGTTTCCGAGTGTCACTCTTGCTATGAAAGGTACCCTGCAATGAGGCTGCCACCAAGCTGTGTTCACGCAACGTGAAGTCAAAGGTCCCTACTAGCAGGAAAGCCAGACTTACAAGAAAAAGCTAACAGTAACCACCTCAACCTTGTTATAGCCCACTAAGACACAATATAGTTTAACTTGGATCTCTCCTTGTGATGTTTTAACACAGCCAAGTTTGTGTTTGTTGTACTGCATTACCATAGATAAGAAGCTCATTTCCTTTTAAAAGCAAAAAGACAAAATGTTTTTAATACTATTCTCTCCCTACTTAGTACAGTTCTTCTGGACAAAGAAGCAATTGCCTTATGAGAAGTCTATCAGAAACAGCAATGTATGTTAACAAGATTTGTCATTTCACCAAAACAGGAAATTCTGCAAGTTTCCATTTAGAAACAAGTATCTTTTTTCCTATAGTCCATGGCAAATAGCCATATCGTGACTAATATGGCATACTAATGCAGCCAATTATGGAATATAAATCTGCAGACAAAAGTAAACCAAATCCACTCCAATAACATGCATGTCATGTAATGCAGGGCATTTCCTTCTTCATGCTTATTTTCTTGTGTAAGTGGTAACGAGTGCTTGCTGGGGGGGTGAGGCGGGGTGGGAAATTATGGCACCCTAGAAGGAACAGACTCACTTCCCATTCTTTGACTAAGCAAGAACTCCAACTCTCTCTATTTATATCCAATTACTTCTTTTTGCTGTACGCAATCTAATATACTTTTCTACACCACACATTCAAGCTAAAGATTTTATTTTTGACAATGTTTAACCGTGTTTTTGTAAGGACTGTCATCAGCTTCATGCATGCACTCAGATCAACTAAGTAAGACTTATTTCATCTTGAATTGGTTGATTTTTTTCCTGGTGTTAAGTCCCAAGTTTTAAAACCTGAAAATGTTTAATTCCTCAGGAATGGTAATTAGCCATTGGTACTTTTTACCCATGTAAAAGAAAAATGTATAAAGAAAGGACTTCTTAAATAATTAAACTCCCTTCCTGAGTAATAGAAGAAATAACTGATTCCCAAATATATTTAATTGAACCTACTGCTGTTTCAAATTCAATTTTTCTTTAATTGGTAACTGTAATACATGTGAATTATTAACTAGCAATCCCTGAGAACAGGGTATAAAATAAAAAGAGAAAAGGCTTCCAACGTAGCTGGAAGATAAACCTGCATTTTTCAAAACACTGTAAAAATCTCCCCATGCTGCTTTTTTTTATTACCATCTACCTGAAGTTCTGCTGGAAGGTTTCCTCTAAGGAGCCTACAGAAATCAGCTGGAGGATGACAGTATTATGGGTCTTGCCTGTAAAAATGTTACAGATTTTTAGAAGGGCTACAGGCACAAGAATTTTTAACTGTGACTACTAAAGAAGCTGAAGAGTAAGGAAGAACTTTTCAAAGATACCTCTGCTCACACATGTAACTGTGCAGCCGAACTATTTCCCCATTAAACCAGTAGAGGCAAGAACCAGTCAGAGATACTCCAAGTAGCCACACAGCAATGAACACAATCACTTTACACACAGCACAAAGCACACAGCATGTCTGCATAAGCACATCCTTGTGCTTTAACTGCAAGTGAACAACTATTTTCCTACATTTTCACATATTATGTTCTTAATATGCCTACAGTTCTTTCAGCTTCCCTGTGTTTAAACAAGGTTATTACCCCAGTCATCAGTACGATCACGTTAACTGGAGTCAGCATTACAAGCTCTCAATTTTATTTCAAATCTTACGGCCCTCCTCGTTTACCTGAAAATGCTGATGAAAAGACATCCCGCTTCGCCAGGTGCCAGTCTTTGTTTCAGAAATACACCAGCCTTCATTGCAGAGCTGAACCCTAAAATGCTAAATGACCAAGGTACATCTGGTATCATTTAGTTTTTTCCGCTTCTATTTTCTAAACTAAAGTCCACTGGGTAAGAGGACCTGCCACCTCAGCTCTGCCGGGTGAGGATCACCTGAGCTGAGGTCACACAAGTCCATAAAGAACATGCAAAAGAGTATGTTAGCGGTAAAATGACTGCTCCACAGGTCCAACAACAATCTAACCCTCAACATTCACCGTTTTCCCCGATTGCCAGAAAGGTGTGAATTTCTCCTATTCTTTGGAAGGAAAGAGTCCTCCAGGCAAAGAAATGGACAACCAAAACTTAAGAAAGCCTGAGACCCTCGCATATGCATCAAATTAGTGTTCATCTTCTCACCGGCCACATAACCTCAGAGCATCAATCCATATCTTCCTAAGCAGCAGCACCATCAGTACCTGCTGCTGCTATGGTCCCTCAGCAATCTACTCGGTTAATGCTGCATACCATACCGCAGAAGATGGGATGCCATTTGGTACTAGATGATAATGTGAGCACAAAGATGCCTCTTCCTGGCTAGTCATTAAAAAGACTAGTAGCACAGGCAAAGCAGGCAGGGATTGCTCTATAGAGGAAGACACAGTTGACCCCTTGCAGGGATCATCTAATGCAGAAAAATAACCTGGTTTCCCAGAGAGGCTTGGGAACGGTTGTGTTAAGCTGAAACATAATGAACACACCACACTAAGAAAGTTGCCTACCACAGAGGAAGCTGAACACAGGCTGGTCCAGCCAGGCAGCAGAGGCAGCTGAAGCAACTGCCAGCAGTCCCAGCAAACATCTGCTGCAGTAGAGAGAAGCAACTGGACATTGTCTAGGCAGGAGACAGCATAAAATCATGCTTGACTCACACCTGCCCTAGGCACAGAAGGAATTATCCTCCATGCTCACACCTGTTTCATAAAAAGACTTCTGATTAGGAGGAGAAAGGGAAGCACAACCTTCCTGCATACCAAGTGAAAACTTTTTAAATTACATAAAATTTTGGAATGTCCCAAGTTCAAGACTTTAAATTGGCTTCCTATCTTGAACAGCAAGTATCCTGTGAGAAGGTTGTTCTTCCTCTCCTACTTCCTCTGAGAAACTTCTATCATCTTCTACTTAAAACAACAGGAAACTGTTAAATACTTAGATAAAACTTATCTAATTATTAAAACTAGACAAACCAAACTTATTCATAAAAATTTCATACAGATTTGTCAAGTAAAACACCTATCTCCTATTAATGGAAACAGCAAGCTTACTTGCGGTACTAAAATAACAGTAAAATAACTCTGCAACATATTCTTGTGCATTAAGTCTTACAAAGATTGCCCAAACTACTTTTGCCTCGCTTATTACACAGCTACACACGTGGGCTAGTGCACTCAGGAGGTGTAAGCACTAAGACAAAGTGCCTGTGAAATTCTTAAGCGAGTCCACAGAGCAGTACTTGCAACTGTCAGCCAAACACAGACATGCAAATAAAAGTGAAAGATCCCAAGCTGCAGTCCTCAGGAGATGGTCTTAGCTGTCTCATGGGTCAGCCCCAGACAAAGTACCAGCGATTTCCTGAAAGGGGCCATCAGTTGTGTCTTGGAGGTAGGGGTTTCTGTCACTACCCCAACACCCAATTAAACTGAAGTTTTTTAAAAAACAAGTTCATGACTTTCTGAACTACTTCTCAAAAAAAAGCAAGACACCCATCTGACACTTGGTAAGAACAAAAATCCCTTTCCCATGTTATTTGTAAAAAGAAGTTTCATCTCTGTCACATACATTTAAAACGACCATCTGAACTTATATCCTCACAAGAACAGCACAAAGGGTTTAACGACCAGCCTGTCCTCAGTTACCGGCCCCACAAAAGATGGCACACATCACTACCCACTAGAATCCGTGCTAGGGATCTTCTGTGCAGACATACAACACAAAAGCACATGAACCTGGGAGCAGAGGGAACGGACAGGACAAAGTCAATGCAGTGCCCTCAGCAAGAGGGCTTTGTTCTAAAACTGCATCTACTTCAGACTGAACTTTAGCAATTCAATTAGAGAAGCATCATTTGACTTTCAGACTAGATGCATTCTCCTGCACAGAAGAAAAATCTCAGTCATCTTTGAATTACAATCCAAAAGAGGCAGAGGTCACATGCAGAAGAATGGCTGCAGAAGCATGGCTTTAGAATCTCTAAAGATCTGCACAATCCAGGCCTGGTATTAGAATAGGCCTGTAATCAGAATTGTACTGAAGTTGTTGTGCTGAAGTTAACAAGAAAGTGGCCTTGATCTATTCTTGAATCCTGAGACCAAGTAACTTTGTTGTACTAACAGGCCGTGGCTGTAACAAGCTGCAACTGTTGGGAAGATAGGTGCAGGGCCAAGGGAGATAGGGAGCGGAGTGGAAATAAAGGGAAATAAAGTGGAAAAAAAGGAAATAAAGCAAACCGCAAGGCTGAAGCATAGCAACAATGGATAGAATGCTTATTTTAGTCATGATAATTAGGGGTGTGAGAACAGCACGTGCTTAGAGGCTAACAACCAATTATATTTTTGCTTTATGAATATGCATGTGTATCGAGTCTATAGAAGTAGTGTTAGAAACTAATAAAGTTGAGCAAGATGCATAACTCATATTGAGCGATTTCTTGACTCCAGCGAACCCTTCTTCCCAGCAGTCACATTCTGTTTGGCGGTAATAAGCTACTCTGCTGGAGAGTTTGGATTTTGAAGAGAAGGGACATATAATGAAAGCATGGGCACTCCACAGGAGACTGTTCCCACTTCTTCCATTCAGAAATCCACAACATGATTCCTGGAGTTCTGAAGAACAGAGGAAACAGGTGTCTTTTGAGAATAAATTCTTCAAACTCCCCTATCTATGCTTTTGAAATGGTCTGTATTCAGCTATAACCACCACCAATATTTTACTGAGAGTGGAATTTATGCAGACTAACTTCTACTATCAATCATATCCCAGATTTAGAAAGGATGGGAAGGAAGTTACAATTTTTGCACTTTACAATGTTTATGTAGGATAATAATTCTAAAGGGGTCTTTCCAATTTTCACTGAACTGCAGAACTCCCAGAAACCTCATAAACATCCTTTAGAGTATGTACAAAAATATACTGTAAAGCCAAAAAATGACACCGGCATGTATAAATCAGTGTATCACCTTCTAGCATGAAATCACTGTTTTACAAAATGGCAACCAAATGTTTTCCTGAAACTCTGTCATTGTGTATGGATTATACATTGGTCATTCAAGTACCTTTTGTCTTAAGACAATGTCTAAGCCTTGAGAGATACATGGAGAAAACCCTAAACAGATCCTCCATGGTTTTTTCAGTTCCAGTAATTTAAACAAGCACTGTGCCTTCCAGGTAAAAAACAGATGAATATTCTCACAGAGCACAATAACCATCCTGTGATTTCATCTTCATAAAGAAATTCTGCATCCTGCATACCTACCCCAAGCATTTCTCCTGAGTTGCTTAGCTCTGCTGAAAATTCAAAAGGTTACATTTAACTGCTGCTCTGTAAGCACTGAACAAGTATTATGACATGTGACCACCTAATTGTGCCCAACTATGCATCACAGAAATAGTCCTGCTTGATTCAATATGAATTTATAACTTGGACTAATTTTTTGTTAGCTGTATTAAACCATGATGGTTTTGGAAATCTATTACCCTGTCAATACATTAAAAAAAATAATATGATCAGTGCTGCAATAAAAGCTGTACAAAAGAAATTTAATCAGCTGTAGGAGCCCATAAAAAGCAAGTTACTTAAAGACACCTGAACATGTTCAGACAAAAGACAGGTATTGCAAAACTGCTCTGTTAAATAAAAGTTGCTGAAGAGAGTGTGATCCAGGGAAGGAAAGGAAAAAAAAAAGGTACACTACTTTTTCTGCATCACTTCAATAGCTTTCAGTATTAAAATATGCCCATTGCCCAAAGTGGTGTCTTAGTTACACAAAATCAAGTCCTATCATCAAGGCTTTTGTAAATGATTTTCAAACTTTCTGAAATTCTTTCAGTAACTAAACCAAACGAGTAACAAATAAGTATGGCACAATCACCTGGGGGGCTCACCAGCCTACTGAGTGGGTATATATTTGCAACATGAAGGAGGAAACAATCTCATTTACTATCTACCTCAACTAAACAGGCACTGAAGCACACATTTAAAATAATTTTGCAAGTTCTCACTTCTCTCCAGTTTAGACAGCATAAGGAATATGTAGAAATATCCCTATTTGCATGCCTCTGCTTCTCCCTCTCAGTACTGAAGTTTTCTTTAGCATTTAGACTTTTAAGAGCCTTGAGGCCTCCCTCATCTTCCTTCTCTCCTTTTCCATTAGAGCCTAAGTTTTATGTTTTCACTTTTCAGCTTTGGCATCTTCCCTTCCCCACTTAGCACCACCATAAAAGCACCCCTTCTCCTCACTCATCATTTTTTTTGTTCACCACTTAAAGAGAAGCAGCCCAAGAAACACCTGCAAGGCTGTGCACCTTCACCGTGTCAGGAGTTGCACATGGGCAGGCCAGCTCCTTGTTCTGCTTGTGTGAAGTTTAACAACCTGTCAGTACTAGCTCCGTGCCCCACAGATGCAAAATTTCATCTCAAGAATAAAGAGGCAGGTGACAGGTAAGACCCCATTCAAAGCAGAGCACGCACTTATATCAAACTCCTCCCACCAGACAGGAGCCTTAAGTCACACGTAAGCAGCTCGACAAATCACTTCACTCGTACGTTTGTGCTCCTATGTAAGATGTTTCAGAAAAGCATACATTTCACCTCCCACCTCTTTTTACAGGATAGATAATTTTTCTTTCTCTTTTCTAAAAAGAGATTTCTAAATTTCTTTCTAAAAAGAAAAATTTTCTCTTTTTACAGGATGAATAATTTTGCAATTATTC
The DNA here is from genome assembly GCF_023634155.1 of Falco peregrinus. Taxonomy (NCBI): domain Eukaryota; kingdom Metazoa; phylum Chordata; class Aves; order Falconiformes; family Falconidae; genus Falco; species Falco peregrinus. The sequence continues at coordinate 61,573,900 of NC_073739.1, forward strand.
AATAGAAAATCCTTGCTTGGCTCAGTCTTCACATCAGGAAAATGGCAAGAGAAGAGTAGATAGCCAAGTCTTAACACATTGTAAGTCATCTAGATACACAGGAGACTTAATGATTTTGTTTATATTTCTTCCAAAAGGGCAGAGAAACCCCTCAGTTTTATTCCTCTGAACAGTAAAACACTTCAAGTATTTCATCTCCTACACCTGAAGAAAACCATAGCAGCATCTTAAATGTTATACAATCATAACCAAGTAATACCTGAAGTTAACATGCAGTTCTGTAACCAGCAGGGCACTGGGAACACCAGACAAAACTGAAAGGGTAGGTAACTCCTAAGAACCAGCATCCCATGTTCACCTAAAACAAGACTGCTGCTGCAGACTATTTAAAAACAAAACAAAAATAAAAGACTGAAGTATTTAACACAGAGTAAGTCAAATTCACAGAAATCCTGAAAAGCATTAAGAGCTTCATATAGAACAAACCATTCCACCTTACAAATTATGCACTTACCGAAGTCATCCTATAGAAACACTTTCCATTTCTGGAATTTAATGTTGGACATGCACTGCTCCTCTTCCACTATGTACACTTCCAAACACACAGACTAAAATAGCAAGAGACAACGTTGCTGGGAAGGTAAGATCAAAGCACCTCCAACATTTTCATGTCTCATGTTAATACTGAAGTCAAACTTAAAGTCACTGAATCCAAGTTTTACCTCCTTGAAGCTACGGGCACCAAAGCTAACAGGGTCAGCCCAAGCCTATCTCCTAACAGGTCTTAACACATGGTTCCCTCAGTAAAATCTACATTAGACACTTAAGAATCAAAGCCGGACTTTCTCCAGTTCCAGGGAAATGCTTAATCATAAATATTATTTAAAGAATCACTAAGCAACAAATAATTAAAAGAATTTACTACAAACTTAATTCTTTCTACCTTCTTTAACAAGTATGTCCAAGAGATGGAATCAAAATCCTTCTCATTTCATTAGCACTAAGACAGAATTCACTTAAAATGGAAAAACCACACATATTCAGGGCTTATTTTCTCTTTAATGCTAAAAAATAATTTACATCAATAATGCAATCACTCTCTCTGGTGTGATCTGCCACCTTAAGCATGGCAGGAGAGCATCACATTGCAGCAAGATTATCTGTTCTCCCATTCGCATCTCCTGTGCACTAAGCAAACACTGCCTATCAAGAAGAACTGAAAGTAATACTCATTTTACAAAGGCAACTTCTTCAGCACGCTGTGGTGAAGAATAACACTAAATCATAGTAGGTTTGGGTTTTTAATTAGATCCTTTATATGAAGTATCAACTGCCCTGAAAATGCTCTGAATACCAGCATAAAGTTTACTAAGGCAGCTTTTACTACTTTCTTGAGAAGCTTCACATATAGCATGTCTACAATTAAGATTTAGATTTTGTATATGATCTACTTTATTGAAAATGTGAAAACCCTAGTTCACAAAACTTATATCTGCTCCAATCCTGATGCTGTGCAAGGGAAGCTAACTGGAGACTGCTTATACAGGCTGCCTGCAGCAACAGGTGCATGACTAAACTGACGCCCAGAGACCAATTCTCTGACCAGATCCATCAGACTTGTTTCTACCTGGATTTTTCACAGAAGGAAGAGATAGGCATAACTGAACTGAACAGTTGGTTTCCTAACACAATTTTACTTTGTCTAAACCAAGGAAGTGACAGCACCAGAAACCCCATGGCAGCCAATAATTGCCACTTACTTCCCTCCAACATCTTAGCTTTGTTCTTGGAATTGAGAAACATCTTTTTCTAAGAGTTACATTAAATGAACAATTTGTTCTACCTATGAATGCCTTCATCTCAATTACTAAGACTTAGAGATAAGAAATCAGGTACATTATGAAGTGGGTCCAGAAGTTCAGTTTCATTCATAACTCACCCACGAGGTTTTATCACTAGATTACAGTTCTATTCTTGTAAAATCCCTTGATCTCATCTCCTTAGCCTAAAAGCAGAAGATTTGATTAAAAAGGAAGATAACTGAATTGAATTGTGTAAGAGAGAACTAAAGATGCCTGGAAGTTAACCTAACTAGGCAAAGATAATATTTTTTTTTTAAAGTTTACATCAACAAGTTCCTACACTTCATTTATCTTTTAAAATAATTTAAAAACAAAAGTTTCTTCAGCCTTTCCCAAGTTACTCAGTATTTCCTGTGTTACTAGAAATTACAGGTGCCTAGGTAAGAGCTGCAGTACATGATTAAAGCATCATCATGATGGTAGGTTTAGCCCTGCACTGTAATTATCAGAAAAAATAATTACCCTGAGGTGAAACAATTCCGCCTGTTAATTTTATGTATAAACTTTTAAGCTGTATGCACAATTCACTTGGGCAAGAGGTATGAGACATGCTCACAAATCAATTCAGGAATATATTTATTACTCAGGGCTGAGAGGTTTTTTGTAAAATAAAAATTACCTGCAAAACAAGGCATTAGCAGATTCTGTAGATGAAATCTTTTGAGCAACCACAATTATTTAGTACTGAGCAACCATATTCCAACATGGAAAAAAAGAGTAGCAGAAGCATTCTAAGCCATTGGCAGAGGTGAACTACAGGCTAACTAGTTTATAAACCTCTGCTTTGAGCCACTACAGATTTGGGGGTACAGCTTCTGAATGTTTACTACCTAGAAACAGCATGACTAAGCCACAGTAGCAGCATTAAAGTGGAGATTCACAGCATTCAGTCCCACTGCAGTGATCACATTGCCCCGTGCTCCAACTTGATGCCGCACCCTCACAACCACAAATTATACTGGTTCTTCAGAAGGAGGATTTCTTTGCCCTTCGCATTATCAAAAAATGCCCTTGTGGCATTTATCACTTGCAGGTTGATCAAAGACTCCTCTGCTTCTAGTGGCAAAGAAACTTCTCTCAGAAACCATGATCTCAGCCCTGCCAGGTTATCCAATCTTTTTGATAAACTTCCAATTATAGAATAATTTGATAGTTTACACATTAAAAACTATACTAAGATTTAACTTCATATTAAAAGGCCTTCAAGGCTTGCACAAAATACTTCAGAATACCAGATTATGTGAAGTCTTTCTCTGTCTGGCTTAGCGACCACTCAGTTGGGTGCTGTACACACAACAGCTACAAACACACACAGAAACAGTTAAAAGTCCATTCTCCCAGAATAAGGAAGCAGGCCCACAAACCAAGCAGAACCCAGGATTTCACTGTCCTGAATCAAGCAAAGCAAAGCAATGCAGAACAAGACCTGCCAAGACCCTACCGCGCACCAAGCACTCCACCCCAGTGCCTGGCTACTGCACAGACAGAGGTGCAACAGATGCTTTTGGGAAGAAGAGATTCTCTCCGGAATCAGAAAAAAATATTCACTAACAGTATTATTAAGAGACTGCTGCTGCCAACATCGCACCTTCATTTCTCAACAGAGTACTGGTTTGGGAAAAGACTCCAGAACAGAACATGGAGGCTTCATCAGTTCAACAGAGCCTACACAAAATAACAGCTAGGAGAGTCAGCATCACTCGTTTTTCATTTAGTCTGCTCCAATTCAGTGAATAATGACTGCAGCATTCCTTTCATTAAGAACGTTCATTCTTTGATATCAACACTCCTAATTGAAACTCTACAAGCTCACAGTATGTGCTTCTTACAGAGGGCACCTTCTAGCAAAGTCAGCCAACCAAAAACTGTATTTCAACATTTCTAAGGTTGGGTGGGCTTTTTTGTAGGAAAATTTTGTATGTAAGAAATCTTTAAATCACATGACTACACTGTCAAATAGAGATTAAAATGCCAGTTGATTCTCTCTGACTATTCCTCCCATGAAAATGAGATTTTTTTGTACTTCTACTCTTTCACCAATCCCAATGACTACAGATTTGGATTTTTTGAACATGAGACAGCAGGATTGTTGATCTAAACAGAGGTCCAGTGTTACCACAAGTCAATTACCAGGCGTTACACTGTACATCTCCTGTTTTCTAGTTTGAGCAGGGGGTTACTATTATTACTAAACACAATGAAAGAAACAAGAGGGATCACTTTCAACTCAAAAAGCACAAGACCCAACTTTCTACTTAAGCAGTAAGTGTGCAGTATGGACTCTCCAAGGTGATTAGAACTTTGTGACAACTATACCTTCTCAGTACAATGGAGCAGATGAATTTCTGCATCTGATCTGTCACTGCCATGATTATTTTTCCCAAAATACCACAACGCTACCCTCAGGAATAGGGGTTTTTTTTTGATCTGTAATTCTGTAAACAAGATGGAGTTAATTAAAGTGCACAATGGTATATGAAGTTTATCTAATACATGCAAATACTATTTTCAGTGCTCATTACCAAGGTAGGAATTGCTTAAAAGTACTACCTTTTAAAAAGAATTACTACAACACTTTAGAAGAAACCTAAAATATTGTACCATATTTTGCTACTAGTATGCAGTCATTTAGAAAAATATACATACAGAAAGGAAGACATATTCATGAAGTCATTTATAAAATCCTTAATATATTAGCATTATGACAAGAAATTACATGCACTAATAAGCAACAGGCTTACTTCAAGAGCAGCATCTTTCCATGAGAAGAACATTCCATTCAACCAGCATAATCCCCAAGCACAACCAAGCAGATGAAAACTGGAACCATCTAATAGCTCCACAAGACTTGCTCCCCTCTTCCCACCTCCTCATTGAAAGGAAGGGAGGAAGAGATGGGTGGTTACGCACTGTCAGCAACAAGCATCTGAAACTCAGAGTGCAGTGTCATGACAGCCTGGATCACCAAGCACAGGCCAATCTGAGGAATGGTACAGAATAAAATGAAGTTCAGGAGTAAGACACACAATAAAGGAAGAGCTACAGGTGTTTAACACTTGATACAAGTCTGTGAAGAACATGTACAGCAAATTGTAACTGCAGTAAGCGGCAGTGTGAACCACATAACACCAAGAGATTCAGATAGTCCTAAATTACTTTAACAACTCACGCAAGTGTGTTATTTGAATATCTTAAAATACCTAAAAAGCAACATTGATAAACTATTCCAAAAGCAGTCTTAAATGCAGACTTCAATATAGATCAGACTGCAAGCCCTGTAAAAATTCTAGTAAAAATAGTAATTTATACTGAAATATTTCACAACGTGAGAATTCAAATTTTTAAAAAAGTGGAAGCAAAACAAGCTGACAAAGACTTTCTTTAGTGCTGTAATCAAGTGCCAACAGACTTCTTACTACAATAAAAAATCAAAGCACGTGGGACAATACATCTCAATTATGGAGACCCAGGCTAAACATCTGCTGTTATCAATTCACATGGCGGGAGGGAGAGAACCAAATCAAGCTGGACTACATAAATTCAAAGCAGAGAAATCTCAGAGAGTTTATTTTCCATTTATGCTGCCAGATCATCAACAAAGACAATGCAGGTCAAAACTTCTGTAAAAATTTTTGTTTTCTGCTACTGTCTTTCTAAACAAGTCTTCAAAAATTGGAAGAACCACCAACCCACAAACCAAACTCTTACATGGCCCACAAAAAAGGTTCCAAGTAAATTATTTGACTAGCATTCATCTTCACTTTATAACATACGGTTCTGTAAATGAAAAGCTATGTTATATATTACCTAAGCATATTATGCTTGATGTCTTTACGTAAGGTTTCTGATCGATTGTTGCCTTGCAGCATAATATTTAAGCATTCACAGTATAATTTTCTCTATTTGTGTTGTGACCATATTTTCTCCTAGATAATGGTCAAGAGGATATAATTTTAAATAAAGTCTCATGTTCCTAGCTACTGCTAGATTACAAAGTGAGAGTTTTCTACAGTAGCAGGAACCATTAATATTTAGGGTATTGGAATGTCTCAAGATACCTCTATGCTTGTTAAGGTAGAGCTGCTGCTTGCTTAAAAATTAAAAGGTTAAACCTTTCAATACATTAATAAACAGGTTACAGAAAGATGCATATAACATTTAATTGATTTGTAGCAGAAACCAGGCCCATGATGCACAGAGATGTCTGTGGAATAAGTGCAGGTTAAAGAAAAGAAATTAGAAGTCACTAAAAGGACTAAGTTGCATTACTTAAAGATTTCAGTGTTCTGCTTGTTTCTAGATACTCAGTCTTACCATACTGAAGTCCCACCGAGTTTTTTTCTTAACAGTAGTGCTTTTTTACTAACTGTCTTCTCTCCCCTCTAAAGCCTCCTATCATTCTAATGACAAATACACATAATGATTATTAACAAATAGTCAACAAAAGAAAAAAAATCCCAACTCTCATGGTTTAATCCCCAACAGTAGGTACCACACAGCTGCTTGATCACTCCCCCCCTCACCCAGTGGGACGGGGAGAAGAATTGGAAAGGAATGTAAAACTGGAGGGCTGAGAAAAGAACAATTTAATAAATGAAATAAAATAAAACAAAACAAAAATACCCCAATAAAAGTTATAGTGAAAAGGAGAGAGAAGGGAAGAGGAATGATGCCCAAAGGGAAGGGAGAAAACAGGTGATGCACAGTACAGCAGCTCATCACCGATGCCCAGCCAGTCCCTGAGCAATGATCCGCCTGCCCGGCCCAGCCCCCCCACAGGTTATACACCGAGCATGGCGCTCCATGGTATGTATGGGATACCAGGTCAGCTGTCCTGGCTGTGTTCCCTCCCAGTGTCTTGTGCCACTCCAGCCTTCTCGCTGGCAAGGCCTGAGAAACCAAGAACTCCTTGACTTAGTTTAACTAACATTACCCAGCAACAACTGAAAACACTTTTCTCATACCAAATCCAAAACACCTATCCCAGCCAAAACCAGGACACCCTTGCCACTGGTTTCTTTACCAAGTGTGTCTAAGTTTGAAGTAGGAACCAAGAATGAATGCAGTAGTTTTTTCTTTCTTAACCAATTTTGCCTACAGTCTTGAACAAGAAAAAGAAATCTTTTTTGTTTTTCTGATCAACCAGCTCTGGAAGTGACTTTCAGGAGAAGCAAAGCTGCAAGCTGCAGAAAGCTGTAAGAAGGCAGCCTGTATAGCCAAGAAAGATGGATTTCCTGTTTCCCGGCAGAGAAACTTGTGTATTAGATGCATTTCGCTATGTTTTGTCGTAGCAACTGTGCATACCTTAATATAGCTTTTCAATTTTTATTTATTTTTAATTCCTAGCGGGTTTATTTAGTCAGTGAGTGACAGACTTCCATGTGAGGCCACAGTGCCATGCTAGGGGGACTGTATAATTAATTGCACCCGGACTATTAATGATCCGATTGTTTTTAATAGTCTTGCAATCCTGAGGAAGGGAGCTGTGAGTGAATGGAGCAGATGAACTACTGCACTAAACTGTTGATTTGATTTTCGTTGTCACCTCTGGAAACTTTTGCTAGAATGCAATAATGCTGTAGCAGTGGCTTAGTGGATGCTTTCATTGCAAAGCCGTTACTCAGGCTATATAACAAAAATGTCTCAGATGTCTTTCATGCAGGTTTTGTGTATGGTACACGACAGGGAAGGGCAGGGCAAATTATGCCTGGTGTATTTTGATCTGAGCTAACAGAATAGATTGTTGACAGAAAATCATGGGGAAATGCTTTAGCTTAATTGGGATTTTATAATTTTGATAAGCAGATAGGCTATGTAAACTTTCTGGATACGTTTTTATCTGTTACCAGTGGTTCCTTCCCCCTCCTGTTTGTTTGAATACTGGGGATGTTAACACATCACACCACTGGAGAACATTCTAAAGGTAAAGGTGCCAGTGACTTCCTTGGAGCAGCTCTGCAGCAAGCAGAGTTGAACTGACTGTAGATGTTTTTAGAAAATGTGGGTCTAAATTACAGACTGATTAGCTAAAACAGCAAGCAGGTAATCTTGGGCATATCACTTACAGGTCACTGCAGTGCAGTGACAGTGCAGTTTGACTTTCTTGAGTTTAATTGATTTCTTGAGTTTGATGAACTACAAACTGTGTAGTGGAATTGTGCTGAGGGCGTGTGTATATGCTCACACTGTGTATGTGTTAAGGTAGTCGTGCGGCATCCTGTCTTCACAGAAAGACATTAATTAGTATCAATAGTGGTTTACAATACTATCACTCTGTGCTGTGTATTACCTCCCCTCCTGACACCTCTTTTTGTGGTCTCCCCTGGTTTGCTTCCATCCAACTTAGCAGGCTTAGTTTTAAATTATCATCAGAGGTAACAGCTAGTGGCTAAAAAATGAAGCAACTGAAACTTCAAGGATTACATTCAGACAGCAGTGTTCCTACAGTTAAGAGAGTTACAAGTGAGGTAAGGATGTGAGAGGAGGAGGTGGTGGCAGCGGGAGGTTCAATTAAGGTATAATGATATGCACTAGGGGAAAACCTCTATAGTGTTCAATAACCTTTATACTTCTAAGTATGTTACTATTAGCATTGTGTTAACAGGGCCATTAGGCTCAAAATGAAGGAAGTAGTATGTTAAAAGTATGTAAAAACCTAGTCCCACCATCAGGCACTGTATGTGGAAGCTTGTTTGAGGGTGAAGAAAAGTATGTCTGAACTTTGGTAAGTCAGTAACCACTTGAACAGCTGGGAGGTGTAAGACCTGCTGTTACAGACCTGCATTACCTCACCTGCATGCTACCTGAGAAAGCAGCTCTGCCAAGAACTGTGGCATTGTCCCTTGTGCACAACAGAGGAGTAGCCTCACAGCTATGTGCGCCCTGGTGACTTGCAAGCAGGTAGAGACTAGTTTTATAGCCCGCTTTCTCAGTATGATGCTCCTAAGTAGTGGGTTTTGGCATGGTAATTAAATTAAGAAAAAACTAAAATGCAGAAACTGGAGATGACAAATGTAGATATATCAAATCATAGATCTGTCATGGGAAAACAAAGACAGAACTGGAATTAGCAGACTAAACATCTCTGAGGACCTGGGCTCTAGTCCAGGACAAGTTGGGAATGTTTTTTCAAAGCAAGTGTGTGCTAGTGTCTTGCCTATAACTAGCTGCAATTACTGAAATCTTGCATGCTTCTGAATTTCTTTAAAACAAATAAAAACCCCTGCTATTGTTATAAACTAACTAATGCTAATGATCTACCCATAATTGCATTTAATGCCTTTCCTTTAATTCTTTCCATTTCGGAGCTTTAATAGATGGTGTTGTAGAAAAGTTATTTTGACACTAAACTTCCTGTATGCAGCTTCTGATAAAAGGATCCTACAGTTCTCTGATGAGCCTGATAAGAAACAAGACTTTTCACAGAAATCTCATTCCTACAAAATGAACAAGGCATCAGAAAGAGACTTGTCTACATAAGCAGGTAGCACTCTGCAAGGGGAACGGATTTGCAGGGTGAAATGGTGTTGAGGACAGTGTTCACATTGTTCAGGTGGGCTGACTCATACCAGCTCTGGTCTGGTCCCAAGGGGCGATGATGTGGTACACGGCCAGTTGTAGGGGAGCTGGGTATGCTTCAGGGCTTGTCAGAAGGGCGATAGGAGCCTTGCTGGTTTAGGCACTGATGGTGTTGCCCTCCGATCAGCCCAGTTTAGCTACCTGAAGCTCTTGGTTGGTGCCTGGCCAGGGATTTCTATGTGTTGAGCTTCATGCAGCTGTTGATTTGTGAACTGTTTTTTTCTGGATAAGCTTGAGTGTGTCTGCAAGAGCTGCAGTTGCAGCTTTGGTTATACTGTAAACATGAAATCATTTCAGTTGAAGTTTCTGGCTGGGTGTGGTGTTTTTCATTAGTCACTAATCTCTCTGTCCTCATTGATTATTGCTGAGGTGATGTGCTTTCATGAGAGAATTAATGGGTGGCTGGTGTGTTAATCCTTTCTGTTTAGATTTGAGTTTCGTAATCCACCTTCTAGATGTCTTGCCTGTCTAAGGCTGTATTTTCTGTTTGCCTTCATATTTTGAATAGGAACTTTTCTCCCACATGCAGTTACTCCTTGGCAGCTTTCCCCCTGTGTTTAGGTAGTCACTTCTAAATAGATGTCTCCTAGGAGACAAAGCAATATTATTGTGCATGATTTCAATCCTTAAGGATGTTACATGTACATAAACAAACATGGAAAAAATACAGTTTTCCCTATACTTTAGGAGGTGTGGACAAGTAGAATGGCTTGGCCTGTTTCCAGCTCTGGTACTGCTAACAGATGCCTCCTGCAGTTTGGTATTGGTAACTGTGCAATGTCTGTGCTTGTTCAGATAGTATCCAAATAAAGCCAGTTAAGCTGCTTAAATAAACCTGCAGGCAGAAGACATTCCCATAACAACAGATAGTTATTTACTCTAAGTACAAAACTAGGTCCGAAGGTTTAAGGACTCCACTGAAACCACACAGTTTTAGTGCATGCATGTAGGAGATACTTGGGTTTTACTGGGTGTCGTGGTTTAACCCCAGCTGGCAGCCAAGCACCACGAAGCCAGTTGCTCACTCCCCCTCACTCAGAGGGATGGAGAAGAAAATCAGAAAAGGAATGTAAAAGTTAAGGGTTGAGATAAGAACAGTTTAATAACTTAAAAAGAATAAAGAGGTAAGAACAACAATAATAACAATAATAACAATAATAATAATAGCAAAAGTGGGAAGGTGGGAAAAAAGGGTAAAGCAAAAGCCACGCACGCAAGCAAAGCAAAGCCAGGGATCCATTCACCACTCCCCACGGGCAGGCAGGGGTTCGGCCATCCCCAGGGAAGCCGGGCTCTGACACGCTTAACAGTTATTCGGGAAGACAAACACCATAATGCCAAATGTCCCCCCCTGCCTTCTTCTTCCCCCAGTTTATATACTCAGCATGATGTCATATGGTATGGAATGTCCCTTTGGCTAGCTTGGGCCACCTGTCCCTGCTGTGTCCCCTCCCAATATCCCGTCCCCCTCCAGCCCTCTGGCCGGCAGGGCCCAGGGAACTTGAAATTGGTATAACCATCACTCAGCAACAACTGAAACCATCAGTGTGCCATCAACGTTGTTCTTACATCAGAGCCAAAACACAGCGCTGTACTAACTACTAAGAAGAAAATTAACTCTGTCCCTGCTGAAACCAGGACAAACAGTAAAGTTGAAATGAGGCAGTCTTGTCTGCAGAGATGTTGGAAGTGGCTGTTGGTGTTGGTTACCAAATAAACCTAGCTTTTCTGTCAGAATATGGAGTGGGTCCGTAAGTGTTCTGTTATTTGCAGTAGGTATGCAATCCCATTGCTGCCCTTTTGGGAAGAGCTGTGCATCATTTCTTTAAGGAACAGTATTTGTAGAAGGTCACTTAACATGTAAAATGTTTTTCTAGTTTTTTGCCCCCCTTTGAAGTTCCTGAATGTATATAGGGAAGTGGGTACTGCTGCCGCTGAGGACTGTAGAGCTGAATATAAGTGAGTTCAGGTATGGAGTTTTAACAGCTATACCTGTAGTGCTACAAGGTATGCGTATCTGTTAGTGGTCATCTCAGAAGAAGAAAAATCTGTCATTTGAAAACTGGTTAAGTGTAAACAGTAACATTGATACTAATTTTATAACAGAGAGACTTACATTTGAACTGTGTGCCAAATGAACCTAAAGTGGTTTACCATGTGGAGAGGTAAGGCTGTTGAGTTTTGTTTAGGAAGAAGATAAAGTAAGCCTATGGATAAGATGGAATACTTAAAGAGAGCTTGAAAAAACTGGATTGTGGCATAATCTATTCTCCCAGTTACTGCTGCAGCTGCAGCCTCACTGCTGCCTGTTTGTTCATCTAGGCAGAGTTGTACCTTCTTTTTCTACTATGAGGGAACAAGGTAAGGTTAGTAAAATGGAGTCAGTTAGAGAAGTCTTTAAAAATCAGTATTTATAGTGTACCCTTTTATTTCAACAAATATTTTTGTAAAAATAACGTGGAATTTGTCAAAGGTGGACAAGTGTCTTAAGAGTTGGAGTATGTGGCAGAGGAACATAGCATCAATTAAAACTTCTTTTTACAGTATTTTTAGCTTTATGAAGTAAGATTGCAAAGCAGCAGCCTTTAATAAGGTAAAAGTTGAGGGTCTGGCCATTTTGAGGCTGGTTTCACAGGTCTTCTAATTGCCAAGGTTTTAAAACCTTTTGGTCATCTTCAATCAATCAGTCTTTAATGGATAATTATGTGTGAGTTTAGGATTTGAGTTGCATGGAGGCTGGAATGATGCCGTTATTTTTATATGAAAGACTGAAAGTTCCAGAGCTAACTGGGGTAAGATTTTTTTTTTTTCTTCTGATAGATGCACTCTAATAGAGGCACAAGAAACGCATCTGTTTTTCCAGTGTTCTGTCATTATAAAATGGGCTGTCTGCACAAGGGCAGGGGCAGGTTTGAAAGAATATTACTCTGGTAAGCTAAGGGACCTGTAGTGCAGGACCAGTGTTGAGTTTATCAGTGGCGGTGTGCAGCATGCTGTCCTGAGGTTGTCCAGGTTGGCTTGATTCCACGTTTGTGTGGCATGATGGAATATATACAGCTGTAAAATCTGGAGTTGTGATTTGCTGCCTTAATTTTGTTAGTGTGTGCCTGGCTTTGGCCTCAGGTGCTTACTAGCATTGCTGATTTATCAGCTGTGTTATGGCCCTAGTATAGGTTTAAGACTGTACAGAATTGGTTCATACAGGTGACTTTTTTCTCCCCTGTATTTTTAGTTTATTTTCCCCAAACTAGTTGTTCCTACTTTTCTATGTGGTGGGTTTTGCCTTAGTTCAGCCACCAATGCATGTTGCTTTAGAAGAATCATGTCAGATCTTTTCTAAGCAATAAAATTGTTTTAACAAGGCTTCTGTTGCAGAGATGTGTGTTCAGTTGGATGCTAAAGTGAGAGGTCTTTGTTTAAGAGATATTGTATAGGTGAAGAGGTTTTGCAAGTAAAGAGGTAGCCTGACTACTTAAAAACAGAAGGAAAAAAATTCAGTTGGCTTATTTATGCCGGCCTAACTTAATGATTTCCACGGAACACTGCTACTTTGCCTACAATGTCAGTAGTGTGTTCTTACATACCCATAAAGTTATCTTTGAGCAGAAGAAATGCTGGAGCTAGAAGATGTTTTGCTTTCAAACTGTTTAAAGCTGTATGCCTGTGTACTAGCAACCTGAAAAAAACAAAGCGTGGGAATCTGAAAAGAGATGTGTGTTTTGCTTGTGGTTTTGGGTTTGGGTTTTTTGTGTTAATTTTTGGACCTATCCTATCACTGTGCAATTACTTTCTAAGATGTGAATTAGTGTAACAGTTCTGTATTAGTCATTTCATTTGCTAAAATGCTGCCATGTATACAAGCCTTCTCATAGTGGCGTTCCACTTCTAGGGAAACCTTGTTCATTCTCCTCTAGTCTCATGATCTGGGTTAAAACACTTTCTGCTTTCTGTCTAGCCATGGGTTTGTGGTGTGTAGACCATGGAGGAATGCATGAATTATCAATATTAACAGTGCTACAAGAGGATGACATATTTTGAGTGCAAGTCAGTCAAGTTTTAGTACTTGGTAACAATACAGATACTGAAATCTATGCTGCTATTTTTTCCTCTGACAAGTTATGCTTTCATTGAAAATAGAGCATAGGAAACTATTAATAAAAATTAGCTGACAGCTGATAACTACTTTTCTTAAATTAATGCAGTTGAGGATGACTCCTGAGGAAGAGTCAGTTGATGTCTAAATGCGACATCCAAAATTTTTAGTGTTCCAGATAGCGTAACCATCTTGTTGCTGTAAGGACACAGTATTCTTGAGAGTAAGAATGGCATATGGTGAAGAGGTGTGTGCACTAAAAGTCCACTGCATGAATGGTATTATGCCCACTGTGCCCACCCCAAAAAATTACATTGGTGGGCGGCTCCTGCAAGAACCTGCTGAAGCAACCTTTGCTACTGCTGAGTACCAGTACTCTGGTACTGCTGCTATTCTGTATTTCAGTTACTTGAGGATTATTTACTATTGTCACTGGTTTTTGACTGTGAAAGTGAAAAAGGGAAGAGGAAAAAATCTGTCCCATTTTATGTGACCTAACCTGCAGGAACTTCCAGAACTTTCCTGTCCAGACAACAATCCTTGCATCTGTACAACGGCCTCAAGACTATCACAGGAAAGGGAAAGTAATTTGCACAATTTCATCTGTTCAAGCTGTTTCTAGCTTGAGAGACAGTTTTGTTATTTGAGACATTGGGCATCTGTCAAGCCAACAGCTGGACTGAAGATTTTTCCAGGAACTACTTTTTTGCATTGCAAAAAACCAACCTGTTGAAAAAACAAACAAACAAACAACCCGACAGCTTACAAAATTTCTGAGTTCTCAGCTTGATTACCTTGCAAACTTAGTCTCACCATTTGAGAAAGTATATTGATGCCCACTGACTGACTTCAAGCTTTTGCTTTTCTTCCTTGTATGTCTGTTCTCTGCCTGCCCAAATGCATTAGTTGTTTTCTTTTTTAGTTGTCTTTATTTAGTATCCTCAGATTTAGACTTGCCCAGTATGTATGTCACCTGAGGTTTAGGATGGTGGTACCTGTCTCCTTATATTCTACGCTGAAGGACAGTGTATGGTCATGTGTGAAGGCATATTTCAATACTGCTGTTCAACTAACAAATGGTAAGTGTGCATACATCACAGTGGGGCCAAACTGCTATTTGTACAAACTGCTGCCATCTGTTCTACACCTAGTGCTAACCTCTTCTCATAAAGCACTTAGTGATGCACCTAAGCAGATGGAACAGATTCATATGTGTTCATATGTGTGGCTGGATAATAGAACAGTGATTCCTGGAATAAAACTCTAATGCTGCTGGTGAAACGTGCAAGGTTGTCTCCTGCCTTACCACAGACAAGAATTCTTAAAACAAAAGAATATTTGAAGTGAAAAAGCCTTGGAACAGGTTCCTACCCTATCATTAGCTAAGAGAGAACTGAGCCAAATCACAGCATTGTGGATTTGTCCCAATAATCAGGCCACTTTCTGAGATGTTGTGGTTCAGATTGTCTACCCCTTGGTGAATTACTGATTGACAAGAAAACTGAAGAAGGTACTGCATTTCCAGGGTGGACAGGGTAACTAGATTCAAAAAAGTGAAATAAAAAGTAATTTCTTGACTCTCCTGTCTTTACAACAAACCTGTTGGGAATGCTGCTTAGAAATTAGGTTTTGGAGGGCTCATGAACATATGTGAAAATCCTGGAGCTTGGAAACATGACTGATCTCTGCATAACATCCCACTCTCATTTTAAGATCTTGTAGTGTGTATCCTGGTAGACAGAACCACTGTAGTGGAGCCTTTCCTGTATAGAGGAAGTTGAACTAAGGACAGCATGTCATTAGCATACCCCCAACAGTAACGCTGATGGCCCAGCACGTCCAGGCTGTGACCAGTAATTATAGCCTTAGAGGTGATAAAAGTCTCTACTGGATATTCAGTTTCCCTGCATGTGTGTGTTCGAGAGGTGTGTGATAAACTTGCAGGAACCCCAGCCTGCTTCCCAGTGATTTCCAGGATGGCTTTCCAGACGAAGGCGGAAAACACATACATGCAGCCTCCTACTGATGTTGTTCATCACAGCCTGCTACAGGTACAGGCATAGGTTTCTGTTCACCTTTCAGGCTTCTTCTAGCTGATTAGAGGTGCCACGATAAGAAATTTCATTCAGACTTGGTAACATCTAAGTTGAGATACAGGGATTTCAAGTCTGCATGGGGGCATCTTGACTGCATGCTTTAGATCAGGTACAGACAGATTATGTTAAGTAAAGGCATTAGGTTCAGTATTGGTTCAGTGAAGGAGAAACAGGTTTTTAAATGCTGTAAGGTCTTTAAACTGGAAGACTGTAGACAGCATAGATGCGGTTACTGAAGACTCAGTCCCATGTAGCCCTATGAAGCAATTTATGCTGCCAAGGTTTCAAAGCCGTAATTACTTTCCTGTTATATAGGGGGAGAGGAGGGTCAAGAAAGCATGGTTAGAATCTGATCATCTGGATTTTTATAGACAAATGTTAGCAAAAAAATTTATTTGTTTAACTTAATTGGAATGCCATAGAAATTCATATGACTTGCTATTCTTAGTTTTCTGTGTCTGTTTTGATGATACACTACATTAGATTGCTATTAAGTATTCTAAGCCATTGTACTTGTTGTCATATTGTATCTGCCTACGAGGAATTTGTTTGATCATTAAGTCGCTGGCAGGAGGGGGAAGATACAGCTCTGTGCACTTTTTTTTGAAGTAAATAGTTCTGAAGCATTTTGAGGTATGCTGCTAGTGGCAGGCTTCTCAAACATAGCGGTGACAGCATTAAAATATTCTTCTTTTAAAGCCCGAAGAGCAGGCATCAGCAAGACTTCAGTCTTGCACCTTTAATTACCTGTTTAAACCCTGAGTTTCTGCAAATGCAAGAAAGTCAGCATTTTTTGGCTTTTTTCTCCCTTGCGATGTTATGCTTTATGCATTATATTGCTATAAGGTTAAAACTTGATGAAAAGGTTGCTAGATACTTCACTTGATGTTAAGTTGCTTGGAAAAGGTGATGAGTATTTTTGAGTAGGTTTTGGGCTCTGAAAAGTGGTCTGGTCCAGTCTACAGTATATGTGGCATAACCTTGCAGGCAACGTAACTAATGGACGTTAACTGGATTGCCTGCATGGTGGATTATGCTATATGAACAAAGGCAGGAGGTCTGAGAGCTCATGTTAACAGCAAGTATTTAAATTATATTTTTAAGGCGTGCAAATTTTGAACTGCAACACTTGAAAATTGGTTTCTCTTGATCTGACAAGTTAAAGTTCATGCTTTGCTGGTCTCTCTGCAGCAACATGGGACATCAGAAATGTCATGACCACTTTAACACATAATCTTTTTCAGTTAATAAAACATTGATAATTCTAGTGGTGCAGCCACACAAGTGAACTCCCCTTCTTGCTGATTAATGTAAATCTGTTACCCTGTTTCTCTCTGCATTGCATATGAACCCTTAATGATTTGTTAGCTATTATAGTGTTAGAATTAATGATTAAATATGTTGCACATGGGCCTTATATTTGATGGTAAGAAATGCTTGGTGTAGTTTTAATAGATTGTTTCTGTGGTGTTGAAGAAGCATGCAAATATATGTTGTCGTGGTTTCAGCAGGGATAGAGTTATTTTTCTTCCTAGCAGTTGGTGCAGCACTGTGTTTTGGATTTGGTGTGAGAACAGTGTTGGTAACCCACTGATGTTTTTAGTCATTGTTGGGTAATGTTTGTACTAAGTCAAGGAGTTCTTGGTTTCTCAGGCCTTGCCAGCGAGAAGGCTGGAGTGGCACAAGACACTGGGAGGGAACACAGCCAGGACAGCTGACCTGGTATCCCATACATACCATGGAGCGCCATGCTCGGTGTATAACCTGTGGGGGGGCTGGGCCGGGCAGGCGGATCATTGCTCAGGGACTGGCTGGGCATCGGTGATGAGCTGCTGTACTGTGCATCACCTGTTTTCTCCCTTCCCTTTGGGCATCATTCCTCTTCCCTTCTCTCTCCTTTTCACTATAACTTTTATTGGGGTATTTTTGTTTTGTTTTATTTTATTTCAATTATTAAATTGTTCTTTTCTCAGCCCTCCAGTTTTACATTCCTTTCCAATTCTCCTCCCTATCTCTCTGGGTAAGGGGGAAGCAATCAAGCAGCTTAGTGGCACTTAGTGGCTGGGGTTAAACCAGGGCAAAGGGCTACCAAGCTATTTATACAGCAGAACACTTGAGCTTTAACCCTTGACAGATTTGTAACTCACCTCTGAACCACAGAAATTTGTCAGCTTAGTTGCATTTGTACAGGAGGGCAAGGTATTCATCCCAATGCTCCCTGGCTGCAGCAGTATAGTCCTTCAGCTGGTACGTTTGATGAGAGCATCCTTTTCAACTAGGGAAAGGATAACTAAAACTTTACCTGGCTAGGTAAACCAAAAGCTAAGGCAGGTTCCTGAGTTGATTTCAGAGTAGAGTTTGTTTGCCACCATGCCCTCAAGTTTTTCACCTTTTCAGCTACCTTGTCCTCAAGTACCTGCATCTTTTTTCCTTTCCCTCTATCACTGCACAAAGAACGAGCACTTCATGATTTTAAGCGCAAGTCTCTCATCTTAAAACACAATACCATCAACTACTAAAATCTTATTTAAAAAGCAATTTTAAACTCCACCGCTGAAAAAGAAGAGCTGAAAAATCCAAAAATCTAAACGCTGAAGCAACAAATCATAAAAATCTGGGGGAGCTGAACTGCAGAGTATTTGAAGTCCACATCATTGTTTTTAAAGGGGCTTAGCAATACCATGCACAGTACTGCTTGCGATACCACAACACTGAAAAGCTCCCAACATAAGCTAGAATGCCCCTGTGCTTGGTACTGTACAAAAAATGAAAAAGACACCCACTGAAACAAAACAAAAAAGCTAAAAATGTTACTTATCCTTTCCACTTTCACTTATCAGACTATTAAAACAACTGGTATTTCTCTTTAAGTCAGAGACTATAATTATCAGATTCCTCAACCACCTCCTTCCAGGAGGATTTTAAGTAGTTAAATAGTGCTGGTACATGACAACAGACACACAACTCCATGAATCTACTTCTTCAGCTCTCACTTACTTGAATGGAGAAGGGACATGCTCTAGTTACAGGCTTGGTTTATATCCACCGAATTCTTGAAAAGAAGCTCTGGAGACCTGCAAACTTTACTATTGAAAGGATAATCTAAAAGCTCAGGCAACAGCAGGCAGCTGTATTAGATAAAGCCCTCAACCATGTGTGACTCCTTATCCCAGGGTGTTTCTGAGATTAGGGTGTGTATCAGCATGCAAAGGCCTATCCTGCACACAGAAAGTTTAAAGTAAAGGACAAACGTACATTTTTTTCATACTAAAAACAAATTAAAGTGTTTTACATGATTGTTGAGACAGCCCTATACACTTAAAGTGTAAAGCATTTACCTTCACAGGTAAATTATCACAACATTAGCAAAAAAAGCAGCAATGCTGTTTCTCTGACTCACATGACCAAAGAACAGTTTTGTGGCTGCTCCAGCCAGGATGAGTGTTTATTTCGTCCCACTGCAATCATTTTAACCCTAAGAAGTTGTCCCAGTTTCAGCTGGGATAGGGTAATTTTCTTCTTAGTAGCTGGTGCAGCGCTGTGTTTTGGCTCTGATGTAAGAACAACGTTGATGGCACACTGATGGTTTCAGTTGTTGCTGAGTGATGGTTATACCAAGTCAAGGACTTTTCAAGTTCCCTGGGCCCTGCCGGCCAGAGGGCTGGAGGGGGACGGGATATTGGGAGGGGACACAGCCAGGACAGGTGGCCCAAGCTAGCCAAAGGGACATTCCATACCATATGACATCATGCTGAGTATATAAACTGGGGGAAGAAGAAGGCAGGGGGGGACATTTGGCATTATGGTGTTTGTCTTCCCGAGTAACCGTTAAGAGTGTCAGAGCCCGGCTTCCCTGGGGATGGCCGAACCCCTGCCTGCCCGTGGGGAGTGGTGAATGGATCCCTGGCTTTGCTCTACTTGCGTGCGTGGCTTTTGCTTTACCCTTTTTTCCCACCTTCCCACTTTTGCTATTATTATTATTGTTATTATTGTTGTTCTTACCTCTTTATTCTTTTTAAATTATTAAATTGTTCTTATCTCAACCCTTTAACTTTTACATTCCTTTTCTGATTTTCTTCTCCATCCCTCTGAGTGAGGGGGAGCGAGTAACTGGCTTCGTGGCGCTTGGCTGCTAGCCGGGGTTAAACCACAACAAGTACACATCTTATGACTGCACTACTATTCCTTAGTATGATCTAAGCATCACACTATAGCAATCAGGCACTTCATCTTCAGGCATCTGTAACATTGGGGAGTGCTACAACAGGAAACGATCCATCCCTGTCAGAGACAAGAAAGTTTGAAACAATGAAAAGAAAAATCTATTGTATCTCCCACATGGTCTAAGGATGTCCCATGGTTGGTACTTCACAGGACAAGCAGGAGGGGAAAGAGAAATGTAGCAAGAACATTACTGCTAGTTAGGTCATAGTGACATTTTGACAGAACTACCACCATCTCCATCACATATGAATGTAAATGGTGCCATTGCTTTGACACACTCTTTCCTTACTTTATCCCAAAGTACTTTTATTTCTACTCTTCCCCCCAGCCACACTAAAGTTTTGCTGGGGTGGAAGATCTGGCAGACAGTCTGTAATGCTGGAGGGTACTGTAGCTGTCTAGTGGACACACATAAGGACAACTGTGTGAAAGAGCAGCTTTTAGAGCAATACATTCTTTACCACCGCCTTTACCATGCTATGAGTGGTTTCATGACAGAAACTTGGCTTCCCAGTAATTAATTCTCAGCATACAGTCCTCCCGAAGCCACAACAGATTACCACATAAGCAGCAAGAAGGCAGATTCAGGCAAAGAGTCAGCATCAACAGAAAAAGCTTTTGTACTTCTTACTCTGTGCAGTGATTTTTTTAATAAATGACACGCATCAACTAGAATAGGAGAATGCAGAATGTAGAATAATCAACTTCAAAGGTCAATGGACATTCTTCATGAGAAAATCTGTCTTTTCATGTTGCTCATCATCTTTCCAACACAGGATCAACTCTTATCAACTCTGATAGCCACTCCAGTGCCAAACATTTCATTTGCAGAGCAAGAACTGAAATTTCAGAACAAAATACCGTATCTCCCCCTCCTTTTTTTTTTTTTTGTGAGTGCTTTTGTTTGAGCGCGGGTTTGTTTTTTTCAAAGTATGTAAAATAATGAAGAGGACTCACTACGGCAATTCAGAAGACAATGGCAGTTTCAGAAGCTTTTGGATCCATTTCAGACCAAGACAGCTGTGCTATATAACAAAGCAGTATTCTGTCTGAAAGACTACTCATCCTCCCTGGGTTGCCACTCCACTCTAGTAAGCACTGCATATTTGCAGTTAAGGTGACAAGGTTTCCAGAAAGATAAGCTCTTTCAGTAGGTCAGCTGACAGAGACAGACAACTCCAAGACACACAATTTAGTGTAATCTCAAAATCCTCGAGACTACTGATGTAGGCAAGGAATCCATAACTTGCCTTCATCCTCTTTTTAAAAGAAACAAAATTAACTCAAGCAAGCTCTCTTTTGGCCTGTAAAACACTGATTAAGATTTATAAGGCACCATCAAAAAAAAAAATAAAAGCATATCCTATGCCTGACTGAAAGACTGTAAAACATTTTGAATAAGAGAAAGTAACGCAGCCAATGACATTTGGCATCATTTGCCTCAATAAACCTCATAAAACATGTTTCCTATTCACACTCACTTTTTCTGCCAAAAGGAAGACTATTGTAGAGAAGATAGAAATGCAACAGAAAGGAAAATGGGAAAATCCTGGGGTTTTTTTTTTCATTTGTCCCTTTCTTCATCATCCCAGTCTGGTATTGACTACCCACATACTGTGGAGGCAGCCAAATTACAACAGAAAACATGCCGTTTTCTTGACTCCTTGATTTCACAGTCTGGAAGACACTGTTTCCAACAAAGAGTTCTCAAGAGAATGCAGAATAATCCTTAAGAAAACTAAGCCACCATGCTGTGTTAGGAAGTGGTGAGCCATCCTCTGTGTAGTCTTTGCCTTGAGTGCCCTTCACCATGCTTCTGTCAGCAGTTAGCCGCTTGCCTCACAAGAGCACAGGCAAATAATCTGCTTGAATTCATTTGAGTTTCAGGTGTTTGCTATCCACAGCACTACAATGCAGGGATGTTCCAGAAGTAAAGCACTTCCCACATGAAAGTAAAGCCATATTTAATAAACTCTTTAGTAACTGATGGCAATAATCTTGTAAACTATCCTTTGTTCTTGATTACATGAAATGAGAGACTGATTTTCTTTGCTTATTTTGTAATTTTTTTAAGGTGTTTATGGAACACCTTAGTTGGCTGAAGTAATAATAACAGGACAAAAAAAACCAAAGGAGTGATGTACTTTCTCTTCCCACCTCTCCTGTCCCCGTTCATCTTTATGAATTAACTTTTTCAGATTTGATACTCACAAGACAAGTTACCAAGTTTTCATTTCTACTATTTCATTTCTGGACAGAAAAGAAGCAGCCCTACTCTAAGTGACAGCATTAAGTTTCCTCCACTGAGCTGGGGAGACAAACCATTCTTTTTGGTAAAATAGAAATGTTGACTAGTTTTTCAAGAGACAAAACTCCTAATGGACCTCAAAGTGCGAATGAGGAGTCTGGGCATGCAAACAGTAACACTGCTTCAGACACCTCTGAAGTAATCTTTCTGTTCTAGTCAGCTCTGGCAAGGTCTAAATCTGAGTATGGCATTCTGGGTTTTGATGTCATGCTTCAAGACAGATGTGACCAGCTGGAAAGAGTCCACAAGACAGCAATGAGAAAGGTCAGATGTCTGGAAACACATTCTATAAAGAAAGATTAAAGCCACTGGAGTTGTTTAGTCTAAAGAAGAAGTCTAAGAGGAGACAAGATCAGAGTTGTCAAGTAGTTAATACACAGTGTCACAGGAGAATGTTCTACTGGAATACCACACGAAGTAAAAACACATATGGGAAAATATGCCTGTTTTCTGATTACCCACTCATAGACTTAGTTTGAAAATATTGAGTCATGGCTTTGAAGAATTTACTGACAGCTTAAGTATCAGCAAGACAGGTATCAGGACAATCTGTTTCACTGCTGTCTAAAGGATGCTGAACAGCTGTGACAACAGATTCAATTCTGCTATGTTGGCAACAGGAACAAGGACAGGGCAAAAGGAGAAATAAAACCTGGAAGAGCAGGATAACACACTGGGGATCCACAAAACCAAAAGAACTCAGAAACAGAACATTGCAGAGAAGATAATTTTCATTATTTGACAGTAATTAAGACAGGATGTCAATGTGAAAATCGTATCTTCAAGCACTTCTCTCAATGTTACGCTTTAGGCAGGCAGCACATAAAGCCTGAAATCATCTGTACGTTCATCATGGACCTTAGTCTTGCCTTTTTCCACTACCCTTAAAGGTTTCAGCATGCCAGTAACATAGATGCTTCCTCAATTTTAAATTAACATGCATGCATTTATTTCCACACTTTAATGCATCGCAGTATCATTGCACAAGATACAGGTGGATTTGTCAGGCAGCTCTGCAGGTAGGTAGGAATTCAGCTGCAAGCACTGACTACACCACAATGGAAAGATGGGCAAAATCAAAGCACAAAAAACACAGACAAAAAAAAAAAAAAAAAAAAGACAGGTTTCAGATAATAGAGGAATCTAGCACAGGGGAATAAAGGGGAAGGGAGAAAGCTACATATTCTAAGCAATCTTTCCCACTACACTAAAATGAGTTTATGCTGCTATCTTCTAGCATTACTCACTGCAGGTGAGTTATCAGATTGCCCATGTAGAATTCAAAAATTCCAGCTAATGCAACGCTGCCTTCTTTTGGGCTTACCTTTCCTACACTGTTAACTCAAAATATGCCTGTTAATTCCTTTCCAAAGCACACACAGAAATAACCAGCCTTCACCAGAAGTTAGCTGAACTCACAGCCACTGGCAGACCAGTTAACTGAACAGACAGCTTTTGTATATTTCTACAGAGTATTCTGCAAACTTTCCAACTGAGCACCAAGCCAACAAGACACCACACGGCTGTGGTAAGCACAGCCCCCAACCCACAAGACCTGCCAAGAAGCAGGATATATTAATTACCTACCAGTGAGCACCACGCTAACAGCAGCTACAGAGCTGCTACTCAGTTCATTTCAGCGAATAAATCAAGTTTACATCTCTTAACAAAAATTACTGTGTGGATATAACTACATTTGTTCTACTACAATCATAAATGCACTTCACCATAAATACATTCCACCCTTTGTGGGCTCATGCAGTTGAAACAGACTAGGAATCTGGTCTAAGTTTGAGTATTTAAAGAAAAGGAGGGGACAGACAAAGGTACACTTAGACCCAGTTCACCATGCTGTCCTACAGTTTTATCAGTTCAACAGAGAAGGCATCAGGGAATGCAGAGGAAACCAGGAGCTATATAAACAGCCATTACTGTGGAGGGAAACATTCCCTACAACCACAACTTAACTAGTTGGAAATAACTTCAGCCAGTGCTTTGCAGATACTCCTTTAAAAATGTCAGGGTTTCCCAAAAAAGCCCTTACACATCCAGCTGCGTAAAGGCACAGAATAAAGAAACAGCACCTAAGAGCAAATTTAAAAGTTGATCACAACAAAAGACAAGTCAGCCTACTCCACTACGGCGCACAAGTGATTATGTGCAGAGCAGGCAAAGTAAAGCAGCAGACAGACAAAAAAACACGCTTGGTTTGGGGGTCACATCAGACAAAAAAACACGCTTGGTTTGGGGGTCACATCAAGAAATACCTGAAAGGGCTGCAAACCGTGCAACGCAACGAGGGGCCGGGGGTGAGTCAGTTTCAGATACAAAAGAGTCACTCTACTGTAACAGTGGGGGGGCTGGTTTAAGTGCCGTTAGAAGGTATTGCAGCTAGATCAAGAAGGGAGGGAACAACACGCGTATCCGCGTATCACGCTACGGATCTATCAGCCACAGAGCTCCTCCATAATCCACTGCCTGTCATTAACTCTCCCAAGAGGATTACTGTAGTTTACGGGCTTGCCCATCCCTTCCATCTGACACTGAAGAGTTTGCTTTACAGCAACGCTACCCAAAGGTGACGCACTAGAAAAAACATTATTTAAAACAAAAAAACCATACCCGCTCCACACAAAACCTCCCAACCCTCAACACGGGCAGCCAGAAAGGGAAAGAGCCGCGGGCGCAGAAGCAACGACGCCAGCGGTTTAGCGGAGGGGTGACGCGACGGGGCGGTACCCAGGTGAGCACGGAGCCGCTCGCCGCCGCGGGCGGGAGACAGCGTGCGCCGCCACGCCGGCCCCACGCACCTCCTCATCCCGCTCGTCCAGCGAGGCGCCGTCCTCCGCCCGCCCGCCGGGGCTCGCCCGCAGCCGCCTCGCCGCCGCCCCGCCGGGGGCCGCCGCCACCCCGCCGCCTCCGGGCTCCCCTTCCTCGGAGAGAGTTTCCGAGCCGGAGGAGGAGCCGGAGCAAGACAAGCCGACGTGGCCGGCACCCCGCGGCCGCTCCGGGGCCGCCGAAACTTTGTCAGCCATGGCCGGGGGCTCCAAGCGGCGCCGCTCGCATGCCCCGCCGCCCGCAGCGCGCAGCCTCGCGGCGGCCGCTCTCCCCGGGCCGGTGCCGGCGGGCAGCGCCGGCGGGCGGGGCGAGGCGAGGCGGGGCGGGGCCGGGCCAGGCCGGGCCGGGCCGGGGCGGCGGGACCAATGGCGCAGGGGGGCGGGCACGGCGCGGCGGCGCGGAGCGCTGCGGGCGGGTGGCAGGTAACGGGGCGGGGAGGGGCCGCCGCGCTTTCTGGGCGGAGCGGGCAGCGGCGGGCGAGGGCGGGGGCCGAGGGGTCCCTCACGCTGCCCCGCGCCGCCGGCGGCAGCAGGGGCGAAGCCGCGATGCCCCGGGGCTGTCGGTCCCCACCCGCCGCAGCCCGGTCCCGCCGCTGGCCCGCGGTGCGGAGAGGGCAGAGGCGGCCGCCAGAGCCCGAAGCCGGCCGGGCTGCGCAGGGTGCGCCTCGGCGGGGGGGGGCGCGCAGCGAGCCGGCGGGGCTGCGGGGCGGGGCGGCGGCGCCGCGCTGGGTAGGGGCAGCCACCTCCGATGACAATAGGCTTTCCCGCGCCCCTCTCTTCCCTCGGAAGGAGCGATCAGCAGTTCGTCGCAGCGGCTCTGCCAGCCCCGTGTCGTTTGAGGGAGGCTACAGGCGCCAGTTACGACCTTGCAGCAAACAAAGTCCCTTTGGGCGTTTGACTTTGGGACGGGCATCGACACCGGGATTTCTAGTCAGGCCGTCAGAGGCACTGAAACCGTAGCAGAACACGGGAGTTCGGCACCTGAAGGCTTTTGGGAATCCTCCAAGACAACTTTACCTTCAAGGACTTAAATGGCTTTTAAACCTAGTTGTCCTGACAAATTTTAACATAACTCTTTTTAAGTAGTCTCTTGAAAAGACTTTTTTTGTTGGTTTTTGTTTTTGTTGTTGTCCTGAGGTGTCTATAATGATACCATAGGTCCTAATCTAAGGTACTCGTAATGTATATAAATATATACCTATATACACCAGAGCCTCATTTGCTTATGCTTGTACAGCCCAGGGTCCCCTAGGCTAACCCAATTGTGGAATCAAAACAGATTAAGCGCCTTGGTAATGAGTAAAGGCCCACTGGATCACTACAGAGCAGATATGATCTCCATTTTATAGAAAAAGGAATGTGAGTGCAGACCAGTTACTGATGTGCTCTAATTAACACAGTATGTATATAATGAAAGTAGGAACCACAATGCAAGTCTCCCCTTTATCAGATTTGTAATTCGACCAGTTCATCCAGTATTCCCAGATGGTACATGGAAAAAACTTTCCATTTTAAATGTTATAATGACTATATGGATTATCAGATTAATAGTGGAAGGAAAAATAACTATATAAAATTCTCTAAATCTCAGCCCTCTGCTTTGAACAAGTCATGAAGGCTGGGTATTAGGTTGTAACAATGCTGATAGTTCTCTGTGGCTTCTTGTCAGTACTTAGATCAAGCACTGAAAATGCCTAGAAGGTAATTTATTGGGAAAGAGAATTACAGTAGTCACTAGGGACATAATTTGACCCAGAAATTTGCCTATACCAGCATTTAATGATAAGGAAACATGAGATATATGCAGAAACACAGAAACTAATTTTGATTAAATTAATTGTACACATATACTACTCCAAACCTAACTATAACAATTTTAACTAATCAGAGAAAAGAGTTCCTCCTCAGTACTCCAGCTCCTGCACACAAGCTCTTGGATCTCCAAAGGACTTACTCTTGATTCCTGAGTATTAAAGCTAAACCTCCTCCAGTCAGATTCTGCCTCTGGTTTAGCGACATTATCCCAGCAGAACTGGCTTTAATTTCCTACCTGGGAATTTGCAATGTGTAAGAAAATTGCCAGGTGGTAAAAAGCAACACTGCAGGTCTCTGTCGCTTCCTTTCTTTCTCTTACTGCCTGAGATGAGACTGGGAAACACAGAGCTTAGCCAAACCACTTCCACACGTCAGTTATTATCAGCTGCCAGAACAGCCTCTGTAATCTGGGGACAGCAAGGCATATATTAGAATAGCGACTGAACTGCTCTAATTTATGCCGTAAATTGAAATCTGAGAAGGCACCCAAGATATTTGTTTTATCACCCCAGAGTTACAGAAGACAACTGACAGTATTGTTGTGCTCTAGACTGTAGACTGTGCCAGACCACATGCTGAAATTATTCTACACAAACAGAAGAGGGGTGCTATGCTGCCTATAGTTGCTAAAAGGGAGCTAAAGCTAAAAGCAACAAAGATAGAAGTTTACATCATTTTCCATGATGGGAAAAGTGCTGTTGCTTGCACTTCATCACAAATATAAGCAAAATCAGTCAAATGCAAAAAGCAGAGTTTCGTAGTAGCTATTGTGTCAGTTTTATGACATTAGTTGTCTTCATTGCCTTTTTGAACTAGGTAGTGTTGCATTAAATTCATAGAATTATAGAATGTCTTGGGTTGGAAGAGACCTTAAAGACCATCTAGTTCCAAACCCCCTGCCATGGGCAGGGACACCTTCCACTAGCCCAGGTTGCTCCAAGCCCCATCCAGCCCGGCCTTGAACACTGCCAGGGATGGGGCATCCACAGCTTCTCTGGGCAACCTGTTCCAGAGTCTCACCACCCTCACAATAAAAAATTTCTTCCTAATATCTAAATACACAGTCTTTCATTTTAAAGCTATTACCCCTCGTTCTATCACCCTACCTCATTCTTTTTTATACCGCTTAGAATAATTGTTTTCCACTTTGATTCTGCATATTTAGGCAAAAGTCCACATGTGTAAGAAGCAGTTTTCAAGACCCAGGTAGTGGGTTAGCATCTGAGAAAATCCCTAGGCAAGACTGAGAGACCTGGGAAATGCAAGGCTCTCCAAACAATGCAGTTACACTACAGGCAACAACAGCGCTCTGCTTCCCTTTCTGCATAGTAAAATGTGCATTAAGTCTGGCCTGGAACAACCACTTCTTTGGATGAATAAGTCTCCATGCTTACTCAGTTCTCGTCCTCCCTGTTGAGACTGCCAACAGTATTGCCAATTAGTGCCAATCCTGAATGCAAATTGTAATATGAATAGGCCTTTAAATTTTTAATTCCAGGCTTTTGCACTGGTGGTGTATAAATGTTTCATTAGCACACTGCCTTTGTAAGAGGTGGTTCATTCACTCACATTTCTGCCTCACCTCCGGGAAAAAAAACTGCCTACCTGAAGTACTAGCAGAAAATGGGCAAACAAGAGCTTGTATTTCTGAGTGCTCCTCCCAGCTCTAGCAGTAAACTCTAGAATTGGAGTTCTTAGGAAGAAGGATCTATTGAAAATACCTGTTAAAGTGCCATGAAGACCACCTTAAATTTTTACCTAATGTGCTTTATCTCTACATGCTTGCTTTCAAGGAATATCAAAGATCAGGAATTTAAAACCTTGTATCTGGTGAGGTGCAAACCACTGGTGTTAGTGGCAGGAACACCCACAAATAACAGCTGCAGTTGGAAGTGGGTAAAAATACACATCATGGTAGCTCTTATCTCTGGGCTGTGGCAGGCCCCACCAAACATACAGCATGGTTTGGAGGTCCTTTCTTCTTCTCTCTGAGGGTCATCTTAGGCCTTAAGATAGGATGAATTTCCTACTTCAGAGTAAGCAGAACCCACCCACTTCATTCCTTCCCAAGAGCCTCTCTCTCACCATTAAAGAGCTTTTTTGACAATTAATGTGAAGCACAATTTGTTTTCCATAGCACTTGCAGAGCATGAAGCAAGGGCATTTGAACAAGCTGATTAGCTTCAGATCATCTCAAAAGGCATTAACAGGCTGGTCATGTTACATTATAAATCCTAGCAACAATAGGTATATGCATGAACAGAAATATCCTATTCAAGTCAGTGGAACATGTAATAAACCTGAGAAAAATATATCATCTACTAACTGAATATGTTACTAGATGTACCAGTCCCTGCCAGGGGAGGAAAAACAGCTTGTATAGGCCTCTACTGCAGCAGGTGCTTTTATGAAGACCAGGTAGTGCCACCATCTTGTCAGGCAGAGATGATGTGATCAGCGCAGCATAATTGCTAAAAACACTTTTCCTGATTACTGGCACTTGGGGAGCTGCATGAACACTGCATGAATCACTGTCAGGAGACCTCCAGAAAATCACACTTGGAGGAAACCTCTGGGTGGGGAGGAGGATCAGAAAGGAATGTAAAAATCAAGGGTTGAGATAAGAACAATAAAGCAAAAGCCACGCACGCAAGCAAAACGAAGAATCCACTCACCACTCCCCACGGGCAGGCAGGGGTTCGGCCATCCCCAGGGGAGCCGGGCTCCGACACGCGTAACGGTTACTTGGGAAGACAAACACCATAATGCCAAATGTCCCCCCCTGCCTTCTTCTTCCCCCAGTTTATATACTCAGCATGATGTCATATGGTATGGAATGTCCCTTTGGCTAGCTTGGGTCACCTGTCCTGGCTGTGTCCCCTCCCAGTTTCCCATCCCCCTCCAGCCCTCTGGCTGGCAGGCACAAGGAACTGAAAAGTCCTTGATTTAGTATAACCATCACCCAGCAACAGCTAAAACCATCAGTGTGCCATCAACGTTGTTCTTACATCAGAGCCAAAACACAGCGCTGTACTAACTACCAAAAGAAAATTAACTCTATCCCAGCTGAAACCTTCAGCTATGAGCCTTCCACAAATTCTCCCTCACCTTCCCAACATCTGTGTATCAGGGGCGTACACAATGTGCCCACAGCAGGGAAGAGCAGTGCAAGTTTGGCACAGGCCTGTTATCAACTGGCGTACAATGGGAATCTTACTCATTTTGAGAGCTCTGTTCCCAAACTAAACAGTCTCTTCATAAGATATTTTTTCTATAAAAAATTCAAAGTCAATATTTTGACTCTCAACAAATTATGGAAAAACTCTTGCTTCTCACAACACATTTTATCAAAGGTTATCACTGTTTCTTCGCTGTGATGTGACTGGAGAAACAGGAAGAGGATGATAATTTCTTATTTTACCATGCAGTATCTTAGTGCCCAGTTATGAGCTCTTACAAAGAGCAGACAGAAGAGGTGGTCCCTACTCAGGATGGAAACGGGAGACCAAAGCTCCAGCTGCACTGATAGAATGGGTAGAAGAGAGTAGCTCTGAGACCCTTCCTGCACCGTGGTTATGTAGCCAAGAGGCGTAGTCAGCTATGGACTACTAAATATAATCTAGACCTGCGTGGCTGCATCCTGTGGTATATTCTGGTCACTACTTTAGCATTCCCAAACCATGTTTTAACTTTAGCTCAACAGAAAGAAAGTAGACCTAATTTACAGCTTCACCCTGAGAAATGCAGGATTTTCCAGGCTCCAGGGGGTAGGGGACATCCCTGGACAAGTTTAGATGGCATCAATTACCTACACAGCATCCATTCTATAAATGTTAAAGCCCTAGTTGATAGTGTTAGTATGGGCTGCAAAGTTTGTGGAGAGAAATCCTCCTCGGCAAACAGCCAGAGCCTCTGAAAAACAATGTGAAAATAAGGAGGGAATATGAGATCCAGTGATTGCCCTGAATTGTCAAGCTCTCCAAGCCTCCATGGCAACAACTGAGGCAGAAACAGGTTTGAGGCAGCCCACGAGGTTTCTGTAAGCTCTGCCTGCCCTCATCCCAGGCCTCACAGTTCCTAAATAGAGCAGGCACAGTGTTTGAGGGAAAGCTGTGATTTTCTCTCAGAAATCAGCTATTCTGCGGGAGCCCTAAAAATGGTGTCACAGTATGTACATAGTTCCATTTGTGCAGACATTCTAGCTCACACAAAGAGTAAAAGCTAAGTCCACATTGTAAGTGTTAATAGGATTAATATTCCGAGTTTCAGACACTTCTGGTCTCCCATTAATAACTAGGGTAATCTCCCAAACTCAAAATGTCGTGACTCTAAAGCGAGGAAGATATTAAATGCTTAAGAAGATGGAATTTTTAGTGTATATACCTTACATGTAAAGTACAATATTTGAAAACTAATTTTTACTTGCTCTGTTTACCAGAATTAGAAAACAGTTCTGCTTTTTTGAATGTGTTGCTTTGCTTTTTTTTTTTCTGTAAGATTTTAATAGCAAAAATTACACCTTTTGTGGCCTACTTCCCATTTTCAAAGTAAAATCATAACACATAAGGATTCAGTTTTATTTATTCTATTATCCTTACTGTTCGTTGACTATATTTGTATCCTACCATATATCAAAACAGAGTTCTGTATTTCCAGGGGGAGACTGAATAGGGAGGAAATTCATTGTTGCAACCATTATCCTCACTATGATATAAGCACTTACTGAGAGGAAGATTTCCTAAAGCTGACTGAATTTTCTGTTTACTTATCTCCACTGTAAGCTTGTTCCTGTCAAGAAGGATGCTGTGCCTCCAGATCTTGCATATCTCTCCAGGCTTTAAGCATGGCATGAGATAAGGGTTAAGTACAAACTCAGTGGATTCTACATCAAAATTTGGTCTTTATTTCATCTCTGGCTTGATAGACTAATGATATCACTAGTACTATTCTGTGACCATTTTTTGCTGAAAATATTACCTAAAGCATAGATCTCTCAACTTTTATTCTATGTTGTATTTGTCTGATTGGCAGTTTCATACGAGGACTGTTAGGTCTAAAAATAAGTATTTTACAGTAGTGTTTTCGGAGCTTGTTGACAAATCCATATTCTTGGATTCACTTACTGCCAAAATTTCAGTGCTATTTATACCAGTAACTGCCAGTTTAAAAGAAAAACTCCACTTAACAGGAACGCAGGAAACTCTCAACTTACTCAAACATTTCATTCTCATGTTCCAGATTGGAAATAGTGGTCAACACAAAAAAAGCAAATGCCTAAAATCAGATTCCTAAACATGTACAAAGGATCCTTAAAGGCCACTTACAAATCTGAAACCAGGTTAATTTTATGTAATGAGCTAATTTGAGGCAGCTAGCTGTGAAAATAATAGACATTGCTGCTCATCTGGCCAGTATGAATTGTGGAAAAGATTAAGGGCAAGTGCCAGATGGCTTCCTAGCCAAGCAGATCATTCTAGATTCTGGAAACCCACCCAAAACTGTCAAATGTATTAAGGAACAAGTTTTTCTCCCAGGCAAAAATGAGTAAGAGCTTTAAACTGAGGTGATGATGATGATGATTATAATAATTATTATTAACATATATAATATAATTATATATTATAAAATAATAATAAAGTGTTTTGAAATAATGCAAGATTTTTATGTGCAATTTCCTACAGTTAATTTAATAATTAATCGGTTTTGATATCAACAGCATCGAGCAAATTTGCACCCTGTCAATGTTATTCTCCCTTTTCTGTTCCAAACAACTATCTCTAAATATTGGGGTTTGTGCTCCAAATTATCTTTGCACAAGTAACTTTCATCTTTCTAGCCTGTTCATGACAACACTTCAATAAACTTGAAGGGCTTAAGCAAACCTGTCTTCATTTATTAAGTGTAGAGAGATGATGCTTCTCCAGTGATAACTCTTCTCTGTTCTAATGAATATGATAAGGGACGGTACTGATTCCCAGACCTCAGAGACACAGTAAAAATATTCAGATTGAAAAATATCCTTATACACATCAATAAAGAAGCTGCCTGTATAAATCACTGTCCCAGCCTAAGCTTTGCCAACACAATTTAAGTACATCAAAATTAGTATGAAATGTATTGAAATAATGATCCACTCTTCCTACCAGACCGAAATATGGCAGCCATGTTGACCAAGACTTTCCCTATCATTTCTATCATTTATTTCTGTGATGCAAATTTAGTTGAGGTTGTGATTACCCACATGCTTTTCCTGTTATTGTTGTGGCTATTTTATTTTGGCTTTTTTTTTTTTTTTTCATTTCTGGAATTTCAACCAAATCAATTCAGCCACTTGCAAGATTACATCAGAGGAAATACATTTAGCTTATCACTGTAAAATTCTCACATCTGTTCAATACAAAG
Organism: Falco peregrinus; assembly: GCF_023634155.1. NCBI lineage: Eukaryota > Metazoa > Chordata > Aves > Falconiformes > Falconidae > Falco > Falco peregrinus. Next base: position 61,607,115 of record NC_073739.1, read on the forward strand.
CTGCTGTGCTTTTATGCTTTAGAACCAGAACTAGAATTTGGTGGGAGGATCACATTGCTGTCAGAGATGTGATCTTACCATCCTTATAAGAATGTAACCTAATTTGGTGATAGACTGCCTTATTTCATGTAGGACCAGTAGAAACATCTTTGTGTGTAACAGATAAATTGTCCAAATTTTGTCTGAAATTAGCCCAATATTCACCCACATATAAGAGAAAGTCACAAAGCCTGACAGAGGCTTTTCATAGTGCTGCTTTTCCTAAATGCTGAAAATTGGTGTGGGTTGTCTTTCTTGTGCCTGCATTGCCTTTGCTACTGAATCCATGTAGCAAAGGCCATGAGGATCCAAACCAGATGGAAGTGAAAGGAGCAGGAGCACAGGGAGAATGGAGATTAGACACCTGAGGAAGGAAGAGGAAAAGCAGAAGGCGAGTTGGAGCAGGGATGTGGAAACTGGCAGGTGGAGTGAGTGTGTGCACAAACTGCTGGAAAGAAAGAAGAGCAGGATCTCAGGGAAGAAAAAAGCGCGGTACAAAGCCAAAAATGATACAAGCCATAGGAGACACAAGACAAGGGAGTTGAAAATCACTTGGGCATAACCTGCCCTGGCACCTGCAGGGGGTCCCAAAATCTCACCACATCAGTTCACGCTTCTGTTGAACAGCCGTGTGAGAACTTACCGTGGGCTGAGCCCAGCAGGCTGTGGGGATGCTCTGTGGGAGGAGCGCACTTGGCAGCCGCTGGTGATTCAGCCGCCCCCACCGCCCTGGTCCTGCCCTGGCCGGGAGTGAAAACAGCAGGAACCTGGGCTTGCCAATTGCTGTCACGGGCTAAATAGCCTCGACTGCAGGCAATTTACCTTATTGCCAATTAAGAGAAATATTTACCGATTTGGGAACTGGGAAACAAGAGAGGAAAGAAGCAAGTATTGAAACACCTTCCTCCTCTGACCTGTGTCCCCTCTGCTGTTTCTCACTCATTTTGTTCCCTCCTCTGCCTGTACAGTGTTTTCTGCCCTTTCTCAAGTACCTTTTCCCAGAGGATCCACAGCATGTTGGACGCATCGCAGCAGCACCCTGCTGCCCAGCTATGCAGGTGACTGAGGCCGGCTGGAACCGGCTGGAACCGGCTGGAACTGGCCCTGCCCAGCGCCTGGCAACGGCAGACTCAGGTCAGCGCCTGGCAACCGCCCGCTCAGGCGCCGCCCCCGCCCCGTGCCGGCGGCCCGCGGGGCTGCGGGCCGTGCGGGCCGTGCGGGCCGTGCCGGCCGTGCGGGCTGTGCCGGCCGTGCGGGAGGGGGCTGTGGCCGCTGTGGGGCAGCCGCTGCGGTGGAGGCTGGGCCGGAGGGACGCGGCGGTGTGGGCCGGCAGGGTTGGTTTCCAAACCGCAGCCTGTCGGGCGTGGCAGTGTGGGTGCACAGGTGGGCATCCCGCCCGCACTTAGGACATAGCCGAGCTGAGGTTTCTCTGGTCACCTCAGCCTGCCTCTGTCAGCGTGTGTGGCCTTTAGGGTGATCTGTAGGACCGTGCCCAACACCCGCAGCCTTCCCAGAATGGCTCGGCCCCGTGCCATGCGCCGTGGGGTTCCGTGGGGAACTGGCTGGGCCGGGGGGAGGCGAGGCAGCTCCCGCAGGTGCCTCTCCCCCAGCTGTGGCGAGGGGAGCGCCCCGCCGGGCCGGGTGGGCAGGGGCTGCGGGGGTGGCGGGCCGGGGCGCCCTGTGCCTTTGCTGCTTTGTGTACTTAAACAATAAAAATCTATACTTTGCTTTATCATTGTGCTTTACGACATGAAGGTATTTCAAAATAAACTGCGAAATAATCAAAATACAACTTTAAAACCTGGAAACAACACAACTGCAACATTAAAAATAAATCAGAATATGCTGGAGAAATGTAAGGGTAGTCCTTTTCTTTCTTTCTCAAAGGCAAAGTTTAATTTCAATTAAAACTGTTAAAAACAATTTGAATTGGAAAAATCCATTGGAAATGTTTAAATAAGCCTTACTGAGCACTTAGAAAAACTGGCCTGTTGCACCTTCAGCCAAGCTCGCCCAGCCAGTGTGTCTCTAGCAGCTGCAACTCCTGTTCACCCTGAACAAAGATAAAATCTATTTCACTCACAGAACTGTTGCATTAAGAAATTAATTCATTTACAAAACAGTTTTGTATTACAGCAATGAACATCACAGGAAACTACGCAAAATTAATTCTATGTTCGTTTTCAGGACTGGGGTTTGTGAGGTATGTCAGGCCTCGGGTCACATCTGGCAAGGGAATATAAAGAAATGTAAAAAAGATACCTGTCGCGACGGAGGGAAGACACAGTCACTCAATATGAGTGATCAGCAGACTTCGTTTATTGAACCTTACAGTCACCTTTTATGCCTTTTTATAATTAGCTCATACATATTACAAAAGTTAAGCTCATTATTGGTTAGTTGCCTAAATATCAAGCCCACCCCTTGTTTCTCTTCTGTAGTTATCTGTTCCCACCTGCAACATTCTTTTCCCACCAAAATCTTCCTGTTATTGTGTAACAAGGACAGCCAAAGACAGTGTATTTTGCTTTACATCAGCTGAGAGCGATGTGCATTTTTGTTCAGCCAGCTGGACTATGTCTATGTGACCCTTTTCAGCTAGCCAGTTATCCACAGATACCCACTCAACAAGCACCTAACATGTAACCTATAACACGAGTCTGGATTTAAATACTGTAATGATGCATCTGATTGACTACAATTTTTACATAGGAAACCTTGATTCTGACCTGTTCAAAATTGATTTGCTTATTTAGTGACTTTGAAGTCCTTTTAATATTGTGGGCATACAATACCACAAATTCTGAAGTAAACTCATGAGAAGCTAAGGTGAGTAAACCATTAGTCATCTGTTTAAAAAGAAAATAACCAATTATTTCAAATAATGCAGTCAACAATTGAGCAAGAAGAGGTTCAGTGACTTCTTAAGTAGCAGTTTAAAAGACTCTTTCAACAGCCATACTTTCATCTTTCAAAAAGAATATTTTCCAGGTTTTAAAACCATTTATAATCCTTCTGATGTGTTACATTTTTTCTGTCATTGCAGAGCATTTAATATGATACTTAGAACTGCTGGCAAATATAGGGGAACTTTATAAGGATATTAAATCACTCTTAACACAGCTCTAGGTCCTGACGGATTTATTAACGACTTCTAAAATGAGATTCCAGACAAATCAAACAATTAAATGCTAGATCCAGTAAAAAAAAAAACCACAAAACCAAAAAAAAACCAAAAAACAAAAAACTGTCAATGATCTAAAAGATAAAGAAGTCTTGGAAGGTATAGTATGCATATATGTCTCAAATCTCTGTCATGGTAACTTGTTGAATGAAATACTTACCCAAAGCACATGAGCTATTTTTCAGTTCAGCTGTTATGGTAGGATTTAGGGAGTTAAGCATAGTAAGTTCACTTACTGCTGCAACAGTTTATTCTCACTCCATGAGGGTCAAAGCTTTAATTACTTTCCATAGGGAAGTTACCCTGCTGTTAATCCACCATTCTACTTCACATAGCACAGATAATGCAAACACATGGTAGTGTTGTATAACTAAAGCATGATTCATTAAATGAATACAAATTTAAAGTCAGTCAAGTAATATAAAGTCATCCTTTAACTCTTCTAACATATAGAAAACTGAGTTCAGAAAGTTTATTGGGGATCAGAGTGGCCAGCAGAAGTGGAAAGTGTCTGCCCTTTACTGTCTGCGTGAGGGAGGCTGGTACAGTGGGAATATTTTGGCTGGAACTGCAGCTGGCGAGCTGCAATATTGCACCTCTGTCCCCTGTAACGAGTCTCCCTGCAAGTGGGGGGAAGTGAGGTATATACATATACACACATATGTATGCCTGCTGTGACAAACTTTGCCATTCGCAGTAACATAAACTACTGAAGGCTCATAGAAATATTTATGCATGTCTGTAAAAACAAAACCAAAACACAAACCTGAAGTATCGATGCATAATCAGTGGTTTTATCTACAAAATATTTGCTTTGAGTGTTTGTGTTAACAAATTAATTTCTGAGCGTTATGATGTTAAGAGTTGAATTATGCTAAGAATGTTTTGTAAATGAATTAATTTCTTACTGCAACAGTTCTGTGAGGGAAAAGTCATTTTATAGGTGACAAATGTTATTTTAACAGTCACAGTATTTATCTGGAAATGTAGGTGGGTAAATATACTAAAATATACATAATTATCATTTGCCTAACTTGAAATAATTGTTTCATTTTAATTTGCCAAACTATTTCAGCTATGTACACAAGCCAGTGTGATATTTAAAACCCATAAATAGAGTCCAGAGATCTGAATGTGCACTGAGATTATAGTTTGTCTTTCTTTATGTTTTGTGGAGAATATCTACCTTTAAATATTAACATATATTTTTGGACAATGTTCAATTCTGAATATTGCAAAATGTGTGTATTAGACTAGGCATTTTTAATAATGCAATGTCATATCACATTAATAAATAGTACGACTTGAAAACACAAATTTCAAACAAATTATGACTGACTCTGCCATGGAGCCAGAGTTGACTAAGGAAGTTTTTAAAAAGAAACAGAATTAAAAGTGAAAGATTTAAAGTGCCTAAGTCATCCAGGAGAGGACTGGAAGGCAGTCAGCAATCTGGAAACAAGCATGCCTTTCTTCAGCTGACTGTCAGGTCTCAGGGCCTTGGAGAACAGCATTTATTCTCTACATTTCTAAATAGCTGCATCTAAGTTCAGTGTTAAGTTCAGGGTCTCAGTTCTCCAACTATCCAGTCTGTGAACTTCGATAACTGCACTCCAGCTTCTTTTAGGACCTGAGCACCTGAGCTCAGGATTCCTTCCAGCAGAAACTATGACAGGTTTCTAGGGTGTGAAGAAACAAGGGTGTACACAGTGATCTCACCCAAACATACAGCTGGGACCGAGCCAGGGGACATAGCTGGGAGCTGCTATCAGCTCCCACAGTAGCCTTAATATCACAATTACACCCAAGGACTGCTGTGATATAAGCTCTATTTCCATGCGGTCTGTTAGACAGGTAAAAAGAGATGCCAGCATGGTCACTGCAAAAGTGGACAGTTCAGCTATCCTGCAATATTAAGTTCTTTATGAAAACTATAAAAAGTAGAATTAGAAGTACATTGCATATAGTATGTACAATGACATTAAGGTATGCATATATGTCATAAATCTTTAAGATTTTGCAAACTTTATTTCTTGCTGGGTTCTGCACACATAGCCATGTTGTAAAGCAGGGAGTGAGAGAACAATTAATTTCTGAGATCCTAGAAAAAGAGTTCAAGGATTAGATGTGGCTCCCCTCATGAACTGGAAAGAGACTCGGAGGTTAAGTGCTATGTTCTGTCTATGGAAACTAGATGTCTTCAGGCCATTTTGGTAAGAATTCACAGAGACAGATGAGAGTGCATGTAGCCAGACCATGTTTCAGGTGGCGTCTCTCATACCTACCTTACTTATGTTTAAGAGTCATTTTGGCATTTTTTCCATGGCAGGAAGCCAAATAGGTGTCGGAAATGTTATATACACATATGCATTTGTATAAGGAATTTCAAAACATTATGCTTAGAAATCATACTGTTTTCCATTTGTACTAAGTAACTGCAGATACAATGCAGGAGTCAAGAAAAGGAGAAGAGACAGAACAAACAGAACTAAAAAGAATCTTCTGAAATTCACACTTATATTGACCATTTCCTTGTCTTTGCTCTTCTGTTTTGGCCACCAGGTCACCACTCCGTCTAGACCAGGGGTCCTCAAACTGTTTAACCAGGGGGCCGGCGCGCGGATGCAGTGGCAGGCAGTCATCTGTGGCTGCTTGGTTTCCCCTGCCAACTCCCAGCGGGGGGGGGGGGGAGCGGGGGGGGGTCCGTAAATACCGGGGGCCGTATGCAGCCCGTGGGCTGTAGTTCGAAGACCCCTGGTCTAGACTATCCATAGCCAACTGGAAAGCAGCATGTCTTAAGCACCCCCTTATTTTCAAAGACTCAGGCGTCTCAAGTATCAACCTTTTTCGATCTGTTCAAGTTGATGTCAAGGCATTTACTTCCTGGCAATATCTATTTTTAATCTATCATTCATTGTGGCTCATCAGACTCAGGGAATATTATAGTGAACCACAGAGTTAACTTTACATATGTCTTGGAAAGAAAGAATAGGCTATCTTGGTAACTGTGTCTGCTTGTTTCACAGAAGGGGTAAGAACCAAAACCAAGGTATGAAAGCCGAACATCACCGAATCAGGCTTAAGCCATACAGCTTCTCATTTCAGCAGGCTGCTTTGCAAGTGATTCCTGCTGTCACCTCACAACTTCAAGGCACCCTAGGGGCAGATCAAGTGGTAAAAGATAGTGCATCACACTTTAAATACTAGCCTAACCCCCACAAGCAACCCCCACCTAAAGGATGGGAGTTACAGTGATATCAAAGCAGTATTTTTAGCACTACTAGCTTTAACACTGCTGATGACTAAGAGAAAACAGAGTGAAGCTCACAGCTGTGATGCTGTTTCATACTGAAAATTGCACAGCAACACCTGCTTTCAAGTGTGATCTTAGCATAGGAACCTCTTCACCTGGTATATATGGCAAACTCGTCCTCAACTGAAAGGCAGTTGCACATCCAACCTAACTAAAATGAAAAGCAGTGAATCCAAAGGAAGTTTAACCTATTTTTCAGCAATGTATGTTTTTTTTAACAAGTAGGATTTCTCTAGGGCATGCAGATTGTAAAACATTTCTTTGCAAAACAGCACTTCTAACCAGTCGCAGCACCTTTTCTCTTCTTTGCATGCAGCAAGCAGAGGAAGAAAAAATAATTTTTTCCTGCTTTCAGCAAGTTGCCATTCATATTTTGAGAAACATAGTGCTAAATTGTCTGTCTCTTCCAAATATGTCCTACACTTGCATCCACAGAAACCAAGAATTATCACCCAAATCTTGCCAGTTTCAATTCTCTTTCTTTCAGTAATAACAGTTTTCCAGGCGAGGGCTTTTGAGTCAAATTATTTACAACCAAACAAAATGAGACACTCTGTTCAATGTTGTTATTTTAGAAATGGCCCCTTTTTTTACTGAGGTTCATAGAATTTTATGATATTTTTCTTCAACATGAGCAGATGTAACCAGTAAAATGTTTTGACAAAAACTGAGTTTGCAGATTTTTGTGATGTATGAACATGACTGATTTGCTAAGAGAGAGGCATTCTGGCCAACTCAGTGCTTGGTACACTGGTAAGTGCATGGTAAGATTGTATTTTTGTATCTTTACATCTGGATCTGCAGGAAGAATCCCAAGGGCTTTTTCCTACTACTTAAATTTTTAACCATTTAGAAATAAGCACTGTACATAAAAGAAAATCTGTAGCAGGGCAGAAGAGTAGGCTGCTTGGCCAAAAACCTTCATTTTAAGCTGAAAAAATATACTTTTAAGCATAATTTCATGGCTTTTTTATTTATTTCCGTTACTGTAACTCATTTCACCAACTTTACTGGCATAAATGGTGCTTTTATTGTACTATGATGTGGCATCCTATACAATGCAATGCAGCCACCAGAAGCTTAAAAGGTGGACAAGAGAGCTGGGACAAGTCAAATACTAAAAAGTTTTGAGCTATTCAATCAGGTCATTGTACTGCACATGTCTTTCTAGCTTGCTTTATATTTATGAAAGTAATTTTTAGCTCGAAAACATCATTTGTGTGTTTTGACAGTGCTAGCGCAAAAGCATAACTGGAAGAGGGCAGAGTGGCTCTCCTGCAATATATTTCAAAATTTGTTACAATAAGCTCACATGCTTCTCTAGAAAAAATGAATATCCATCCATTCCATGAAAGACACCTGCCATCATGCAAAGGGGCAAAATACTTGTAAGTCCTGCACTTTAATAACCTCTGTGCCAAAAAGAATTGAAGGGCCCTATGAAAAATTAAGGAGTAAAGGTGACTCAGACTATGTAGTGCACAGAGTTTAATTTGATTCACAGCAGGCTCAGTAGAAACATGGTATTTGGTGTACCTACACGGGGAAGTAAACTCTTCTTCTGTAAGGAGCATTATAGTGTCAGAAATATGAAACAAAAATCAAAATTCTGAGTTTTTCAGTCTCTTCAGAAAGAAGAATGCAAAGAACTTACAGAAACCATTTCCCAGAAACCACAGTCACTGGAATGACTTACTGACTTGTGGGGCATATCTAATTATTCAAAGTTAACTCCAAAGAACCGTGACAAATGTGGAACTTTTTGGCTTCTCTCATGATTTGATGCTTACACCAAAACATAACTGAAGCAAGCTGATTCAATGACATCACTAAAAAGTGCTGAATTTTACTCTGTGTGAGACTGTGTAGAATAGCAGAGGTGGATAAACCCTTTCCTCGTCGAACTCCCTGAGATGGAGAGATGTATGTGGCCCTGTCTTTTTGAGGCACATCAACCTCTCCATGCAGTGCTTCATGTCTTCTGAAGTCAAAAGCTAGGCAATATAATATCTTCACTGTGGAAAATGAAGTATCACCCACCAGATGCACATCTGTAATACCTGTCTACTTCTATAATCAGAAATTGTGCCCCAAGTATCAAGATGGTGTTTATCTTGGAAATACGCACTTACATTTGTCTATTGAATCACACAGCACTAGAAATACTGGTACGGTATACAGTTTTTAGTAGAAATGAAACACTGTGATACATAGTTCCTACACTGCCTATTTGAATTCTTAAATAAAATGTGATCAATAATTGTTCAACTTCCTTGCTTTATGCATGGCAGGCTGAATTATACCTGCAGTGGGTAGTAGCTACTGTTCAAGCTTAAAAATGATTCATGTTCCATAGTGTGCAAGAACAATCTTAGTTTTCTGCAAGACAAAGTGGCATACAGCAACTATTGACAATGAATTACAGTTTTTTTATGAATTTGCAGCTTGAGTGAGTGGCAGGCAGCTTTTGCATCGCAAGTTTAAAGCACGTCTCAAAGGATGGGGGGCTTGACACCAAGCTGAGTAGGGTAGTAGGTAAAGAGCTTAGATGAACAAAGCATCTTGCTTGTGGATGTAGTGTTTCTACCCAAGTCCTTGTTCCTCCACCTCTCTCAAATGAACCTGGCTGGATTTTAAAAACTAGCTTGTGTCTCCTGGAGAGCCAAATATAGTAGATGTTTTCTCAACTTATTTAATGCACAGGTAGGCTCAGGCTCCCACAGAATACAGTTACAGCAGCTTTCTTTCCAAATGGAGCAGCAGTACTTCTCCTCTCCCCTGATCCTTTGTAAAACAGCTGGAAGGCTAAGACGTTCATTCGGGAATCAAGAAAGCAAGATTACCACCTCAGTCAGATGGGAGAAAAATGTGCATGTCCCAAAGATGTCTCCTTCTGCCTGATGTCAGTGGGGCACGCCTCACCTCCATGGCTGAAGCTGTGCTGTTAAACAAGGAGTTCAAAACTTATGAACAGTGTAAGAAAGAGAAAGAAGCAGCCTAGTTCCACGGCCAGGTATTTAAAACACCCTATTGAGAGAAGAAAGGCACAGCTTTCAGCCCCAATGGCCATTTTGCTTTAAACCAGGGGTCCTCAAACTACAGCCCACGGGCTGCATACGGCCCCCAGGGTCCTCAATCCGCCCCCGGTATTTACAGACCCCCACCCCCCCACCCCACCGGGGGTTGGAGGGGGAAACCGAGCAGCCGCAGATGACTGCCTGCCACTGCATCCGCGCGCCGGCCCCCTGGTTAAACAGTTTGAGGACGCCTGCTTTAAACTTTCTTCAGGCATAACTTGGACACATGTCAAGAGTTGGTAGACAGATTTCCTCCTTCCGTGGGAAGCGCCCTAGACATTAGCTTTATTGTATCAAGGCCGACTTTCAAGAGGCTTCTCCTGAGTGACAGAAACAGATATGCTTCAGGAAAGAACAGGTTAGAAAGAGGAAAACAAGCCCTACTTCCCTGGCCTCTTCTTGAAGGTGGCTTTGGGCTGTAGGTCCCAAATGGTGATAGTTTCCTGCTTACTACCTCAATATCTGGAGGAGAGACAGGTTGGAAACATGCCTGGTTGTCAACTAGTCACTGGTTTCCTTTACTGAGTTTCCTTTGCACTTAGGAGGTGTTTGTGGGAAGTGCCTCACTTTGCTAAGCACTGTGTGGGAACACATCTAAATCAGCAGAGCACAGGTTAGTGCAATTGGTGCAACACAGATTGCACTTCAGTGCACAGTATTTCAGATGTGTTTTTTTCTCTCAACACCAGCCTGGCCACTAGCTTGTCATCCTCTCCTTTTGAAACTAGTGCGATGTAGTAGAGGGCTTACTGAGACAAGGATACAGGGCACTGTGACACCTACCTTTCAAATCTCAACATTTTTAGCACTAGTCCAGGGTAAATATGTGATACTTATTCTTTGACAATATTGTTCGAACACCTAATTAATGTTTGGTAACCACATTGCATTGACTTTAGCCAAAAAAAGAACATAGCCACTATCCACTATAGGACATATAGCTCCAGTGCAAGCTAATGAACAAATGTTACTTAACTCTAATCCCCAAAGTGTCATTTCCTTTTAGGTTTTCATTTCACTTCTGGAATTACAAACAAAAGCGCTGCTTCTCTTTGATAGCTTTGGCCACGAGGAATTAGATTGAGATCACCATTTTGTTTAACATAGACATTAAAATCCATCTCTGTCATGTTTTTAATATACGTTTAAAAAAAGCATGTGGCCCGCTCTTGCACACTCAGAAGTTACCTCAGCACTACCTGCCTGGCCTGTCTGATGTCTTTCACCAAAAAGTTGACTGAAAGCTTACTACATCACATTATATTTATACAGCTTCTTGAGAAACCAAGCTAAAAGCTGGCACCTCGCCAGCTCAGCTCTGTACAGATATGCATCTATTGGTACTGTAAGGTGTCTCTGGCTTAGCTACCAGCATCCATCTACTATAAAGGCACCTTGAGATCAGGCCTTCAACAAATCCTATCTACGCTTCTGGCAGCAAAGTTCAGGAGCCATGTGGACAGGCACAGGTGGGGTCATTGATTGTGCCTGCAAGTACATTACTGCTCTAACGCGTGCTAAGGGATAGCCAGGGTTTAAATTTTCTCCATGGCCTCCTCTGAAAGTCACATCAACAGCATTTACAGCCCTTTGGGACCAAAATGAGATTAGATTTATGTAAAGCCTCAGCCTTGCATTTAAAATGCAGTTGATAGGCTATGTTTGTATGTAATATTTAACAAAAAAGGGATAAGACCTTTTGTGAAAATTTCATCATTATGTGTGATTGATAATAGATCATTGTTGGCTATCAGTAGTTTTCTGGTAATTACAGACTAGGAAAGAATTGATGCCAGAATATGAACAAGAAAATTCTGGAGTTTTTCTGAACTGAGGAAAGCTAGGCGTATTATTTATTCAATTATTAGGTTTGTAGCCAAGAGGAGGAAAATGTATGTTTGTTGCCTTATTTAGTCACAAGCACTTTTCAGCAAGATCATTCTGTAGACAAAGTTTTATTGAATTATTTACATTTAAGATCAGGTATGAGATTAACTGAATTTATATGTATAAATAGATCAGAATACCATATAAATCAATCAGAATACCAGTCATGCATGCCTTTCATATACAAACACAATCTTTACAACTCAGACAGGTTGGACTGACTGCAGTCATTATCTCTACACAGATGAGGAATGCCTAAACAAGCCTTGAGTAAGTTACCAGTTACAAAGCAGTGGTAACTAGAGATGTAGGTTAGAAATATTGGGGGGTCAAAAAGGAATGGCCAAAGTCAGAGGCAATTCCTCCGGAAAAGTTCTACTTCCTACCCCTTCTCAGCTTCTGGCATTTTCAGTATCAGACTTGGTTATCAAAATGATGAATTCCCAAATGCACAACTGGCTCTACTCTCTCCTTCTCCCTCACTGCTCCATGCACACAAATTAACCAGCAGTACACACTAATGAAGCATCAGCTTTGTAAAGCTGGTTACAAGTCCTCATTTTGATTGCTTTTTCTAGGAAGCAATTAAATGCAAGCAGCAAAATTAACCATATCCTGTTAATTCACTCTGACACTGTTTCTTGGGAAGGTGACAGAAGATGATGTGTACAACTGTATGAGAGAGACATGCCTGATTTGTAATAACTTATAGTAATTAAATAACATACATGCTATATTCTTTTTACTAAGTGTTTACCATGTGCGTTTGAATTACTTTAGGGATACATCAGGAAGAAAAGACAGGAAGGAACAATTGCAGAAGTATCAGACTATCTGCAAACATTCAGGACCATTGACTTTGGTGTAACACCTTTCTTCTGCTAAACTACACAAACTGGTTTAACACAGCTTCAGAAACCACAGCAGAACAAGATTTCAGCACCTTGAATAGATGGTGCCAAAAGGTCAACTGAGCAGACATGCAAGGCAAAGAAAATGCAAGACACACAGAGTTTATAGCTAGTGTAAAAGATCAATACTGACTGATAGTAAAAGGAAAAATTACTAAACCAACTCAATAAGACCATTTTCTATTACTTTCTTTTCTTACTAAAATTAAGTCTTATTTTGAACAGAGAAAGTTGTCTGTGGATCCCTTATGAGTGGTTACAAGATACTAAAAGGAAGAAAGGCACATGCTTGGAGAAACTAGGGGCTGGAGCATGTGTGGTTGATCCCCAGTGTTCTGTAACCTGGAGCAATCCAGATTAGAAGACATTGCAGAGAAAGGTCAAGGTGGGGGCTGCCTTATGCCACAATGCAGGGTACCCATTTTAAGTTCACATTCAGAGGGATGCCTTTGTAAGCATGAAATCTCAAAACATAGCTTACAAGAGTTGCACAGTAGAGTTTTTTACATGCTGCTGTATTGAAGCCAGGTCTTTTGAGAATTTCAGTGGGTGTCTGCTAGCAGAAGCATTGACTCTGTCAGACTTTTTGCTTAATAAGAATCAAACAAAATAGCAGCTCTTCATCTGTACTGGCACATTTTGTGCTTTTAGTTACAAACAGCTCAATGGAAACTCTTCTTCATATTTGCTGCCCCACTGCTGTGTCACATTTTTCCCAAAATGACTGTGTGAATAATATGCCACCAGTATTGGCATTTCATTTAATGGAGATAACTTAGAAAACCAAAAATTTCACAGCTAAAAAGATAAATGTTTTAAATATTCTTCTTAGCTTACATTATTTAGGGAACTTGAATTTTTATTTTCTTATAATTTATTCAAAATCATAACATTTTTGCTTTATGACAACACAGTTGATTGCTGTGGAAAAGTCCATTATGTCACAAGCATAATATTTAATAATTCCAGAGTAATGAGAATGGGACCAAGAAAACTTTTAACATCAACAAGATGGACAGTAAAGATAAAAGGAGAAAATATCAAGCGTAATAATAGGAGATGTTGAAAGAAACGCCACTTATGAAATATTTAGGCTAGATATTTAGATAAAACAGATGTAGATATTTTCAGTTGTGCAAGACTGTTTCCCTTAAAATTTACTTGTATTAAAGACAGTGTGAAGGAGACAACTATAATGAATGCCTCTGATTTCTGATTTTCATTTTTTTGCAGTGTTATGCATACAGTTACCTTAATAGTGGCAACTGGAATCAGAAGATTCTGATGTGTCACATAATTAGTAAGATTTTATAACCCTGATGTTTAGAATAAAATAAACTTTCATAATAAAAAAATACTTCATGCCATAAGAAAAATGAAACCTTGTGTAGAACTCTCAGTCTAATATTCATTGAGACAAAATCTGTTTTCCATCTCCCTGGCTAAGACTACAAAATCTCTGTAGTGTAACAAATAGTCTTGTTTACTTTGCTGTCAGAAAGTTCTCCACATTTTGAGGTACAATCATCAGACTGATCAATTATTAACAGTAGTTTTGTCTCGTTGATCTGTTGATATCTTTAATAATATTTATTTTTTAGAGATACATCTAATTTTAATGTTGGCCACTTTAGCGATTGTCTTCATCCTCTGTAGCCCTCTGCTTTCTTGGTAAGTGGGACAATTTGCTGGCTGCTTGTGCAAAAGGACTGAAAACACTTTGTAGTCACATTCTCTTTGATTTCCATGTATCATGATCCAGTATTTCATGAATGCTCTGAGACAACTCTCTTAACATTTAAAGAATCCCAGCTATTCATTGCCTTCTTTCCAGCTTGCTTAGCAATATGGTCTTTCAGTTTCTTCTCTTTAACTGGAGGCCTGACAAAGGCTGTTATTTTATAAGGAAGCCTCAGTTACAGCTGACATTCAATCCCACATTTCTCATGGACATCCTCTAGTTACCAATGTCTTTGAAACAGTTACAGAATGATAGCGAGACATTTGCTTTTGCTAGTTGCTGATTTTTACCCAAAAGCTTTTCCAAGAAACGGAGCAGCACAGGGTCTCATTTTTCTCTGGCATACTGTGATGGATAATGTTCTAATGCATTTCTTCCCACAGCTTTTCCCTGCTGTATTGCATTTTGCCTTTGTTGTATAGGCACAGCTGAGCCTGAGTTGCTGTTGGCTTAGCTTCAGCTAGCTTTGAGGTTATTCTCACGTGGCTTGGTTTAATTATTTTCTAATTTTCATTTTATGTCTTTGAACCAGTAGCTCAGCTTATCTAGTTCTCCCTAGCTTTTTTACCTGAAAATCAGATAAAATAGCTCAAGATTTTCAAAACTATATATGGAATTATACATTTGTATTATTAAAAAAACCCAGCCCTTCAGCCAACCAGGAAAAAAAAAAAAAGAATCCCCTAAACCAACAAATCAGACAAAAAAAATCCCCTAACCCATAACTGGTTTTGCACATATTCTGTTTAGATTTTAAATGTACCATTTTGCCATTGGTTTTATCTTGTGTTTTAGTGGGGTTTTTTTTTTGTTTGTTTTGTGGGGTTCTTTAACAAGGAATTTGGAGCTTTCCTAGTCTATTTAGACATTTCCCCCCATATGTCAACTGGTGCAATATCACATTACTTTGTTTACTAAATCTGTAAGTATGAGCCAATATAGCTTTCCTGCTAAGACTTTTCTTTTTTAATCTCCTTATATGTTGCTTTTTCTGGTCCTTCTTGAACAGTATCAGATTATCTACCTTTAAGAAATAAGACTATTAGGTGATAACATTGTCCAATGTATTGTACCTGACTAGAAATCAAGTTCTCTATTCCTGATTCCAGTTGTGCTTTATGACAGTGGATAAGACTGTACCTTTTATTTTCCTTTTTCTTTTCCCTTTAGGTTAAAAATTTTTAGGGAGGATTACGTACTTCTATAATGTGGCTCAGATCTTGGGCAACCACTAAGAACACAAACAGAAATCAAACAAATTATTCAAAACAATTTGGCAGGAAGATTAAGACATGTTCTATCAGTTTGTGACCGTAAATCAGCTCATACAAAACATGTAATTTTCTGTTTCCTAAGACAAAAAGCAAGACAAAGCAAAGCAAGGAAGCCATCCCACCCCAAAAGGGACAGGAGAGTAATGCTGACCCTTAAAACCCAGTAAAATAAGCAGCTACACAGGCTTCCCCATTTTTAGGAACAAGTTGTTGTAATTTTGCCTTGTGCCTAACCTTCAAACCATGGATCCAAGTTTTAGAACAAAAACTTTAGGCAGTAGCACAGAAAAGTTTGCCTAACTATATCTCATTAATATACTGCTATGCAATAGCAATGAAAAAAATAATTTATAAAGTCTCCCCAGAAAACTAACACCAATCACCATGTCTTGCTAGAAAGCAGACGAAACAGTCAGAGGGTCTGGTCACCAGGATGCAGGATCTCCACCCCTGCTTTAAAGCTGTAGTCGTGACACCGCCTTGTCCCAGCAAACAGCAAGAGTATTTCAAAGGAGGCCACATGTCTACCGGAACACTACAAGTCATGATGCAAGCCACGAACCTAAGCACATATCTGAACTGAATCCAAAGGGGAGTCCATCAAACAAAACAAATAGATATACTTAAAAATGGCACCTCATGTAGGGCTACAGACAAAGGTTTAACTTGAGATAGCAGCAGGTAGGAAAATAGAGGTAACAGCAGGGAGATGGGAGGAACTTTCTGGACATACCATGAAAAAAATCACCTGTCTATGAAAATTACAGTGAAACAGCATGCTTCTGAATTTCAGCAAGATTTTTATGCAGATGGGAATTTACTTTTTCTGCACCTGCTGTCAGTATGCATTAGACCATAAACATCAGCAAACATTGATTAAGCATATTGCCCAAATGAAGCATTAGGCAAAGAAGGAAGGAAACAGCTTAGAAACTCTAAATCAAAGAAAAATGACTCATCCCACAGTAATTTAAGGCAGAGTCATTGCTGCTTATCACACTCAGCTGTGTTGAAAGTTGTGAAATTTATTTTTTTTTTAGTAAATGTAATCCAACTTTTTAATTTAACAATTCCCAGAGAACGTAGTTATCGACTCCAACAAAACTATGGAAATCAAAATTACTGATCAGCTGCATGAAGGGGTAGTTCTTATACTGCTTCTGTCTGGAGAGAATATGTAAAAAAGCACTTCCCTGGTAGCAAGGACTGGAAGTATGGCAGAGAAAAGACCAGCAGAAGGTTCTTTTGACCCTCAAATCAATAGGCTAAAATGTGACTTCTCTACTTCTTACCCAAATGTTTGCTGCTTGGAAGTATTTTGGGACAATACAAGCATCAGGAATCCAACTGTGTCTGCACTTTTTTTTCATTACTGGCAGAAGCAGCCACAATCTGATCAGTAGTATTTAAAACAGTATGGCAGAGAGGAAGGCATGAAAGTTACAGATAAGCACAAAAAATCTTAGCAGCCATACAATCTCTTTTTCTTGGCAGAATAGACTTACCCAAAACTAGACCTCTAGTATTCAGTGACCATTTTCTGTCCAGTATCATAAATGGCTCAAGAGTAATTCCAAGATGTGTGGATCATTTTTGGCATGATTTAATCCATGTTCCAGCTGTCATTTGCAGCAGCATGAGGCACTATAGGTAACTGTTACCTATAATATACTGAAAGATCTGTTTCTGTTTGTTAATACATTGCAGGAGGGTTTTATTATGCAGACCTGCTTAGTTAGAGATAAGCTTCAATAAATAACAAAAAAGTTAACGTATTGCTCCAATAAATAGAATATATGTCATATGGGGCTTGATTGCTGAATGTCTGTGTGACTCCAGAGAATCTTGAAGTTAATGGCATTTACAGGGATCAGACCTGTTCTGTTTCCTGAGGTTGGAGATCCTGGTTGCCCCCGCAGTGATGCCTGTATTATCTGTATGCCACAGCCAGGTAGTTCAGTTGAATGCAGACTCTCTTCTGTGCTAGAACAGATGCTCCAGATACCATACTTCAGCCTGCTAACGATCTGCAATCATTGTGAGGCTTAATGAGCCTGGGCACATGAACTAGCCATCCACAACGTGTATGCCTGACACCAGTGATGACTGACTTTTCTTCAGGCTGAGTTCTAATGGATCTTCACAAGTAATTCCAACACAGTTTTCATCCATCTCAGCTGATCTGTAACAAAGCAATAACAATGCTGGAAATTCTTTAAACTGCTCAGAGCAGATTACTCCTAGGCCACATGTAAATGCTGGAGAATTAACCTTAAAGTTAACCTTAAAGGAGGTCAACTGGAAAGTTTTGGGAAGGGAAACTGGCAATGTAGGGAGTTCACAGTAAAACAGGAAGGGAAAAAAAGGAGTTATATTTTGACTTTTAAACCTTATTATGTACTGATAAAGTGTGTCACTTCAAAATCACATTTGTAATTCCCTGAGAAGCTGACTAATGTGCTATGGCTCTCTGTAAAGTGAAAGAATGCCTTTGCTGAGCATTTTGATTTGCAATATTTTAATGGCTTTTCACACTGCATACTGAACATGAAGCCTACCTATCACCAATGCTTCAGTTCTGTCTTCTCATGTGCAGGCACATTTTATACACCAATCACTTTGCTACCCAGCTTTGTTTGCAGAAAGAGAAGTAATATTTAGCATAGTAATTATCCTTTTAGCCAGGCCATTTTTATCTTGAAAATAGGATCTCAAGCACCTACTGCAATTCAGTTACTAGAGTATGTCACAGCCGAGCACCTGGCCTTACTAGACTTATTCAGGCTAAATGCCATTTGATAAGCCTTTAGAGGAAAATGGATTATATACACTGATGCTCTGAAATTGATTTTATTTTAATTCACCTAACTCATAACTAAGGATATATTCTGCTTTTCTTTTTGCATTGTGAAATCTTTGATAGGTGATATTGTGAGGTTCCAGTAACTGGATATTATTAAGACAAACACATTACCTCTGTGTTTAAATGACAGGCATTCATTTCAATGCTCATAATAATGTCAAGTGGTCTGATGCTGAGGAACATGACTATCAACTTATTTAAAAGCAAAATAAATTGGGTTTCTTTTGTTAGAGTTTTTTTGCTCTGTTTTTCTGTCACCATGAATTGGTAGTACTTATTTAGTTCCAAAGCAAGGATACAATAAATACTGAAATGCCAGTACCCAGGGGCAAAGAGATACGGTCCAGTTAATGGTCCCTTTAAAAAGTTTATTTTGAAGTAAAAAAGCTGAGACATTTTTAAGGACTATTGATCTTCGATGTATATACTACAGGACTAGCTATTCCAAGCAAAAAGACTCAGCACTCAAAAGGCCTTACCAGCCCTGAGGGGGCCATGCTAGCTTTGACAGTAGTTGGAAACTCATCACTACCTGAGATAGCTGACCAGTTCTCATAGCAAGATGTTTTTTAGATAAAGGCAGAACCAATTTACTAAGTATTATTGCACACCTGGTTTTAAATTATAACCTTAGTGACAAGGGCTATAACTTCTGTGTTGTAGAGAGCACTGAGGATGCCCCTGGGGCTAAGCAAGGAAGGAGGACAATATATGGGGCCCTCAGCTCCAGCTATATCACAGTATAGAGGGTACTGTCAACACATACAATTCTTACTTACTCAAAACTATACAGTGTCTATACTCTCTGATAGGAATCTACTCTTTCTACTCATCCACAGAACAAACTTGTCAAGTTCTTACAAATTGAGAAGGAGAAGCACAGCAAGCTTTTAAAACATGATTGTCTCCCAGGCAGCCCTATATTTCACTTTTGCAGGGCTATACCCCAGCTCCTCACTCTCTTGCTGCAAGACCCATGACCAAGTACTGGCAGGAAAGCTTCTGTGATTCAGTGAGGGGAAAAAACAAAGTCGGAAACCCTTGTGCCACCTAGTTCCCTAGCACTGGGAGAAGGCACTAGAGAGAATAATGACCAGGAAAAAGCATCTTTGAGCCTGTGCTGGCTTTGCCTGGGATAGAGTTAATTTTCTTCATAGTAGCTAGTATGGGGCTATGTTCTGGATTTGTGCTGAAAACAGTGCTGATAATACGGAGATGTTTTTGTTACTGCTAAACAGTGCTTACACAGAGTCAAGGCTTTTTCTGCTTCTCCTGCCACCCCACCAGTGAGTAGGCTAGGGGTGCACAAAATGTGGGGAGGGGACACAGCCAGGACAGCTGACCCCAACTGACCAAAGGGGTAGTCCATACCATATGGTATCATGTTCAGCATATAAAGCTGGGGGAAGAATAAGTGGGGAAGGATACACTTGGAGTGATGGTATTTGTCTTCCAAAGTAACTGTTACAGGTGATGAAGCCCTGCTTTCCTGGAGAAGGCTGAACATCTTCCTGCTGATGGGAAGTGGTGGATGAATTCCTAGTTTTGCCTTACTTGCTTGTGTGTCTTTTGCTTTACCTTAATTAAACAGACCTTATCTCAAACCATGAGTTTTCTCACTTTTACCCCTTTGATTCTCTCCCACCAGAGTGGAGGGAGCAAGTGGCTGTGTGGGGGCCTAGTTGCCAACCAGGGTTAAACCACAACAGAGCCCAAGTTCACATTTGTATGGGTAATAGAGATCCTTTAATGTATACACAGACTCACAGTTTAGGATAGTTGAGGACAATAAATTCTTTGTACTTCAGTGTTTCATCATACTTCACTGTTAAAAATTTGAAATGTACAAGAGAAGTATTAACTGAAAACTGCAGTGGAAGAGGACACAAAAAGAAGCTGGAGGCAATGGGAAGGAAGGGAAGACAGAAATCAAAGCTGCTTACAGACACTTGCACTTTTTTAAATCCAGCTCTGGAAAGTGGGGAGGAAAAGGAGGTTTAAGCAGAGAGACATAAATCCAAGTGAGAACAGGAAGGAAGGTTTAATGAGGTGAGATGAGAGAGAGCAGGCAAACCTCAACAGCCCTAAAGGGAGCCATTGCTAACAAAGGGACAGAGGAAATGTGTGTGCTGAAGCTGATTTAGGAGGGGCCAGCCCTAACAGCTGGGGACTAAGCTGACAGTTTCCTAAGCTAAGTCAGTCGTGGTGTGGCTAGGAAGCATCTAGTCATTAAATGTTATCTATACTTTTCTTTAAATATGGGGGGTTTTTCAGCTGTGTTTGAAATCCCATACAAAAGCAGTCCAGACAAAATAATACAGGTGTCAGTGCATCAGACTGTAATCACAGGGAAGATTAAGGACTCTGTGGCACTGTGATGGATTGTGTTGGTTAAGTCACTTTGTCAGTGTCACTTGAAGTAAGTACACATGACCTCAGGTGTGCTCATGTCTACAGGAATGACATCTTGTTCCTGACCTAAGAGTCCCCAGCTTCATCCCTTTGAGTGCTGTGGAACTGGGACATGGAGACTGAAAATCCTGGGACCTAAGGTTTCTCCTGACCTTCCAGAGCAGCAAACTCACCTTTGCAGAAGAATCCACTGCTCGTTCCTCCACATGCTGAGGATGGTGAAGTCACACAAGGAGGTGTTTATCTCTCTTCTCCTGTCCTGAAAGTCCCTGAAAGACAGAAGAAACACGACTGTGGTCACAGTCAGATGTAACCATATGATAAATGTAATATGCTGTATTTTTTGGAGTCCCATCTCTCAGCAGCACTTCTGGTGTCAAGCATCACATGGGGAGACAGAAAAACCACTATGCCCTCCATCCTTCAAAGTACCCAGCCTGGTACAGTTTGCATCGAAAGATCAAAACCTGTTTTCTTGGGCCTGCTCACACTGTGTGCATCTCACCAGCAGCAAGAAGAAAGCAACACAGCTGCCCACCAGGCTTAGTATGCTGCACGCTGATTGACTTGAGAAAGGCAACCCTGTTCTATAATACCTCATCCTGGAAAGTCATAGGTTGTGCATGATGCATAGTGACTTGGAATGGATGTATTTGCAAGAAGTGCTTGGTATAGAGGGGTGCAGAGGCAGATGTGCTGTGTTCCTGCCAAAACACAGTATAAACATGGCTGGCCCGAGACTGAAAGCAGGCAGTATGGAAATGAAACCAGGGGCCCCAACAGAAGGTTATGGCAGACCTCAGCCATGCTGTGGCCTGGGGGTGACAGGAATGCTCAGGGGTTGTAAATGGAGAAAACAGACAAATGTTATTATGTAAAAACATATTCTCTTAGACTCTCTTTCCTCACCATTGCATTCCTCTGAAGTCTCATCTGCCTCAAATATTGGATCCCTTGAGTCTAGAGAGACTAGAGAGACTCCCTATGTTGAGAACCATGGGGCATACACAAGAACAACGAGCCACAGCTCCCTCCTGCACAGCAGCAGATCCAGCAGATTGTAGAGGCCTTTGATGCTTCATGTGCAAACACAGACTGGTGCCATTGAAAACCCAAAAATTTCCATGCAGCCACCAAGAGCAAGACCAATGCAAACAGCAACTGTGCACTTGTTTGTACTGGACGAAGAGCAAAAGGGTTTAGTATAAACCTCCCTAGCCATGTATGTAAAGCACCACAGTTCCTCCATTTTATGTTGCTTGTTCTATATTTGCGAATTTGTGCATCCACACTACTAGGAAAGAAAGATTTTTGTTGCTGTTGAACAACCAGTTTGGAGGCTTCCCGTTTCTCCTGCGGCCAAGCATTTCTATAAAGTCTTACTCACTGACATCTGTATTAAAAATCCTATACAGACATAAGAGCCTATATAAAAAATCTGCCATACAGACAGGCCATGACCTCCTCTTTGCATTCCCTTCCCTCTGACACAGGAAGGCTTTAGCACCCAAGTAGCCAATACCAGAAACACACACACTTTTTGTAGTGCGTTTGAAGAATGAGGAAAGATACCCTAAATATGACTCCCTTATGCAAAGTTTAGTTTGCACATCATTTCCCCCAAGGCATGTACCAACTCTTACAGACCCTCCACAGCAGCTTCATAACCATTGTTCTATGTAACATTAGTGAAAGATTGCGAGGCTCATTAGGCAAATGCCACATAGCCCAGCAGGTTGTGGCACTCTGCACCCCCCCAAATCGTGACAAGCAACTTAAAGGGTTATGCTGAGTATATGTCCAAAACAAAGCATCTCACTTCAAAGAAACTGCTTTCCTTTCTTCCCCACTAGACCCATCCATTTCCTGAGAACAAGAAAGAGCTGTCTGTGTAGTATTTGGATGCAGTTGCAATGTAGTTTACATAGGAGATGCAGTGTGCTCTTTCACCCAGCATCTCATTTAGTGCTGTCTTTAAATTTTTAATAAAAAAAAAACATGCTGAAGGTATGTGTTTCCCCTTTCTGAATGTAAAATGTATTTATCATTTTGTAGTGGATGGAGACAGAATATGGATGCATATCTGCTACTTCTCCAAAAAACAGACTGGCATGAAAATGTTAAGTATTTTTCCTGCCTGGAGAAACCAGAGAAGGCACAAAAGCTCTCTCCTCCCTGTAGTGTTGGTCACCCTGAAATGACCCTCTGAGACCTCTTCTCCTAAACAGACAGGGACCAAACATGGTCCTGTACTTTGTGTAATTGTTTAAACAGCAGCAAAAGGGGGATAAAACATTGTCAAATCGAAACAGTAACATTTTACATACATTTTTCCCAGGTGAAATTGATTGCAGAAAGAGCAAGTTGATTAATACAATTCTCAGTAATTTTAATCAGGTGAAATTACAGAGGCATCAGCATGAATCAGCACCATATGCTGGTAAGTTTTTGTTGTTTCATTAGAAGCCAGATGTTTCTGCCTCTGCATGTTATCTATTATAAGACCATTTTAGCATTCATTTTTCAGATAAATAAAAATTTACATTTTCAGGAGTTATAGGAGAGCTTTAGTTATAAGCTTAATTTATTCTTCCAACTCTGTAAAGGTCCTAGCTGATAAAAATTCAGAGCAACCAATCTCAGGTTTTGTGACCTCATTTTGGAAGCAAGAAAAATGTGAAAGCAGCCGCTTATTGAGCCTGTAGGTTTCCTGTGATCCCTGCAAAAGATGGGACTGAAACACAGGCTGGACTGCAAACAAAACTGATGATAAAAGTCACCTAACTGCACAAACACTGTTTTAACTTAACTGAATTGAAAGTAAATACACAAGTGGTAAACTTTCTAGTCTGCAGGAGGAGCTACTGGTACAAACCACTTTTTTAAACTGATGTGATGTATGCACACATACATCTGCAGGTACTGAAGTATCTTTACTTGTGCACTCACACATAAACTCACATAACCACACTGCAGACCAAGTTCTGGGGTATTCAGAGATTTCCATCCAAACAAGAACATTGGCTAAAAATTTGGCTTCCTTGCTTAGCAGATTAGCTCTCTCTTTTTTCTCAGAAACTCAGTTTGGTTGGGTTTCTGATTCAGGTTCATACAGACTCTTGCAAAAACTCTGTTAACTCTGTGGTAATAAATTTTAAGGTTTTTTTTCTGATTGGCTGTTTGCATCAAATAGTGGTGCCAGCAACACCCTTCCCATCTCAGCCTTCATACTGTTTGCCCATGATTCCCTTCTGTCCCCAGCCTTGTCTTGCTCCCTTTTTTGTACTCTTCTCTGAGAATTAAACTAATTCTCCCACTTAAAAAAGACCCAAATAATCCATCCTACCATTCTGTGTCCTTATAGCTCTTCTTATTCTGTCTTTTTGGACTGCAAGCTCAGTGGAACACTGATTATATTTTTATATTTTTACAGGAACCATCATTCTATGTCTTGGTGCTACAAATACCACAAACAACAGCATGCCTTTGCTGGAACTAAGACCAAAGTCGGGTCCTGCCTCCCTTAGATCCTGACTAATAACACACTCAAACATGCACAAAGCTATTTTAGAGCAGAGTAGCACTTAGAACAATTTAAGTACCTTAGAGCTGACTATGCATAGCTAATTACTGCATGAGATTTAAATTGTGCAGATGTAAATTGAGTGTACAAAAACCCATCTGGAGTTCACTGTTCACTGGATTGGATAAACACAACGTTAAAAATCAAATAAAACCCTAAGCACCATAAATCAAAAGTGCTATGCCTAATGTGACAGGTAAAAGGACTGTAGTACTCTTTCCAGTATTTTTCTAAGATATGTCTAGAAGAAACAAAATTCAGGATGTCTGGAAACATATTTTTAAGATTTCACATTTTCTTCCTTGAAAATTTTTTCTCCTTTCCACTACCCAAGCTTATGTTACTATGGAGCAGGGTGGCAATTAATCCTTTCACACAATACAGTTTTACTTGGGCTATTTTAAACACATCAGCTAACAACCACCAAAAGTATCATAAACTCGAAGTGTGTAACCAGTATCTGGTGATGAGAATAGAGTACTTACTTTAACTCAGTATTATTGGGTATGGAAAGCAAAGATAATTTCTAAAATATGATGGGAAGAGAACAAAATTATACCTTTAGTGGTTTGAAGTGTGACTATTGACAAGTAAGTACTTTGTATCAGAAAACTCCAACACTCTTGCCAAAAATTAAATGAAGCCCTGGTTGGGGACAAGAGCTGAGTTTAAAGACTGCAGCACAGAGCATGGTTTGAGTGAGCTGAGGGGGACAGTAACCTTGCAACTGGTGATAAGTCTAGTTGTAATTCTACACTACGGGCCTCAATCAAACCTGACATTAAACTTTATCCAAAAACTGAATCAGACTGATAAAGATGTTTTCTATTAGGTCTTTTCATCATGATTTCAAAAGGCACTAGATGTATCTGTCATATGTATGAACTAAATTACATGTTCTGCACAGCACATTTACCACTAAAATAAGCACTGTAGGCCCAGTCAATCATCCTCAAGACAGAATGGTACATTTTCAGGAACTGTTGATGAAACTACTAAAAACCAAGCACATATGGTTTAATACAGAATTTATCTAGCAGGAAACCAAGGAAATTCCATAATTATGACTGTTTGTTTGAATTTATTTTGTCTCCTAAGGCATATGTACACTTTAATTATCCAGTCATGCATTGTGTTTGCCACTAGCAATCTTAATTCTGGCTTTTCTATTGTTTGAGTATGAGTTGTCAACACTACTAACGATCTTCTAGTAAGTTTGTGATGCAAATGTATAAAACAGAGGAATAAAATGCACGACAGAAAATAGCACAGGTTGTATAAATAACAAACACCATAGTGTGCTTTCAGATTCTAAATGACAACACATTGGCTGCTTGTGTTTAAAATCCCATGGGTGGGGATCCTAAAAGGATTTATAAAGCTAGCCTGTGCCTTTTCACCACTGTCCTTTACCAAATAACTCCAGCTGCAATATTGCTGAGGTTATGTCATGTACATGTCTATGTGTAAATAACTGAATAAACACAGGAAAGGTCTTTTTTGATCCTCTATTCTTTCCATTAAAAAAATCATTTGGTGCCAGTAATAATTTAATCTGGTCACCCAAAATGAGGTCTTAAGCCTTTTTTTAAGCTTTGCTGCCAGAAAACCTACCTAAACACACATTTGGACACAAATAGCAGTCTGACAGCTCTAAAATGTCAGCATGCCTTCAGCTTCAAAGGACAGCTGGAATATTTAGGTTATTTTCTGCTGAAATCTACCATCTAAGTAAGCAAACTTTCATATAATTGATCAAAATCACTTAATAAGAAAATCTTAATTATCACTTAATAATAAATTAAGAAAATCTATCAGTCTAACAGAACCAAATATATTCATAGCTTTTGCACTTAGACATGTGTCAAATGCTTGATCCTAAAAATGTTTGAT
Source organism: Falco peregrinus (assembly GCF_023634155.1). Taxonomy (NCBI): domain Eukaryota; kingdom Metazoa; phylum Chordata; class Aves; order Falconiformes; family Falconidae; genus Falco; species Falco peregrinus. Next base: position 61,633,292 of record NC_073739.1, read on the forward strand.
TTGATTAACAGAGGTAGTCCCTTCACATCATCTAATGCGTTTCTCAGATGAATTATTTTATTTGCCTTACTTAGTTTTCACCTTTTTCAGGATCAGCCCCAATGTGTCACATTTCATCCTCCTTTACTGTAGCTCTGTTGAAAACCATAGAGACATATTTCATTTTCCCTCCATTTTCACAAGATTTTACGCTATCTCCATATCCTGAAGTTCAAAAATGCCTGAAGGGATTTTCAGTCAAAAGAAATATTGTTGTAGGCTTGACTTCTTCACCTTTTTCATTGCTATCACACTGGAAAATAAACATGTTCTACACTGAAATTAATCAAAGTCAGCGATCTTTTGACAGTAGTGCTCCAGCTATCTTCTTTCACTGCTTCATCAGACACAAATAAATCATGATGGCTGGTGAGGCACCAGAGGACTGACATGGCAGGGTGTCAATATCTGTAACTGAAGTATTGTTGTTGCATGGTAAATTATTAACAGAGGGGTTTGTTGACTGAGCAACAATTCCCCAGCAGTTTGGAGCCATTATGGCACATTACTTTCAAAGCCCATTGGCCACAGAAGACTGTTACAACAGTTTAACCTTAACAAGGGTATAACATTTGGGCTGGGCCATCCATATACATGTCCAGGTCTAGACCATATTCATTGATAATCGTGGAGCTTTTGGCTGTCTCTCAGCATGCAGCTGGGGAACAACCACGAAGTAGAGAAGTTACTAATGCAGTTCCCCAGGGAACCTACGGCCCTAGGACAGGTCACTTTATTTAATCAATGACTTGAAAAAAACCAAAGTCATTACAGATAACATTCCCTGTGGTCACAAAGACTGATGGAAGGCCAAATGAGAGAATATGTCCTTAACCCAATGTAATTTTAATGCCTGAAAGCCAGGCACAGCATGTTTAATAAAGCTAAATATTAAGTCACACAGTGTCCAAGTGATGACTGGTGATTGATCTCCTCTGTGCCCATTAGCACCCCGACATAATTACTTGCTGTCATTTGTGGGTTGCAAACAACAGCCAGTATTGAGCCATATGTATTCATATAGTTATGGAAGGTGTGTCTGACAGAAGACAGGTTTTCCAAGTCCTACAGATTCAGCGAGTGATAAGGCTTTATGTAGAATTGGAATACAAGGCTACTAAGCTAGAAAGAGCACAAGCAGTGATTTATTTGGGAGTAGTCATTAACAGGTCACGTTAAGGTCATGCTGGGAAACATCAGTCCCTGGCCAATTAGGTTGTGAAATGATCAGTTATTCAAAGCAAGGCTGATTGTGTGTAGTTTCCCTGTAGTTTTAGTTTTCTTAACCTGTTGATGTTGAGAGTGTACAAAACGAGAGTTCCTTGTCATGTGGTCAGGAGGTCACACTGTTTGCCAGACACAAAGCAGGAGAGAGCAATTTGGCCTTGGAATAAGCAGTTTCTGTCCTATTCTGTCCTATTTCTGATACCTGTAATTGAATCATCTGTCAGGGATATCACAAATTAATACTTCTCACCTTAGCGTGGCTGTAGCTAAGGACATTTCCACGGTATCTGTTGAATACTCGCTGAATACTCAGACATTCGATTTCTTGGACTGCAATGATACATACTTGGCAGTACCTAACACCATAAAATACAGCCCCAGCATTTCTGGCTAGGTTTATGAGTTGATTCAACAGTTAACAATGCCAGGAAATGTATTTTCACATTTTACAAGGGACCTGTATAAAAAGAAAAATCTTCTGGTGACGTTCCCCAATTAATTGAGCCTTTGCTTGCAGTACAGTAATAGAGAATATTCCTACTCCTCCTGGGAAGCATGTAGCAGTGCATATAAACCTAAAGAACATAGGTGTGCAGTATCTAGAGAAATACGGTTTGTGACCCAATAACTGAGCAAGAGCTCCAAAAGCCAATGAGAAACATTAAATAATTAAAGACTTGCCTTATTTTGATAGATTGTACCGTGTCAATTGATTTGACACTTGATGGTACTGTGTAAGTACTCACATGCACCACAGCAATAGGATAATGGAGAGCTTGTCAGTCCATCAAATACATGATGATCAAATAGCTGGAAGCTGAATTGAGGCAGTTCAAACTGGTAGTAAAATGTTATTGTTGTTTTAAACGAGGAATTATTAATTCAGGGATGATTGCAAAGATTGTGGTTCGGTATGACCTATCACTAACAACTTTCAATTAAAGCTTCAGTGTTTTCCAGGGACAGTCATTCTAGTTGAACAAGAATTTGCTTATTTGGTCATACAGCCTGTGATGTAGAACTCAAGATAAATTACCATGTATTGATCCCCTTCAGCTTGATAATCTAAGCCTCTAAAACATTTCTTTAGTCTCAATAAACAGGGGAAAGAGTGGGGTTTTTTTCTGTGTGGCAAATACAATTCCCAAATCTTGTAGCACATGACTAAAAAGTAACTGAATTTCTTCTGAATCTTAATGCTTGTTGGAGAATATGATCTGCAGATGCTTTAAATTTAGAAGGGGGTTGTATTTGTTTGTGTGTTTGTTGGGGCATTTTGGTTTGGTTTGGGTTGGGTTTTTTTGTTGCATGAAAATTTTTCTGTTCCTGCAGAGTAGCTCAGGCTTAGCTAAGAAAACTGTCATCTTTTGTTATCAGAAAATACAAACCCATTGTGGACAACCCTGCTGTGTATCCATGCCATCAGACTTTGTTTCACTGCTCCACTACACCTTGATTTTAATGAAACCTGTCCTTGTGCTTCTGCTCACTTTGAATTAGCTATTCTTCACTCAGTCAGATTGATTGACTTTTTTATCTCATGACTGCCCAAGTATAGAACAAACTTCTTTCACAACCATCTATATCACTTACAAATTGTTTTCTGTTTTTTTTCCATTTATTCTTGTAAACACTGAAGCACAAGACACTGAATGCTTCAAACTTTACCATCAAACTTTACCATCAGGAAAGTTCTATTGAATTCCGTGTTTTTTCCCTCATAGTCAAGATCTTGCTTTTTAATGTTATTGCTTCAACTGCTTATGCAAAGCGGGATCTTCTTTGGGTTAAGCTGATAAAACATATTGAGGGCTTGTTCTACTTTGGGGATTTTTGCTACATGTTATTCAGGGTGGGGGGGGAGAGGAAATACTCTAATCACTAAATCACATAAAGTTTACTATTCAATTTTGCTTAATTTAAGATAATTAATAATATTTTTTGTGGATTATTTAGAAATCTGTTAAAATATTATGGCCATATGCTGTATTTAAATATTTTGTAACAAATTACAGTGCTTTGATTTTTAGTAATTTTACAGCTGGGGTTATGGTATTAATTATATCATGATATATATGGTACATGATTAAAATTATGGTATTATTATCTCCATATTTCATACTAAGATTGGATAAACTATGATCCATAAAGATTAATCAATGTTTAAGAATGAGCACCAGGAAGTCTAATGTAAATTCACCTCTCACAGTTAGGGTTACTAGATTTGGTTTTCTAGTTCTTGTGTCTTCAGTTACTTTCATTACTGAAATCAGAACTATAGCATTTTTCATGTCCCTCCCTCAAGATTTATTTTATATCCAATAACTCTCTGGAAGCAAAGGGATGGAGGAAACCTCAAGATGTCATTAACTCTATTATTGCTTTACTCCAGAAAGAACAATTATACCAGTGTAATTTCTGACAGATATTTCACTAGTTGGTTCTTAAGGACTTTAAAAGATGGAGAGTCTACCAATTCTCTAGGCAATTTATTCCAGTGCTTCACTCTCCTATCAATTAAGCTGCAGTTTATACACATTATTTCTAGGCATAGAACATGAAGAATTCCCTCTCTTTGCAACCATCTTTTATGCATTTGAAGATTGTTTTATTCCTTCATTCCTCTCCTTTCCAGGTTAAATAACCCAATTTGTTCAATAATTTTTCATAGGTCACATTTTTAGGCTCCTGAACATTCTCATTTTTTTCTACTGTCTCACCGACTGGTCCACATATAATTGGAAAATTGCTGTGAGTGAAGCCTTTAAGTGCTGAATCAATAGGGAGAATTCCTTCATGTCTTGGAGGCTACATTTGGGGTTATAAATTCCATTCGATCCCATAGAGCTCTAGTCTTTTTTTTTTTTCATCAATATGACGTTATTCAATCACGTTGAGCTAGTCCACTGTATGGCCAGCTTTAAACCCTATGTCCTTTTCTGCAGAACTGCTCTTTAAATTACTTTTATCTATCCTGTCTGCAAAATAGACAACTCCTGCCTAATGTATGTGTCCACATTGAATAGTACCTGATTATTTTCAGATCATATCTCCAGTTTGTCTAGATCACTTTAAATGGTTATACCATTCTCAGTATATTTTCAGATCATATCTCCAGTTTGTCAAGACTGCTTTAAATTGTTATACCATTTTCAGTATATTCATCCCCAGCTTGTCTCCATCTGCAAATTTAATAACGATTCTCTATACTCCATCATCCCAGTTATTAATGGAACTATTGGAAAGAATATGGATTAGAAACAGCTGTTACTCTATGAATCTATTTTGACAGTGACTCATTGATAAATATTCTTTCAGTATTGTTTTCAAATCAGTCTTGGATCTAGATTCACGCAAGTCACAATGTTTCTTTATCTAGTATATAATGTCATTGTAGAATGCCAAAAGTCTTTCTAAAACCAAAGTACAGTATCTGTGCCTGCCCTTGCTCCACAAATACTCTTTTCCTACTGCTGAAGGAAACTCAACTAATAGCTTACTGAAAATATCACATATAATTCGTGCAAAATAAAATGCAAAGCCTGACTGGGTGAAATCCTTGCAATGGATTGTGATTCCCAAATTGTGATTTTCTCCCCACAGAGGAGTTGCCTACCCTCACTGTTTTTATTTTCTCTAGACTGCACAGTGTGTTGGGAATCTGAATCACTTGCCATGCCTCTATAAGTAGCAGAGATGTTTGAGCTGCAAAGGCTTTAGCTTCTGTTAAATGAAAAAAGCATTGTGAATTGGCAAAGAAAAGAAAAATACATAACAAACAATATACAGCAGAAGGTTTAAAATATATTAAAAAAATATACAGCAGAAGGTAAAAAACTGATAAGGAGAGCTTGAGGTGACAACAGATTATGGATGGCCAATAAAAAATTACCTTTGAAGTCTATTTTGAACAAGTGAAATTTTAATAATGGTATAAGATCATTGCTTGACAGAGATGGTAGATTTATTCACAATACTGCAGAAGTATAAGTGTTTATGAAACATTCCATGCTGTATTTGAAAGGAAGAGAAATCAGAGAAGGATAATTCTTGCATGATGAAGTACTTCCTGGGCTATTCATGACAAAGGACATTAAACAGCTACTGCATTTAGTAATTTTTAAATGAACAAGCTGGGGAAACTTGCATCTAATTCTTAAAAGCACTATTTGAGGAACTCTCTGGTTCGCTTATCATAACACTTATTAAATCCTGGGCTACCTAGGAAATTCCAGAAGATTGAAAAAATTATAATGTCATGCCAAGAGTCCAAGGGGGCAAGTAGGATGAGCAGGATAAATGCAAGGGAGGAAGATCTACTAGAGAAGCAACATATGGTTTTAATAGATGAAATTTCATAGGGTAACAGATTTGCAACAGATTTATCAAAATTACTTCAAAAATACAGAAAAATATGAAATTTTGCCCAGTTAAAACAGATGGCAGGCACTGCAGTGTTTCTAGACAGTGGTTTCAAGTCCTGAAGGAGGCTCAAAATGAAGTAAAACAAAAAAGTAATTGAGCTGCCTGACATATTCTCTAGTAAACAGTTATTCATTCCAAACAACTTGTCACAGCTCCATCACTTATATGAGGTGCAGACCAGGATTACTCAGGATGTAAATGGCAGCAGTTACAATCTTCAGCAAATTAGAGAAAATACATGCTCTCCTGCTGGTCTGTGTTTGGTTATGTATTGCATTCTTATACTTATGCTTTTGTGAACACTACCATTCAGCAGCTGCCTCCAAGATAATGTGCTCCACATAAGCATTTGTTTTGTATTATCATCAGACTTATGCTCCTACCTGTACTGAGATATGCAAATTTAAGGTTTCTTTATAATTTTCAGAAAAGCCTGATCGTATCAGTGCCTAACTGGTTTGCGTGACAAGAGTTGAGGGCCAGGAAGAAGGCCGTTGTTCTCTGAAAGTCCCACTGAAAATCTTCACACCAAGAGTAGAAAACCAAAACCGACCATTCCTGAAACTGTGATCAGCTTTGACAGTCTAAGACACCTAGCTTGCTAACCTTTGGGTTCAGCTGGAAATAAGACAGGAGTAGACATTAGGAGTTAAAGCAAACCTTAACCCAAATTACTTTCAGAAACTAAACAAAACAACTCAGAGCTCAAAGCCAACTATTGAGCATTCAGCCCAAAGGACTTAGTGTTTGGCAGATATATTTACTTACCTTCATTTTTTTTTTCTTTTATTTTTTATTTACTTATTTTTTAATTGATACATTGTGTCTCTTGAAGATAAAAGTTCCATCACTCAAAGCCAATGTCACAAGCATCTGGCTGCTTACATTTTTATAAAAATGCATCGTTGGAGGACTGGGACAGAATACTGAGACTGCAATTCACCTCACCCCAGAGGTATTTCTAGGGCATGATTCATCTAGTCCTGATGTAGGCAGATGAACCAAGATTTAAACACCCTGTTTCTTTCCTTTTTCTATAAACAGAAATAGGTGGCCCATGAGATGCTGATGTCTTCATTGTGGATATCTGAAGGCAGGAGGGAAAAGTCCAAAACTTATGTTATCACAAAGTAGTAATAGCCTATGTGATTTCATTTTACCACCATTTCCTCATCTGGAACAACCTCATGCATATGAGCAACACATTAGTTTTCTAGATGCAAGGTCTTTTCTCACAGTTTTGGTCTATTATTTTAAAGGTCTGAAGTTTGGGTCAGTATACTAGTATCCATATCCCAGATCCCACATCCCAAAAGTTCAAGGACTTGTTTACTAACCACAGCAAGAATCTTTAGACACTGGCATAAATAGGTCTGTTAGTTGCAAAGATTGCAGTTTTAAGTCAAGGTCGATCAATATTTATGCATTTTGCAGCTTTCTGTACAAGATCAACACTAATTTCTCTGCACTGACATCTAAATAATTTTTGGCTCTGTTCCATATCCTATTTTAAGTCTCATTGTCCTCGCAGTCATAAATGAAGGACATAATACTTTGTTTTACTTGTAAGTGTCAGGAGGTGTAGCATTATCATCTGTGTTACCAGTAGCACTAATAACATTGCGGACTAGACCGCTCCATCTTCATCAAAGGCTATGTATCAGTTGAGACACAGTGCTGATGATAACCTGAGTCAGCTATCAGTGAAAAGAGCTCTTTATTATGTAGGTCACTACCCAAGGTCCATTTCAGCAAATACCAGCAAATCACACTTCACCAGAAAAAAATTTTCTTCTTGGCAAAAAACTTAAAAGCGGAGTACAGAAAAGACACGTGAATGCTCATGTCCTCATGCCTTAAGTATGCACACAAGAAGCAATTAGTAGCTTGCTGAATATTTGTACAACCCCTTTCCTCCCACAATTTTGGTTTATTTTAGCATTGATTTTTTCAGCCTGTTTCCAAGTCATGCTTCCACCCTACCTACTGAGAGGCCATAAGAAAGACAGCAGATCAAAACCTGCCAGGCACATCATTAAAGCAGTATAAACATGATGGTATCTATACCAGCAACAAAGGACACTACATAAAAACATGTGGGGCTGAACTCCAAACATGGATGTACTGGAAAGAAATTCCTGTGTATTAGCAGAGTAAAAATGTCTTCTATTCATCCTCAGCCAACATCTGTCCTAGACAGCTATACACAGGAAAATTGCATATTGTAGGGAGGAGTGCTGTGAGTGACCAGCTAGGTTCACCAGCCCTTCAAGTACAGATTTTCCTCATTGTATGCACAGTATTAACTCAATCTGCAATTTTAAAATGAATTTTTAGACAAATTTTCAGACTAATGTGTAATTAGTTTGGGTTTTTTTCTTCACCGTAGTCAGCAGAGTAGGAAGGTTATGAAAAAGAGTTCCAGAGTCTTGCTTAACACTGAAATTAATTAGCTCACTATAGAACTCATACTCACAACCAGTATGTTTAAATAACATATTCCACTTCTGTTTGTCTACTGTGATTGCTGTCTTGGATTTTTTTCTATCTAATCTTCATATTCAAGGGAGGAAGAATTTAGAGCACCTATATGTTTACATGAGCTGAAATTACACCCTTTAGTATTAAAAATGTCTATTAAAATTACTTTTGTGTATTAAGTGAATCTTCCCCACTGTAATGCCCTTGCTCTGTTTTTTCATAAGCAGATAAATAAAAGAAATACCTTGAGCTACCATGCACCATCTGGGTAAATGTCAGCTATATCCCTACCTAGAGGGTTTGGGGTTTATTTCTCAAGAGGGCGGGCGTTGCTTTTGCTTTTCTTGCCTACAGTTTGCACAGCTGAATAATTTAAAAAGGACTCAGTGCTGAAAGATAAAATGAAGATGGAGTATATTGTTTCTGGCTACAATCCCCAGTGCTGTAGGTGGCATTTTCTGCTAATACAGCTTGCAGTAGCATTGCTAACAAAACCGGAGATTTGAATCATCATAATTAAGGCTGTGTCACATGGGATTTTTCTTTGCAAGAAATACATACATAAATAATACTAAGCACACCAGTGTGCCACCAGTATATATTTAATCTATATACCAGTTATATCCCTAAAAGAATGGTCTTTCAGTGAGCTCACTAAAATTCCTGGGTCCTAAATATAACACCAAACTAGCAACTAGAGAAATGTTCTATGAAAAATGTTCTCTGCAAACATTTATTGCCTTTGAAACACACCATTCTTCCCCATAATTAGTGAGCTGACAAAAGGTATCAAACCTCAAATTCTCTTCCCATCAGTACAATTAGTTTTGTGTAACAGGGCTGACATTGATGAGATTCCATTGCAATAGATGCAATGTAAGCATATAATATGGGGCTTTGTCAAAATCAAAGTATTTGCAGCATAAATAAGAGAAACAGAAGTTTGTAAAGGTCAAAGTGAAGAAGCAATTTGCCCAAGGCCGTACATCAATTAAGTGCTAAATTGACTCAAGATTTCTGGCCTAAGTAAGTCATAAGCCTCCTGCTTATATGACAGTGTAGGTGAAGGTGTGTCTTTTGAAGAAATGCCATGATTCTGCACCAGGTGCTAATACCTGAGTTTGTCTAATGGGGGTTTGTTCTTGCCTGCACTCCCAGTTTGTGTACAACTCAGCTCTGGTTTTTTTCTGTGAAAAATTCAATCTCTGGCAAAAAGAGCTGCATGTGTGCAGCTGCATGCTATTGTTCTTCAGCCTGTGTCTTCCTGAACTGTATGTAGTGCTTTATTAACAGTGACAGTACTTTGTAATTGAAGAATCAGATAAGTTCTGCATCAGGTCAAAATGGTTTATCTACAATCAATCTCCGATTGATTTGCCTGTACAGACAAAGTATTTGCATATCTCCTTAAACACTGAGATGAGAACACGCTGAGTGGCATGGTGAAGCATCCCTGAAGACTCAGTAGTTAGAGAAGGGTCAAGGTGAGGGTCAATACAATACCTGCTAAAGCAGCAGTGAAGGCATCATTTTGAATGTATTCTTAGCTGAGGGACAACCTCATTTTCTCCTGTATATTGAGGGAGGGAGGAATGAAAAGAAAAGGTAAAAAAGAAGGCATAGGTCGAAATAGTAAAAAAGGCAGGGAAAAAGATTTATGGAAAGAGGGGAGATGCAGAAGGAACTGTGAAAGAAAGGTGGGGAAGAAACCTCCAAAAGTGATATTTGGAGTATTTCTCAATACTGAAGCAATATTGAGAACCAGCAGCTCAGTTGCTCTTCACTATCTCAGAGTTCTTTTCCTGCCTTCATCTCCCAAAGGCATGGGAGATGCCCCATGCTGGCTGGAAGAGACCTCTGAAAACCATCCAAATCAACCCTGTACTTGAACGAAGACCAGCTACATCCATGCCAGATATCTGTCTAACCTGCCCTTAAAGTTGTCCCCAGGTAGACACTTTTCCTTGCAAAAATACCTTTAGACATTCCCAATTGTAGGTGTGGGATCTAGTCAACATACCACAGCTTGCTTTTCTTAATTACTTGTCATAAATCATTTTGAAGCAATCCATGTAGCACATGTTGACTTACGTGATGACTAAAACCAATTGATTTAAATTATTTCCTCTTAGGTAACATTTTCTAGATCAACCCACATTTGAATCCTTTTGAATCCTCTGTACCCTCACTTCAAACATTTTATTGAACTAAGGCAATACAGTGCAATACAGCAGTCCAGCTGAGGCATTGCTGGCCCTGAGGAAAAAAGGATTATAATTTTGCACATCCCCACAGGCTGAAGTTTACATAATTTTCTGCAGGATATCTGGTTTTGGGTTTGTTTGGCAGAGGGAGAAAGGCAGGACATGATGTTGTTGACTTGCACTCAGTTTGTGAGCTGTAAAATCAACCAATAAAGATCTGCTTCTTAAATAGTTGTTCTCTTTCATTTGTGCAGCTGATTATTCCTGGCTAAATGCAGATCCTTATATCTATCCCCAGTGAACAGCATCCTATTTATATCAGACCATACCTTCACTTTGTCAAGATCACTTTAAATTCTAATCCTGTCCTCCACCATACTCTCAGTCCCTTGCAGATAAGTGTTATTAGCAAATCTAATAAGCATGCTCTCATTCCTTTCATTTTTGGAGATCCCCTGAGATTACAGCACTTCTATGACCTTGCTAAATTGTAGGGATAAGATACACCTCGGCAACATTTTAAGATAGCAACAAACAATCAAATGGACTTTGAGGATATTTGTCCTCAAAAATTCAATACAGGTCTCCAGCAGGACAAGGTATGTCTACACTGCCTTTGAAGGGAATCCCAAGGCCGCTGTCAGTGTTTTGTTCCACTGCCTCACTAAGCCTCCCTCACGGCCCCAGGCGTGCTCAGCTGCTGACACCTGCTTTTCGTACCAGTACAGTCACACCGGGAAGGCACGTCCAGGGAGGTCATCCACCATTTCGCTTCAGGATACTCACCAGCTGCCTTTGAAGCCCCTTTGCAATGGCTTTCTCAAAATGGGGAAGGTGCAGCAATTCCAACGTGGCAGGGAGATAAATCTCTAACAAAGTAAGAGAATGTAAGGCCATTTGCCCTGCATGATGAAAAGCACTGTGGTTTTCTGCTACGGTTTTCTACTGCTGCAGAGGTGACTAAAGATGCCAGATGTGACCCACTCTGGAGTCACCAGTTCCACTGGGTCTGGGAAAGAATCCAGCTCCCAGCTGGGAGCACCCACAGCCTGTGGTTCCATGAAGGGCTTCTGCACTGACATCGGCTCTAGCAAGGCCACACTGTGAATCCTGCCTTCGGCTTTGGGCCCCTCACTGCAGGAGGGACATAGAGGGGCTGCAGCGTGTCCAGAGAAGGGCCACGGGGCTGGGGAAGGGTCTGGAGCACAAGTCTTGTGAGGAGCAGCTGAGGGAACTGGGGTGGTTTAGTCTGGAGAAAGGGAGTCTCAGGGGGGACCTTATCACTCTCTACAACTGCCTGACTGGCAGGCGGCTGTCCAAGTAGCAGAGGGTAGGACAGGAGGAAATGGCCTCAAGTTACACCAGGGGAGGTTTAGGTTGGATATTAGGAAAAACTTCACTGAAAGGGTGGTCAAGCATTGGAACAGGCTTCCCAGGGAGGTGGTGGAATCACCATCCTTGGAGGCGTTCAAAAAACATGTAGATGTGGTGCTTAGAGGCATGGTTTAGTGGTGGACTTGGCAGTCCTGGGTTAGCGGTTGGACTTGATGATCTCAAAGGTCTTTTCCAACCTAAATGATTCTGTGATTAAAATTTAATCTGACTGATCGCAACAGCAAGGTACAGATCCAGTCTACCACCAGCCCTGACAGAAAGCAGTAACTGGAAGAAGACCTGCCACTGGTGCCTTCCCCACTTCCCATCAGAACCATGGAGAATCAGGGAGTTTCAGCAATGTAGTATCTTAAAATAGCCACTCTGCACAGAAATGCCAGCTGCAGTTGGAGGCTGATTAACAAAACTGCTCAGTGTTACAGGCAACCTCAGTATTGCTAAATCCCATTGCTTCTCCTTCTGGACCTGGAAATGCTCAGCTTTTCCAAAAATGAAATCCCCAGTCATCTTTATTCAACTGATATGATTCCTAAATTTACAGAAATGTGATCTCAGATGGAACTTAACTCATTGAAAGGTGTCTATTGTATGTAGGTGTTTGTGTCTTAAGTTGCTGTTTATTTGGAGAAAACAACTTTATTTTGAAATAGCAAACTCATAGCTGTTCCCAACCCCTCCAGCTACTTAATCTACTCCAGTTTAAACAGCAGTTTTCTAAAAAAAAGAAAAAAAAATCACAGAGGAAGCAGCCCACAAAAAATAAAGTCTTCATCTGAGAGATTTCTATAACCTTCAACACTGCAATAAGAATCATGCAAATGCTGAAAGATCCTGGTAACACAAAAAAAATCACCTCACAAAACAAGTGAGTGATGTTAAAGACTTGCTTGACACACTCAAATAAACATCCTTGAACAACAGCTGCTATAAAGTAAATATGCTGCAAATAGATTTGTTTAAAATTGCTGAGGAGGAGAAGCTAGTTAGACACTTAGGAGACTATCCTGTTCTTCCCCCGTCCCCCATCCCCATCCCCCCCCCAGTTAGTCAACTAAGTAATGTTAATGGTCAGAATAACTCCCTTATACATACAGTAAAGGGAGGAACTAGAGGCTCTTTTTAGGCTCCTGATACAGGAAACTAGTAGATGACTTTTTGATAGAAGGAGATGGATTTCCTTTGCAGGAGATAGAGGGAAGTCACATTAGTGATCACCATTTATCATCATCACAATTTCACCAGGAGATTCTAATCATTCCTTGTCTCAGTCACACACAGAAAAAGAGTGGTACGTTGAAGCGTTGAATGCAGGAGACCAATTTATGCCTGGTAGAAGACATAGGATGCCTGTGGCAGATTTGGATAGTTAATTTTACTTTTCCTTAGGCTTAGCATAAGAAAAAAAAATTATGTCCATTTTGCCTTTTAAATCATAGCAGTGTAAAGGCATGGGTTTTGAAAGAAACTGGAAAAAGACTCTTGTAGGTGCAGAAACTCTGAGGGAAAAATACTTTATATATTCTCTGTATTTGTCTTTTCCTTCCGTTCATCCACATCTCCCTAATTCCAGAATCTTTTCTAACACTGGATATATTTCTTATATATTTATTACATGAGATTAACTGTTCTCTCCTCAATCTATTTCAGCTATATCCAGCTGGCAAGAGATGTAGAGTAGGTGCAGGTAAGTGCTATACAGCTTCTAGGCCTGGGACACTTCTGTACCACCAGCACCTGAGGTAAATCAGAGCTAGAACACGAGAAGTGACACCCAGTCATGCCATTTTCTCTTTCTTCTATCCCTCTGCCTGGGACTGTAACACAAAGCTGCAGTTCCTCCCTGCTGGAGAAAGTCACGAACTCCCAGAATGGCCGGGGTTGGGGGGGACCCCTGCAGGTCATCTTGTCCGAAGTCCTGGAAGGAATCCCTACATTTCTTGCTGCTTTAAGCCAAAAAAAAGCCAGGAGAGAGGGGGGGGAAAGCATTATTAGGGCAACAGATCTGTTTGTCATGTATTACTTAAAATTACAAAAAAGGAGATATATTTTTTCACCTGTACTGAGTTTGCATGGCAAGGTTTTGGTAGCAGGAGGGCTACAGGGGTGACTTCCGTGAGAAGATGCCAGAAGCTGCCCCCATGTCCAATGGAGCCAATGCCCAGTTGGCTCCAAGATGGATCCACCTTTGGCCGAGGCCGAGTTAATCAGTGGCAGTGGCAGTGCTTCTGTAATAGCATATTAAGAAGGAAGGAAAAAAAATGTGGCGCCAGTAAGATAGAGTGAGACTATGTGAGAGCAACAACCCTGCAGACCCCCAGGTCAGTGCAGAAGGCGGGCAGGAGGTGCTCCAGGCACCAGAGCAGAGATTCCCCTGCAGCCTGTGGTGAAGACCATGGTGAGACAGCCTGTGCCCCTGCAGCCCATAGTGGTCCATGGTGGAAAAGATATCCACCTGCAGCCCATACCCCATGCTGGAGCAAGTGGATGCTCAAAGGAGACTGTGACCCCAGGGAAGCCCATGCTGGAGCAGGTTTGCTGGCAGAATGTGACCCTGCAGGGGACCCAGGCTGGAGCAGTCTGTTCCTGAAGGACTGCACCCCATGGGAGGGACCCACGCTGGAGCAGGGGAGAAGTGTGAGGAGGAAGGAGGGACAGAGACAACGTGATGAACTGACCATAACTCCCATTCCTTGGCACCCTGTTTTGCCCGTGATGGTAACTGCTGGGTGATCTCCCTGTCCTTATCTTCACCCACCAGCCTTTGTTATATTTTCTGTCCCATGTCTAGTTGAGGAGGGGTCTGATAGAGCAGCTTTGGTGGGCACCTGGCATTCAGCCAGAGTCAAACTACCAAAGCATCCCTCCCAGCTCATGTAACTTACAATTGTCTTTGCTCTGTATCTTCTGTACAGTGCAGACAGCTAAACATCAGCCACATGGGACAGGGAAAGGGTTCAGCTCCATAGATTATTTCTATCACCGTGGTGCTGCCTGTGAAAGCCTCCCTTTTCCTTTCAGCCACTGAGGCACACTGAATGCAGGCGGACTGAGTAAGAAGGGTGCAAAGTTCATAAATATGTTTATATATGTTTTTATTGCCAATGCAACTTAACCCATTGGTAAGCAAGTTAATGAGTATGTAGTAAAGTTTGGAGTGCCTAACTGCCTGCTAGAATAAACAGTGAGCTCCAAAAGGAGAATATAATGTGCTGCTTATGTCACATATGAAAATAAATAAGTAAAACTATTACTTTAAATTAAGAGACAAGGGTGTTACCAAGCTCTCTTCTCACTACTCATCTCATACTGCCAGGCTGCAGAAAGCTTAGTTACATTAGGTATTTTGACCTCCAGCTCTTTTATATGGATTTTATATGAGGTGGTTATATAGTATGCTTTACATATTCTGGCTCATGCGTTTTTACTATTTTAACAGTTTATTTTGAGCTTGTGCATCTTTTATTCCTAGTATTCTTTTATGCATACGTTGTCTTGGTTTTGTAATTTCTGCCATTTATTGCCAGTATTTTCAACAAAATTATTTCCATCCTTTACAGGAATATGTCCTCAGAAATTTTCTGTTAGTTACAACTAGGAAAGCAAATCAACATCCTTTATTACAAAAAGTAATTAACAACTACATAATTCAGAGATCATTGCATGACTGTCTTTGCAGTATGGTGTGAAATTGCTTAAATCATGTCTGATTAGCAAAACAAGAGATTAAATACCCTTCGAAGTTGAAACAGGAACATAGTTTGTATGTATAGTATCACCACCTCTTTCTATTCTAGAAAAGAAAATTATGTAAACATTATTTGGATGCAATAAAATTTAGTGCCCTTGTGTTTGTTCTATCAAATTCATTATTTCTTTTGAAGTCAGTTTTAGCACTGATCTTGTATTAGAACACATAGTCTGTGTTTTCATTTAATTTTCTGCAGGCTTTTTTTATTTGGCTGATTTATCTTCCCTTATCCCTTGAAATCATCTACAGTAATTCAGTTCACTACATTCAGACCTTCTGACAGAGCCAGAAATAATCAGCTCTGTGCATAGCTGGTTCCAAAGTTAACTAACTAGTAATTCATGATGCTGATAATTTTATGCTTTTTAGGTAATGGAGACATTTTGGACAGCGTTTCTTTCTCATTCATCCTGTCAAAGTGTTCCTCCTTCCTCTTCCGTTTCCACTGAAACAGTTTGAGCAGTGGTACAAAACCAAATCACACATAGATACAATGAAATAGAATTCTCATCTGGTTTATTGTTCCTGGTACTAGTTAATGTTTCTCAAAACATTTCCTTCCAAAGTACAGTAGTGTCACATAATATTTCCATACAGACAATTTTTTACTTAAAGCCTTTTAAAATGTAAGACAAACTCATTTAAATATAATATCCATTCTTCTTAACCTTGGTTAAACAAACAAATGGTTCTGAAAAGTTGTAGTGTGGTTTATAGTTAAGTTAGGTTACTTAATGTAAGTAATTCAAGTTGTTTGTTTTTTTCCTACCAAAGGCATTGTTCATGAAAATTCACCAGGCGACATGTGTACAACCTTGGTAGTCACAGTCCAAGCTCTCCGTGCTGTCTAATAGTGCGTCACATGTCTGTTCTGGAATACCACTTTAGATACTATCCCTTTGACTGGTCCTAGGATAAGACAATGTCCTTTGAGTTTTTTCTTACTTAACTGAAAGGATGGCATTTTGCTCGTAACACCTGGCCGGTATTTCTGTTGTACAGGGAACCTAAGTAATAAGTTGACATCCATTTTTGCTGTGAAATAGAATGAAGTAAAAATAATAGAATCATAGCATCATAGAATAGTTTGGGTTGGAAGGGATGATTAAAGGTCATCTAGTCCGACCTCCCTGCCGTGAGCAGGGACATCTTCAACTAGATCAGGTTGCTCAGAGCCCCATCCAAACTGGCCTGGAATGCTTCCAGGGTGTCCTGGTTTCAGCTGGGATGGAGTTAACTTTCTTCTCTAGTAGCTAGTACAGTGCTGTGTTTTGGCTCTCATGTAACAATATGTTGATAAAACACTGATGTTTGTAGTTGTTGCTGGGTGATTTTTATACTAAATCAAGGACTTTTCAGTTTCTTGGGCCCTGCCAGCCAGAGGGCTGGAGGGGCATGGGAAACTGGGAGGGGACACAGCAGGGACAGGTGGCCTGAACCAGCCACAGAGGTGTTCCATACCATGGGGCGTCATGCTTGCTATATAAACTTGGAGGGTTAGCTGGGGTGGGATCATTGCTTGGGGACTGGCTAGGTGTCGGTCAGCGGGTGGTGAGCAGTTGTACTGTGCATCACTTGTTTGTTTTTTTCCTTTTTCCCTTCCTTTGGATTTTACCCTTTTTCTCCACCTTTCCATCCTAATTGTTATTGTTATTATAATTATTATTTTTGTATTATTGTTGTTACTTGTTATTCTTATATCATTATTCTGTTTAAATTATTAAGTTATTCTTATCTCAACCCTCGAGTTTTACATTCCTTTCTGATTCTACTCCCCACCCCTCCGGGTAGAGAGGAGTGAGCAAACAGCTGCATGGTGCTTGGTTGCCAGTAGTGTTTGGTTGCCGGCTTGGGTCGGGCACCTACCACCTCTCTGGGCAACCTGTTCCAGGGATTCACCACCCTCATCATGAAGAATGTCTTCCTCACATCTAGTCTGAATCTACCCTCTTTTAATTTAAAACCATTACGCCTTGTCCTATCGCAACAGGCCCTGTTCAGAGGTCTGTCTCCATCTTTCTTACAAGCCCCCTTTGAGTACTCAAAGTCCGCAGTAAGGTCTCCCTGGAGCCTTCTCTTCTCCAGGCTGAACAACCCCAGCTCTACCAGCCTGTCTTCATAGGAGAGGTGCTCCAGCCTTCTGATCATCTTTGTGCCCCTCTTCTGGCACCACCGCAACAGGTCCATGTCTTTGCTGTGCTGCAGACTCTGGAGCTGGACACAGCACTCCATGTGGGGTCTCAGGAGAGTACAGTAGAGGGACAGAACCATTTCTCTCGACCTGCTGGCCACGCTTCTTTTCATGCAGCCCGGGATACAGTTTGGCTTCCTGGGCTGTGAGTGCACACTGCCGGCTCGTGTGCAGCTTTTCATCCATCAGTACCCCCAAGTCCTTCTCTGCAGGGCTGCTCCCAATCCCTTCATCCTCCAGCTGGTACCGATACCAGAGGTTGCTCCAACCCATGTGCACAATCTTGTGCTTGGCCTTGTTGAACCTCCTGAGGTTCACATAGGCCCACTTCTCAAGCTTGTTGAGGACCCTGTGAATGGTGTCCTGTCATTCAGGCGTGTCAGCCGCACCACTCAGCCTGGTGTTGTCTGCAGATTTTTCCAGGAAGCAGTTGATCCCACTGTCTATGTCATTGATGAAGATACTAAACAGTACTGGTCCCAAGACGAATAACAAGACAGGAAAGCTCTGTAACAATAGATGCAACTGTGTTGCATAATTCCTGGGTACTTCTACTAAGTGAATCTAGAAGATTCTTCAAGTGGCATGTCCTCTAGTTTACATCTCAAAAGATAAAAATATCAGTGGACTCCATAATGTTTACTTTATGTAACCAGGCTAATACCTGCCCTTCTGGAGAAGGAAGAGAGATCACTACATGAGTGTCTGCCAGTGTGATGGTATCCAGTTTGATCTCATCAAAAGGGATTCTGAGTCAGCAAGATTACATGAAAACCATGGTTTTGTTTTAGTACTGCTGGTAATAGAGTGATTTCAAAGATGCCCCGATACAGCCTATTTGTTGCTACCAGCCTTTCTTCAACTTTCAAACAATGATTATTCTGTTTAGCAAATTCTCGAGTGTAAGTATTTGTTTTATCTCCAATTTATGTGCACATGGCATAATCCATTTTTCTTTCTTTTCCTTGAATGCACTTTACTGAACCTGAGGAGCAGAGATTACTCTATAGTAAACCTCTCCTTCTCCACCATTGTCATTAATAAGTTGAAGTGAATGACTGGGATGCTCTGCTGACTGCCAATGAAAGAAAGGAGTTTTATTGGCAAATCTGATTTTGAAAGCCATGTCTTCTAAGAGCAGAATATTCAACAGGATAGACTTTTACATAAATAATGTGTTGAATTCATTATATATGTTCTTTCAGAGAGCCACAGGGGATTTCCCACCTTGAATCACATTGCAAGTTATAAGATATTGAAAGCTGCCCTATGCTAGCATTTCTGTTTGGAAGACCCTGTTTTCCAGGGCTCTGCAGTGTGAGCTGGTGCAGATTCTCTGTGTATTATCATGTATTAGCCTTCAGCCACAAAAATAAAACCTTGTATTCCAGCACTTATCCTAGAGTTTATTTTCATTAATTTTGAAAATGGGTTGAAGTAGGAAAACATATACCATGGAGACAGAATAGCTCATATAGGACTCACAACGTGGAAAAAACTAAGCCTGTTGTAACAAGCAGGTGCAGGTATATTTTCAAGGATATGTTTTGTAAAAAGATAGTTTTGATTTGGTTGCTTTTAACAAAAGAATACACATGCCTCTCTGGAATCTGTTTAAAACGCAGCCTTTTGTTACACGTTATTGCTGTGCATGTGTGAATCAACATCACCCTTATTTTCACTGTGATCTTTACTTTTCACAAAGGTGTTAATAAGGTAGCAACTTCTTCAGTTCTTAACTTCCACACCCTTCCTGATGGTAGGGTTTAGTCCTTGACTTTGGATCCTCTGTGCTTCTGCCATACTAGTAATTTACAATGTGAAACTGAAGCAGCAGTTCTGAGCATTTTGTAGGCCTGTGTTGCTTATTCAAACCCACCAACTGCAGTTTTACATTTCCTTTCCAAGCACTGAAGTTCTGCATTCTTGCCAAGACTTGCTACAGCTGTTTTTTCCATGACCAGACAAGGATAACAAGACACTTGCAATAACATTCTCCATGTCTGATACACAGAAATGCTCTTTAAAAGAGAACACTCACCTGGCAGTTGGCTATCTGACCGTCTTCTGCTAAGAGAAAAATACCCAGTAACTCCAGCCTTCCTGTTCAAAAGTCTGTTTGCTGTCTGAATCCATGTACAGGGTAAATAACTGCATAAAGTACTCAGGAACCTTGTGGGTTTGTCCATCAGAACTTCTGTGAATAATGTTTTGTGCAGAGCAGTGTTCAAGTGTCAAAATCCTTATGATCCCAGAGGTATGGAATATAAACCACCACAAACAAAACAAATGTTGGCTAAGTAATGTCTGTTATCTCCAGGGTAGAAGCAGAAGGCACATTATCTCCAGGTAAAAATAGCTCTTTCATTTGTGAACAGTGCCATGTTGCTAAGCCTTTTGCTTCAGGCTGTGTAGCAGTCTCACAAGTATTTTTTTACCCCAATAATTTGCCAGCATCCTTTACCCTTATGCAGTTGGTTGTGCAATATGTTCAAGTGACCTACAAGGCTTTTCAAGGTAATGACCGGTTTTGCATTAAAGAAAGATGAAAGTGTAGTCTTGAGAGCATTAGGGAAAGACCATCAGATGGAGAGAAAGCTGCAGCATGGAGGCATGAGGTGAACAAAGGAGCTTAAGCATATGCATAACTAGAGTAGCAAGAACTGCTAATGCCGACATAAGTTGTCTGGGGAGGACTTAGTATGTCATCTACTAAATCCACCTTTTGTGCTATTAATACCGTGGATGGTCTGCAACAAGAGTTGGAGGTGACCAAGGTATTGCAAGATTGATAAGTGACTGTGTGGTGAATAAATTCTATCATATTTAATATATAAAATACTGTGGCAGCCTTGAAAATATTACAATCCCCAGAGAATCCATGTAATCTGGAAATACAGAATATGGTAGGACTGCAATCACAGAAAAGGTCTTGGGAAGAGCTAAGGACCCTATTAGCCACAGCTGCATTTTGCAACTCAACCCGGAGAACCAGGCAGGAGGAAGAAGCTGGATCCCAGAAAGCAAGGGAAGAAGAGTGAGTTTTCATAGCTACATTTGGTAAAAAGCCTTCCTATTCCTAAGGCAGAAGGCCATGGACAGAGGAACAAGTTACCTCACATCCATTTTAGCACTGACAGTGATGAAAAGTCTTTGGAACTTTATTTCCCACAGAGCTAGAAATAATTTGGGGGTGATATTATCATGCATTAGGACAAGAGAGAAATCTTATTAAATTGGTGCTCTGCTGGCAGGTGTTATGCAGTGCAGAGCCAGCTTATGAATTTTGGAAGCCCTATTTTGTCACAATAGGTTTAAACTTGATGCTTAAAAATATTGTATAGAATTCTGTAGCCTTCAGCAGAGGCATGAACAAGCATAAAACTGGACAACTGTTTAGGGGAACTGTAGTCCTAATATGTTTGTAATCTAGCAAAAGAGAGATGTAGGACTTAACTGTTACATATCCACACCTCACAAGACCAGGCTGGCTGCATGCAGCTGATGCAAGTTCTGTAATTGCTTCTGAGGGTATTATAGCGCAGACATTTCCAAGAAAGCCTTAAATTAATAATCCTGAGAAGTGCTAGCAATATTAGCAATATACGTATGACTACACTATGTGATAGTTACTGTGGTGCAGCCTTGTTCAAAACGTCACTGCTTAGAGAAGCTTTTTAAACTGATGCACCTGAGAAACTGTTCCTCTTCTTGGGCTTTGTTTGCATGGTGAGGAAAGCATCAATTCACCTGCTGTAAGAGCAACAGTTCAGCTATCTTGAATTGATGTGTACTTCATATCACTTTGTTACGCCAGTTTATGGTTAATAATAACATTCGTATAGTTTTGCCCTTTCCTGAAAGAGCTATTCAGCAGTCTGACCACATATCTCACCATACAGCCATCAGGGACTAGCAGGACAGGGTGTGTTTGCAGAAGTGTGATAACCAGCAACGGCAGCTGAGTTGTGGGAAGACAGAAGCAATTTATATAAAAATCTTTATGAAGGTGCAGCGATGAAATCCGAGTTCCCCTTCTCTACCTACAGCCATTATGTGGGAACACGCAGCATTCAGGTAATACTCAACAGTTTCTAGCTGAAAGATCAGCTCCTGGGGTTATTCTGCTGTTAAAGGTGTGTTGCATCTCCACACATTCTCTTCCCACCTTTCAGGGATGCCATTTCCTGCTCCTGTGTAAGCCTACCCTTGAGTCATCCCCAGCACAGATGTGCTGGAGCAAAGGCTTTATGTTTGAAGCTGAAATTGCACTGTGTCATCATCAGTGGTTTTGGGTGAGTCTAATGTACTTGTGATTTACACAACCATTTTATACAACTCGGTGATTAAATCCAGACTGGACTAGGTGCAGCAGACTGGACTAGGGTTAGATATAGCAACTGCTGTCAATGCAGCAGCATTAAGACTATGAAACACTAAAGACAGATGAGATTGTGACCAGAATCTACTTTAAAAGTCAGGATATTAGAAAATGTGATTACAACATGAAGTTCAGGACAGAAATTGAGACATGATGAGACCAAATCTGATCTGCAGTTCTTGCAAGTATTTAAGAGAAAGAAGCAAGTATCAAGCAACAGTGAGTGGCAAAGTGAAAAGCACAGAGGAACTTCTAGTTGCTGGAGTGTGGTGGTGCATCTTGTCCCCTCCCCTGAGCTGCTTGACGCTCTCAGGAATCCCCATTAGGCTTTAGCGTCTGTGTAATGAGTTGGGTGGCTAAGCATCCCTTGACAGTACCAGCAACTCTCGCACAGCTGAGGTGGGAAAGTGCACTGGCTGTACCAGAAACATTCCTTAGATGAACCAAACCAACACCTGACAGCTTTGGGACATTCCTTATCTGAATCATAACATCCCCTAACAAGCCTGGGAACACTCTTCATCTGAATCCAAGTGATACAGTACCACCATCACTGAAATTTTGAAAAATTTCAGTAATTACAGACTTGGATTTTGTTCAGGATGGAAGTTTACTGGTGACTAAAGCCAATCATCTCTGACCCAATAATCAGTGGTCCTAAGTGAGGCCCTTTGAGCTCTCCTGGACCACAGTGGGCTACAAACAGCATCTCCATCTGAGTGGAACACCTCGCAGACCTCAAAAACTCCCAAGTCTGCAAAGTTAGGAGGACTGTCGCCATAAGCAGACCATGGAGTCTGGGCTGATATCCCCACTCCTTGCAGCTCAACCCTTCGCCCATTGAGAAGTGTGAAGGCATTTGACGAGTATCTCACTGAACTCAAGGGGCACTTCTGATAGGTATATACCTTCGTACATTTGTACATATACCCCTATACATCTATCTTTTGTGCTTGTATACATGTGTGTGTGAATTGATTTAGGTACCTCATAATAAGTATAGTATAAGTATTACTGTCTGAGATCCGTCATTTAGTTGCTACTGTGGTTGTAGTAAATCCTGTTTGATTCACTTTGTAAATGATAAATTAGTCAATGATTAAGTGCTGCTAGAATCCTATGAGCAACCTTGAACTCTGAACAAACCTTAGACATCCTTTAAATAGAAACCATTGGCCAAGTCTGAGACTAAGGTTGGATCTAGCCTCACCTAAGCTCTATTAAGAGTGTAGAAAGCAAGGGGGTCCACTCTGAACCTCATTGCTCAATGGGATGGTCTCCCTTACCCTTTTATGTTTTTAGTCTCTGTGTAAATTATTTTAGCTTAATTTTAAATCTGATTCTTCTTTGTGTGATTTATCTATGTGGTAAGTAATAGAGTGAATCTCACCATCGAACCTTATGAAGCTGTACTCCCACAAATCCCTTTTAAATCTATTTCACTAATACCTTTGATGATAATTCTTTACATGACCTAAACCACTTGTTTGTGACATGGAAGCTGCTTCAGATACCCAACAACATAGTCAAATGCCAGTTGGGCTCACTAGTCAACCGTTCGCTTTTCCCAGCTGGATCAGGTGAGGAAACCCCTGTTCCCACAGGCTAGCTGGCTGCAGGGTCCCATGTCGACATTGCTTTCCATGCTGGGTGGCTGGCAGAGCACACAGGAGGCAAGAGGCAGCACCTGTATGCCTGGGCAGGTTGTAAATGGTCACCAAGCTGCAGAAGTGGCCTGTTGAAAAAGACAGGGGTTGAGCTAGGGGATGTGCAGTGATACCATTCAGAGTCTTCTCAAGTGGCATAGGAAGAGAAGGAAATATCAGCCACCATGGGAGTCCTGAGTACGTTGCTTTGCTATACAAGTTCAGGTGAGAATTAAAAGCCTCTTTTTGCTCAGGTTCTGTCATATAATACTTACAAATCAGCATAAAGAGAGCTGAAAATTAGTTGCATTCTGTAGCGATTGTTACAGAGGTGAGTACACAATCATGCCTTAAAAGAGTCTTGATTTCTCCTATGTCTCCATAGTCTGATTTGAGCCATTTATTTCTTGAAATCTCAACTTTAGAGAATGTTGAGTGTGCTCTCAAAGCTGTAAGTTAGAGTATCTTTTCTATCAGCCTTTTATAGCTTTCTCTACCTGAAGGCAAAATGCACAATGTGCATTACCCCTATGTCGGGGTATAAAGATCTGATTGCATTTTATTTTTTAACCCATCTGGTGCCAGCATTTTGTAGTTGTGTGGAGCCTCTGAAGTGAGAAAGGGCAGCAAGCCAAGAGTAATCCAGGAAGGAGCTGTTTGACAAAAACAAGCAATGCCCATGGGATTTCACAGTACAGAGAAATTCAGTGAAAAAATTCCTAGACCAGCTGTGTTGTTTGAAGGGAGGTCAGTGACATTCAGGCGGAGAGAAACTCTTACCTCCGCCATACTTAGATTAGGACAACCCAGTCCATGCCTTTCCTGACCTCCTTGTTTTGTAATGCAATGCATGACACTATCCTCCACAACAGAGCTGGTGTGGCTGGTACTCACAGGGTTTTGGAGCAGGATCCAGATCTCTGGGATGTAAATTTTTTGGTTCTTCTAATGACTCCCATCCTGGTGAAAACCCATGAAACATTTGTAGTAAGAGACTGAGTTCCTGGGGGAAAAGGGTTGAGTGTGATATGTTTTCCCATGTCTCTTCTCCCACCAAGGCTGAGTATGAATTACATAATAAAGGCCAAGTCCTCTGTCAGGGAATTTGAAGAGCCAAAATGGTCATTACTGAAAGGGGCACCTCTGGCCACCCACCATGACTTGACAGGTGACGTCCAGTCAGGATAACTCCACAACCATAAATCAATACAATTAAAAACAGCCAGAATGTGGACAACAGACACTTTTCAAATAAATTAACCACTACTATAGCCTGATACCAACCCATGCAGACTATCTTTGGTGATCTCACTAGCCCTGGCTAGCAAACACAAGTAGAACTGTCCTTCAGTGTCTTAAAAGTGTCTTTAAAAACTGTTGGTCCTAAATGTTCCATTGCAGCACTCCTGTTTTTTCCTAAACAGTGATTCTCCAGTCCCACATCCAGTGACATTTTTTTGGATATTTATCTCTAAATATGGAAGCCGTTGAGCACTCGTTCCAGGAAATTACATCAGCTGTCTCCAAATACCGTGCAGGTTAGGCTGCCACTGTAGTTATATCCTAGACCCACAGTTTGCCTCAGATGACCTAGTTCCATTTAATATGACTGCTTTTATTCCAGCAGCCCCTGCACTAAAAAGCAGCATCTCTCCAGCCCTGACAAGGGATGTAATATTTTCATCTGGATGAAAATGTATCTGCCAAATGCTAGCTAGAGTGAGGCCCTAACTCAAGCAGGTTTAAATAAAGAAATACTCTGCAGGGTGCCATGCTGCCTTTTTCTTTAAGTTCATGAGGTCTCTGCTCTCATTGATTTCAGAAAAAGCAAGGAAACTATACTGTGTATACGAACATTGATTGGTCTAATGATTTCTTCTTTTTTATTTGTAGTATATTTAAGAGCTGCTGACATGCAAAAACATTTTACTTGGTGTGATCAGGAAGTAAATTGTCCCTGCCCTCCAGCATGGTCCAGCAATTACTTCCATTAGAAAAAAACAGTAAGTTAATCACAGTATTTGCAAACTCAATTTCATTGTTCGTATGCTGAATCTTTTCCAGTAGAATGTTATCCATTGAAATTGAGACCTTACAGGATGTTCATTTGAGGCAGGCATTTCTTACTGATAAGAATACTCTAATTATTATTTTCTAATTAAATTAAGCTTTTTAAAAAGGTTAACTATGACATTTTAATAGCTTCAGCTTATATTGATATTCTGAGGGCACACTTCAGCTCAGCCACTTGTGACTGAAAAGGATGTTTTTCCAATTAAGAAATCTCTTTTTAAGAGCTTCTTCTAAATGACATCTATTTTACAGAGGGATGTGGACTAGAATATAATTTGTTTCCCTGGCTGCACAATCTCATAGTTCAGCAGGTAGCCCTTTCAAATATTTTTATTACAAAATTTTAACCTTAATACTACAATGAGTTTACAGTGTCCAACACACAAAAGTTAACTAAAAGTAAAGAATTATTATTAACAGTTAGTTATAGTCAATCCATGTAAATTTCTTTTTAATGCCTCAGGGTAAATCCTAAAGAAATCCATAGAAAATTTATAGACATACTGGATTAGTTAAATGGTGTAGCTGGTATTTCAAAATATTCCATTCAGTAAGTGCAGTGCTACTGGGTTACAGTTAGGAGTTTTCTTTCATTCTGTCTTTACAAATTTTACATGGGGACCCCTACATGGATTTGGACTTCATTTTGTTAGGTATGGCCCAGACAAAAGAAAAAAGACAGGAACTATTCTGGGTGGCCTAGAAATAATTACATCAAAACTGTATATGAATGCAGCCAGATGAAGGGGTAAAAAGAACAGTAATGAATTTTACTGTTTGTTTTTTTTTTTTAAATATTAAGTTTTTAAATTAAAGTTTAAATATTCATTTACTGAATAAATGAATATTAGTCAGATTGATAGCCAGCAATATCAACACCAAAAAAGCCAAAAATTCTTTCATTCTTTGAAAGTTTTCCACCAAGTTTGAAGAAGGAGTCTGAATGAGAATGATTTGGTACTTCTGCAAATGTGTCCAGTGAGCTCTTATCAAATACAAGGAACATAAAAAGAGAAAAAAGAAAACATTTAAAAACACAGAGGACAATGTCATCCATTTGGTAATGGGGGCCAATTCCTCAACACAGAATGGTAATAGGGTTGTGATTATCCATAAGGGGCCTTGAAGATAAAGGCAAATAGTTTGTCTTTGTTGAAATAGAGAAAATGTATTGGAGAAATGCAGAGCAAGGAGTGACGTTAACAAGCATCAGACCAAAAATAAAAATAAGATCTTGTGGGTGTATTTCCTTCCTCACTTGGTAATTGGTGGAAATTATCAGGCAAAAATTGAATTGAATAATATTGATTCCAAACAGATTTTGAAAGGTCAAAATCAGAAAGAAGCATTTTGATTGCACTGAATGTTTCTGTCTGATGCTATGTTTTGTTAGTTTAATTTTGTAATACACCCTGAAGATAGTTGCCATTACTGAAACTTGATGGGACAAATCCCATGACTGGAGTGTGGCTATCAATGGCTACAGGCTGTGCAGAGGGGACAGGTGAGAAAGGAAGGGAGCAGGGGTGTTGCCCTTTACATCAAGAAATGAATAGAGTCTGAAGAGCTGTCTCTGAAGAATAGCCATGAGCAGGTTGAAAGCTTATGGGTAAGAATTAAAGACCAAGGCAACAAAGAGAACATTGTGCTTGGTGTCTACTAGAGGCCACCTGATCAGGGGGAGTCTATTGACAAAGCCTTCTTATTCCAGCTACAGGAGGCATCATGCTTGTAGGTTCTTGTCCTGCTGGGGGACTTCAACCCTCCAACATCTGCTGGAAATGTAGCATGGTGAACTGTAGGCAATCCAGGAGACTCCTGGAGTGCATTGAGGATAACTTCTTAAGCCAGGTTTAACTAAAGGGCCAGTTTTGCATGACCAACCTAGTGGCCTTCTGCGACAGAGTTGATGAGGAATTGCTTGGATGTTCACATCCAGAGGGTAGTGGTCAATGGCTCAATGTCCAGAGGGTGACAAGTGGTGTCCCTCAGGGGTCCATACTGGGACCAGTACTGTTTAATATCTTCATCAATGACATAGACAGTGGGATCAACTGCTTCCTGGAAAAATCTGCAGACAACACCAGGCTGAGTGGTGCGGCTGACACGCCTGAATGACAGGACACCATTCACAGGGTCCTCAACAAGCTTGAGAAGTGGGCCTATGTGAACCTCAGGAGGTTCAACAAGGCCAAGCACAAGATTGTGCACATGGGTTGGAGCAACCTCTGGTATCGGTACCAGCTGGAGGATGAAGGGATTGGGAGCAGCCCTGCAGAGAAGGACTTGGGGGTACTGATGGATGAAAAGCTGCACACGAGCCGGCAGTGTGCACTCACAGCCCAGGAAGCCAAACTGTATCCCGGGCTGCATGAAAAGAAGCGTGGCCAGCAGGTCGAGAGAAATGGTTCTGTCCCTCTACTGTACTCTCCTGAGACCCCACATGGAGTGCTGTGTCCAGCTCCAGAGTCTGCAGCACAGCAAAGACATGGACCTGTTGCGGTGGTGCCAGAAGAGGGGCACAAAGATGATCAGAAGGCTGGAGCACCTCTCCTATGAAGACAGGCTGGTAGAGCTGGGGTTGTTCAGCCTGGAGAAGAGAAGGCTCCAGGGAGACCTTACTGCGGACTTTGAGTACTCAAAGGGGGCTTGTAAGAAAGATGGAGACAGACCTCTGAACAGGGCCTGTTGCGATAGGACAAGGCGTAATGGTTTTAAATTAAAAGAGGGTAGATTCAGACTAGATGTGAGGAAGACATTCTTCATGATGAGGGTGGTGAATCCCTGGAACAGGTTGCCCAGAGAGGTGGTAGGTGCCACATCCCTGGAAGCATTGAAGGGCAGGTTGGACGGGGCTCTGAGCAACCTGATCTAGTTGAAGATGTCCCTGCTTGCTGAAGGGGGGCTGGACTAGATGACTTTTAATCGTCCCTTCCAACGCAAACTATCCTATGATTCTATGATTCTTTGGTTATGATTCTGTTTCTCTGCAAAGGTGTGGTAGTAGCTGTGTCAGGTACCAAAATGAACTTAGTTGTGGTTGCATGGAGCTCTGCATTGGTTCTATGTGGATCATTAGCAGAATCATCCCTATGCAAGTTTTGCTGTCAAGGCTACCCCAGCTTCCACTTTGGGTAAACAGTCTGCTGATGGAGGCTCCTTTTAATAATTTCATAATTAACTTTAAATACAGAACTAATTCCATACCTCTTCTGCAAAGCATTTTAACATGCATTGGGACTTCACTGACTTCAGAAGGACTCATGTTTCTCCTGAGCTGTAGCCAGCCCTCCCATTTCTGATCATGTCAAGTCCACAGAATTTGGCTCAGAGCATGTGACAACTCCAATGGCAGAGTACAGCACAGCAATGACTGCAAGCCCAGCTGGCAATACTTGTTTACCTGAGGAAGTCTCACTGTTGAGGTACCACCACGAGATTAGAGCTGCAGGACTGTCTTCTTGGGAGGCTGGCTCAGCAAAGCTAAATCTTTTCTAAGATGGTGAGTGCAGTACATTTCAGCACTCATTCTTCTTATTACAGGCAGTACAGAAGGATTTAAAATCATCAGTATTTCTGGTGCACTCACTTGCCTGTGCAACTTATTTAACTTAAATACATGTTAGACTGCAGGTTTGCTGAAACTTTACAAAAAATTTGATTTTTTTTCCCCCAGATAGCAATTAAGAATTAATGACTGAAGCTTACATGCTTTATGATGTTTTTCTCATATGGATCTCTGTACTAATATTGCAGTATTTCCTTATTAAAAATTGCTTTGCTCTGTTGCCAGGTACTCTGTGAATGTTACATGAATTAGTCACAGCAGATCAAAGAAACATTTTAAAATTTCCAAAACAGGTGTAGCACTTTATCAGGATAATTTATCATACAGTTGTGATTTGCAAAGACATGGTGGTTTTTAAAAGCAAATGCAGTCAGAGAAGTCTAATAGCATTTATTTATTTAGATGACAAAGCAAGTTTTGTGGAAGTTACAGCAGAAGTTACATAAGGAAAAGTGACCCTCCAGGACTGTTTGCACTACAAAAATAACCAAGGTCTTTACAAAATATAGAGCAGTTAGCAAGTTATTAATCTGATTAATCTGAATCAAATTTGTAGGTCTGACTATTAACCATACTTCTCTGACTGGATGGAAGTCAGGCAGAAGAACCTATGACCCCAAAGGATTAAGATGAACATACTTGTTTGTCTTCTGCAAAAGAAGGTAAAATGTTCTGTACCATGAGATATGCATTAGCCTAACCATGACTCAGGTAAGCAGCACTGGGTGCACACAAGGGACATACTCATTCCCTGTCTCAGCTATTATTTCTGAGCAAGCTGTTGATTTAATACTACATGAAGAAGACAAGACTAATATTCAGTAACTGTGATGCAAATTAGCTGCATCTTTCTAGAAGTCTAATGATTGCTGAATCTCTCTTGTTTTATTCAGGCAATCGTCGATATCCTGGCTATGTTGCAAAGTTGGGTTTTCAGTTCATTTGCTTGTGTCAGCTGGATCAGCTTTCAGGAGCAAGCAGAGCTGATCCATTCAAATCATTGTGTCAGTGTACTTCCTTGACAGTGTTTTTCAGAATGCAGATTTTGCACAATAATTTTGTACATTGAACAAAACTGTCAATAGCAGTGATATATGAAGGCTTTTTTACCTGCTTACAACACCTTCTTTTAATCTGTATTTGCTAAGGTCCAGGAGCTTGCTGGCATGCAAATATGCAAAGATACAAAAGACACTGGTCACATCCACAGCAATAATCCACAGACAGCAAGATAATGGAAACTGAGATACAAATTAAAAGTATTCCACCTATTTGTACAAGTGAGTCATTGAGCACAGAAATGCACACAGACTCAGCACTTTCTCAAGTTCACATCAGTCTGAGCTGTGTTGTTCTCTGTGCTGGTCAGCCCACGACCTGTGAATTGCTACCCTCCAGCAGCAGGTCAGGGGATACACAGCTGCACACTTTGGTATAGAAGAAAACCCCAAAACATAGAGATTCCCGTGCAGTTAGCTGGTTTCCAACAATCTGCTGGTAAACATGTGAAGAACCAGTTCCTGAATTCTTTCAGCACCTCATCAAGATGTTTGCAATTAAAATAATGAAATCATTAAGTTTTGTAACTAGTGTCCTTTCGTTTACCTTTCTTTACAGCTACATATCTATTTCCTCTTTCTCATCTACCAAATGCTACACAAGTTAGTCTATGAGGGCTGGAGAATTTCCACAGAAAATGTTTCCTTCTTGCAGAGAAAGGCAAGGGCAGACATTCAGCTCTTTCTCTTGTGCACAGAAATCATCCTGCCAGTCCTGCATTTTGTTTGCAATATGCCATGTTGTTCAGGAAGGTAGGATGTGGGTAGGATGTACGCAGTGGAGAGAGGACAAGCAACATCTGAGGCATGAAAAAATAGAGGGACTTCCAGCACAAGGGACACAAAAATTTCCTTTGTTAGAATAAATTAGGATCTTACTCATACCTTATCTAGCCTTGGAATTTGCACAGTTCTGGCATACAGCAGTCTGATGGGTCAGGTTCTTCGGCAGGTGTGTCACCTGTCAGGAATGGAGTGCTACAGCAGAGATGTCTTTATTTTGAGTGGGAAGGTACCATGTGAACAATAAAAGGCATTGGTGTTGATATGGAATATCCATCTGGATAAATGGGATAAATCACAGGCAAAGGCAGAAACACATGTCAGTCTGAAACAGCTCATCAGGTCACTGGGATGTGCTTTCTGCACTAACATCAATGGGGGAAGCTTGTCAGATGTTCTGCTTATGAAAAAGGAAATGGCAGTTTGCTCTGAGGGTAACTTCAAAAGGAGAAAAAATGTTAGTCTTTTTATCGTTTTGTTTTGTTTCAATAAAAGAAACTGGTTAGAACAGAAAAAAGGGCTATTTTCCACTACAGAGAGAACACTGACAACCAGGTGATGCTTAGAAAAACAAAGAAACCTGCTGGAATACTACATTTCTCTGGATTTAGCAAAAGGTGACTGTGTGTCTGGCTCTGAGAGCAGGAGTGTGTGCCCAAGCTGGTTTGTTCAAACAGAATGGGGTAGGGAGCAGTAGAGTGAGCAGGGGGATTCCTTCTGCAATAAACTCCACAACCTGCCTGCAACTCGTCACTAGCTCTTTCTGGGGCTGATTTTACTTCAATACATAAAAACATTTATTGAATGTCACCTAATAGAATATACAATATTTGAGATGAAGAAACAAATAAATTCTTTTTTCACTATCCCACTGTTCTGACTCCTAGCAATCTCTAAGACAGTATTAATCGAGCTGTAGTCCATAGACTCACACACCCATACAAGACATCACAAAATTCAGCTTTTTTTTTTGGATGAAAAACAGAAAACTAACACTGCATACATATATTCCCATGCAGCAGACATGTGACTGTGCCTACTGGCAAGTATAGTCAATGCCCAGCTCTCTCCCAGAATTTGAGGAATTAATTGGGGTTCACTCATCACTGAGTATTCAAAAGCAGTCTCCAATTTTCCACCAAAATCTAAAATTGATGGACAAAGGTATTTTCAAAGTTAGGTATCTATCTACAAAAATATATTGAAGAAAGCTAAAAGCATACTTACATTGTGTGCAAGAAAGGTGAAATTACAGAGACCTATACAAAAGCTAACAATCTTGTTGGCTCATCACTTTTGACTATAAAACAGCATGGTACCAACATTGTGGCAATGGAATATTGCACATTAGTTCCATATGTTTTAGTTCCATACATGTCCTTCTGTTCTGGTCACTTTCATAGTGCCTGAGAAGCCTCAGACACATTGCATTAGGCAATAATTCCTCTTGTGTTTGTCCTCCCACTCTCCCTCCAAAGCCACTTAGCCTTTGTTGCAAACTACAGAAGAATAGATAGCATCTTACTCAAAATAAATACAAATAAGTACTCAAATCGTTTTATAACCAAATAACAAAGATGGTAAACCAACCATCTCGCTTAATTACAGTACATGCTTCTTGTCTCTTATATTCACAAGGATAAATCTAAAAATTATCCTAAGTAACATTATTAATCAAAAAATTCCCTTTGGCGTCTTTATCTCAGATTGTGGGCAAACCAGAAAAACTGTTATTGTGATTATTTTAACATATTATAGTTTGAGTAAAGATAAAAATCTGTAATATAAACATATTTACCAATGTCATGACAGTAAGTAAAAAAATGTTTCATATTAAAGGTTTACCTTTCATCTGACAGTCACAGTTTCAGTGGTGCTGATCTCTTTATTCTCTTTTCTCTTGTTTGGTGAAATTCCATTTCTTAAAATAACAGCCTTCTTTTTGAGATGACTGTATTATCATTACCCTGGTAATCTCACTTTGAGATTTCACATTATTCATTTGAATACCAATTCCAATCTGCCTTTTGATATTCTTTTCCTCTCTTCAAACAGGTTTCTGATTGCCCTGGCTCATCACTGAGGGGGCTAACACTGAAGACAAAACGAGCTGACATCCCACAATGTCATTCAACAAACCACACACTCCTCTCCAGCTACAGCTACTGTCAAGGACGTTAGGAAGTGGTCACAACATCTCACTTGTAAAATCTTCCAGCCATTATCCGCACACTATTTTTAATCTGTACTTTGCGTCAAAACACAGTACTTTTGGCATAGGAAGGGAAGCTGTAAATCTTTCCAGATTCCAGGCCCCTGTGCACAAGTATTGTTTGGAAACTGAAGAGAATGCCTTTTTGCTTCCTTATTTGTAGCTGCTGGTTTATAGTGCAAAATGTTTTTCTCTGAGCACAATATACTTTTTCTATTTTAACAGCTGATTATATGTTTCATAGCTGTGTCTTTGATTTCATGGTTTCTTTGTGATTTGCCTTAATAAGAGGTAGTCTAGTTTTATGATCAACCTTCAAGGAACCTGTAGGAGTGCTACCCAAAAATGTATTTTCTATTTTTATTCTTGTCTATTGTCAAAATGTTTGTTTTTAACAACATATGCTCAGGAGCTCCTTTGTAGTTTTTAAGGAAATTCTGGTTGCATTATAAAAGTGCTGTATACTGGGAACATGATGCTTGCTGTTCACTCCTTTAGCCATACAGGAAAGAGGGACAACGTAACCTAGTGCATATTTAAACAATATCAGCTTCCTTATGCTGTGCTTTCATCCCAGTTAGGATTCAGTCTCAGCAGGGGCGTATATACAGAGAGATGATGCAGTTTACACAAAAAGCTTCCACACTACTATTACCATGTAGGGGTGAACTGCTATCTTTGCTCTTTTCTGTCTTGCTGTAACCCTCTGCTTTTCAAAGTCCTTTCAGAGACTTTCAACAGCACGTGAAAGGTCACTCACCACAAAAAGAAGCACTAAATTCATTCCATTGCCACATTTCTTGATCTCTTTCCTGTGCTAAAGTAACAAAGCAGTGTGGTGAGAACTCGTGTTAGGTTGCAGTATGCAGAGGCTCTTGCCATGTACCTGGGAGCAATGAGCCGTCCTGATGCCATGCAGCAGAGCAGGCTGACATGGGCACAGCTACTCACTGCAGTAGCAAGTTCACACACTGTGTGCTTGCAGACGTCGTGGACTGCAGTAGCAATCAGTAGGTGTACAGGAATGCTTTTATAGCTCTTCCTGTCTTTCAAGTACTTTGTAACATTTTGGACAGCTCAGCATGCTGTTCTGGGGTATCCTTGTCTAAATCAGCTGGCATGGAAAAAGAGAACTGTTAGGCAGGAAAGAACCTATTACAGAGCACATCAGTAATAAACTTGGTTGCAATGTAGGCTCTTTATGAGTTTAGAATTTGTCTGGTTTATCTTATGTGAGATGCTTGAAACTCTTTGCTTCCTCTTTTATGATGCTGCACTTTCATTGTTTTTGTAGGGCATTAGGACACTACTTCTTGTCCAAATAGAGGGCTCAAGTTTGCAAGCCCTCCCTGCCATGGGAGTCCATCCCAGGCACAGAGGGTCTTACTTCCCTCTGTGCTTACATGCAGCACTGTCCCACACCTAGCACAGCATGTGACACAAGGCAAAGGCAGTCAATCAGGAGGCAAAGAGCTATTTTGCTTTTAGCATCTCTGCTGAGACAGTTCCATACCACTCCTTAGGCAGATGTCTGTTTTACAGTGTACCTCAACCCTAACCAGCACAGGAATATAAGGAAAAAACAGCCACAACAACAAAACCAACAGAAAGAAAATTAAAATGGTGAATAAACAGAAAAATAGAGGATGCCTACATCCCTTACAGGTGGAACTCATGTTTTTTCACCTCTTCCTTTCAATTACAGGCTTTCAATTTTGAATCCATTTTTATGAATTTATTGTTCACAGTTGCTATAGGAAATCCTTGATGCTCCTCCAGGGTAGGTAGCAGATGAAAGTGAGAGTGTCACAACTCAAGTCATCTGATTGGAAGCTCACTGGAGCCGTGCTTTTCCTCCCTGCCTACCTGAAGAGTATCAGCAATGCTTATGGGCACTGTGCAAATATTAACAAATCAGCTGAGGATTTCTGAGCTGGCTGGAAAATGAAGAACAATGCAAATAAGCAGCAGGGGAGATAGAAAACGCATGCAAATCAACCTATACTTTCTGGTCCATAGGTCCCAAGCCTCATTACCTTTGAAACTTTTGCTTGTGCTTAAGCAGCACTCTAGTTTCCTTCTCAAATGTGGAAGCAGGGTCTGCCATCTGTAATTTAATGAGCCTCAAGGAGATCAAAAGAACCAAGTGAGGGAGATTCCAATTGTCATCTTAAAATAAACTACTTCTATATTTGTTTATTTATAATTCTTTATCTTCCTTATCTTATAATTATTTTTCTTCCTGTTTTATAGATATATTTTTGATGGATGTCTAGGAAAGGACAGAATTGTTGCTTGAGAGATGAGGAAAAGCACTAATGTGCCTTTTATGATCAAAGTAGTATAAAGTAATGTTTATCATATATTGCTTTTCATCTTCAATATGCTCTGCAAACATGCATGTATTAAACCTTGAAACATTCTCATGAGGTACATAAGATAAGGACATCTTCATTTTCTATGTGGAAAAAACTGTGCCAGAGAGAATTTTACTGCTCTGTGCATGAGAAGACTACATCAAAGATCAAAATTAGCAACAGTTTGTCTGAGTGGGGAAGAAAAGTATAGGCAAGCTAAACAATCAGAGCAATGAGAGGCTTATTCTTATTATCCCCTGTCAGTGAAAACTGTAATTATAAAATCTGGGGTGCTAGTGGGGAGATTTTTTTTTTCCTCAGAGGAGGAGAGGCTGAGCTGAATATATATTGAAAGAACTATCAAAAGGTGTGTACATGTAGCAAAAGAAAAATTCAGAAAACAGTTCTGTCATGTGATAAAGAACAAGACTTGAGCAGGTATTCTCAGCACAGTTTCCTTGCATGCATTATGAAGCAGTCATTACCAGCAGGCATAAACACTACTTTTTATTCTGCAGAGCTTCTGTTCCTTCAGTAGAAGGAATGGTTATTGAGTATTCACTTTGTTATTTCCTTCTCCAGCACACACTTCCATCCTGCCTTTGGTGACAAATATTCGACTGAAGAAATACAAGTATCTTCAGGGGTTTTCCCAGGAGGTCCTCAGCCCTGCCAGTTCAAGGAATCTGTACCTCACAGGGCTACACCTGAGACCACGGCGTCAGAGCTCCAGCACAGACCCTTGTTACCTGAGACACTTCCCAGATGCCAGAGGCAGAGGGAGCTACATATCCTGCACCCGTACCTATGCTGCAGGACAGAGCAACCCTTAGGCCTGCTCTGGTTGTGCAAGACTGCATCTCGACTAACCCTTAGGCCTGCTCTCTGATTGTGCAAGACTGCATCTCGACTCCTCATCCTTCCTTTCTGAAGAAAGACCAGACACTGGGGCAGGAAAGGGAGCAGAGTTTGCTTTACAAGGTTGCTGGAAGACCTCTCATACACCTCTCAAAATCAGCTCAGCCAGAGTACTCAAAACCACCTTCC
This sequence comes from Falco peregrinus, assembly GCF_023634155.1. NCBI lineage: Eukaryota > Metazoa > Chordata > Aves > Falconiformes > Falconidae > Falco > Falco peregrinus. The sequence continues at coordinate 61,670,127 of NC_073739.1, forward strand.
TCTCTGTGCCCTACCACACCCCCAAAGGAAAAGGTGACTCAGTCTGATGCAGAAACCACACTTGAAAAACAATGGTCCACACGATGTTTGCTCTACAAATTAAAGGATGGCTGGAAAAAACTGTGGTTGAATCTTCATTGCCAGCCTCAGTTCTAAAGCTTTTATGTGCGCTGAACCTGCACGCACAAAAATTACTCTAAAAGCAAATACAGTTGGGTCAGCTTTTACTTGATCTGCATGAGATGAGGAGAGTTCCACCGAGTACAACCTCACTGAATACACACGGCAGGAAAAACACCTGTGAAATGTCACCGTTATTTTAATTCTGACACCAAAGTAGCTCCTTTCAAATGCAAACGCGTAAATTAACAGTGTCTACAGACCAGGATTATTTCACCCGCTTTGTACACAAAAGAAGGTATTTTCATTAAAATTAGAAAGCTGAGTGTTTATCTGTACTACTTGCAAGCCGGAGGTATTTCTCCCGAAAAATGCAAATCTTGCTAAAAGCCAAATGACCTCACACTTCGGTCATTGCAAAAAGCCATCGTTACAAACCCGGTGCATCGACGGAACACGAGCGGTGCTACGGCTTTCGTGGACGTCCCGAGCCGAGCAGCGATCATCGCTGGCGTTTGGTGACACCTGGCGGCATTTCATTTCCTTGCGGCAGGGAAAGTCCGTTCAGCGGTGAAGTCGGACGCCGATGCTGCAGGAGCGGCTGCTCCCAGTGCCCTGCCGCAGGTCCCCGCCCCGCCTCCCCTCGGAGTCCCAAGGGGGGCCGAGGAAGTAGTGAAAGGCTGCCATTGAGAGCTACGTACTTTATACATGAAAGAATAGTTTCATAAAATGTGGGAACGGGAGGAAAACGGTTATTCCACCCATAGATCAGAACCCCTTCTCCCGCAGACGTCTGGGAGAGGACACCGGCATCCCTAGAAACCCCTGTGCAGAGAAGGAGGGCTGCTCTGGGACCCAGGCGGTGCCAGAGGTCGGATGTAAAAGTGTGGTCAATCATTGTGTGTCCTTAGGAATGCACCACAGGCTGCTTCATGGAGGTGCAGTGGCTCTCAGAAAGTGTTTTAACACACCTCTGGTATTTTTCACTTGCACTAGTCTTTTCTATGATCCTAGCCACACAGGATGTCCCGTTTCTGGCACCTGGTCAATGTTTCATGCTAAAAATAAATCTTCCCTGCCTAAGTGAAGGTTCTTCTGCAGCAATTGTCACCGAGAGGCAACCAGCACAAAAGCCAGCGGTGAGGGGAGCTGGGTGGGATGCGGGATGGCGCTGGCCCGGCAGGGTGACAGGCCCATGGCTTAGCACCCTCAGGGTGAGGAGCCGGTGCACGCACTACAGGCTGACAAAAAAGTGTCTGGGAAGGGGCAGCCACAGGCCTTTCCGGCACCTGGCGGAGGAGGCCTCACCTGCGCCATGTCCCCACCTGCCAGCGGGCTCCTCCACCCACACCGAATTCATCAGCAGTGAAGCACTTTTGAGTGTGAAACACCTGAAGCCCTACGCAAGATGGATTCTTGCAGGCTTCAGCAGCAGAGCCTACGTTTACACCCTTGGGCTTCTGCACTGTCACAGAGTCCTGACCCTGACGACCGCCAGGCTGGTTTTCTGAAGCAGTAAGTCGCTCAGGGCCATGGCGGCATGGCTGCCTGCCTAAGGGCCTGGTGCAGGGGGTCAGGAAGGCAGATCTGAAAATGTCAGCATAATTTTATGTTCTGTTGTGGCCTAATTGAAAAATTTGTTTGGCTGCAGAGCACCGGCTGAGGTTTGATAGCTTTATTAATCTCTGTAGTGGTTTTATGTTTTTGCTGTTGTAACAGTTCAGTATCTCTGTGTCTGGGAAATTCAGTCATAACAGCTTTTGCAAGCAATTCAATTATGTAAATTATTACATTATTGTTATACACTGTAAACCACAAGTAGACTTAGATGTAGAAATGGATAAGGAGTTTGTGACAGCACTTTTTCTCTGAGAAGTGTTAATATGTAAGAACGTTTTGTGGAACTATACCAGCTTTGCCTACCCTTCCTTAAGATGGGAATGAAGGAGGACAGGAGCGCAAAAACTAAGAGTGTCCAAAAGCTGATGAGAGGGACATTGTGCTGGGTTCTGTGTGATGGGCGTTCTATTCCAAACCACACTTGACAGCTCTTGGCTGTTGCTTTTCAGTGTGCCAGGACCATAAAGCTTCTCTGGGCTGCAGTGTTCTCTCATTTTAAGTTTTTTGTAAGACCTTTCAAATACTCCTTGTTTTGTACTGGTTATAAAAATAATGAGAACATTTCTATGAATATACATAATCTCCTGTTCATCTCTACTTAAAGAGCAAATAAGTCTTTATTTAAGGAATTATGTGTTAGAAAAGTCTAGGGGCTTTTTTAGTTCTATTTCAAGAAATCTTGTTCTAGTAGATGTTATGGAAAGAGAAACTTAATGTAATTTTTTCTGTCAAGTATGAACTACTTTCAAGCACCAATTCAACCTCCACAGTCTGTTCAGAATGACAGCATTATGTGGACATCAAGGTTACACAAATAAGACTTTTGCAGATAAATCAATTTCAGATCAGCACAAGGTGTTTGAAACATAACTTGATAGTTCAAAACACTACTGGTTCCTATCATTTCTGTCTTGAATTATGGCCTATTTGCATGCAATGGGAGTCAAGTGCCTTTATTTACTAGCAGCAGTTGAAATCACACAACTTCATTACACAGTACTCTCTGAAAAACAATAGATTTCTGGGGGTTTTCAGTAACTCAGAAATGCCTCAGCAGATTTTGCCCTTTTGTAATGCGTTAATAACAAATAGGAAAACTTTCGTGGTATGGTTTGCATATTTGAAGCTACAGTGAATTTAAACTCTTGTAGCCTGTGCCTCTACTTTCACAAGGAAAATGCTGGCTCCATCAAACTCCCTAGAGTGCCTGAAGGGGTGTTTCAACACAGGCATCAGAATCTCCTTCAACTTTAAGTTTTGCTCTTTAAAGCATGGAAGGTGACGTGGGAGAACATATTTCTGAGTCTGACTTTTGTCTTTTGATCTCTGAAGATAGACTTCCTTGAGTTGAGCAGATTAACTAGTACAGGATGCACATGAATTGCTTCTGGCCTGCACTATAATCTTCACTTTTAAAATTGCTTTTAATGAAAAAGCACTCTCCTTTAAATAAGTTGTAAGGAAGTAACATAAAGAAATATGACCTTTCTTGGATTTTTCCCTCTATTAACTGCTTCTTTTCTTGTGTTAATCTTAACCAGTACCATGAGTGAGAACTTGATGTACAAAGATGTACAAAGCCTACACAACACTACTCAGAAACTTATCAAAGTTTCAGATCTGTGATGTGTTATTTTTTTCTTACTCTTCATAATTCAGAAACTCAGTTAAGAAAAAAGGCATTACTGGATTTGTGTCACCATGAGGCACTGCCAAGTTTAATCAGACTTCACAGAACTCATAGCCAGGTTTTGTACGGAAAACATCAGTGAAAAGGAAGTTAGAAGGATAAGATCTTCTACTTTCCACCCAAGGGGGGATCACTGCAGAAGGGCTGACAGCCACATTATTATTTGGCCCTTGGCCTGTCAGCAACAGCCCCGGCTCTACAACTAGCCCATGTGTGGTGCCTGGAGCATGGCCTTTTAGACCCAACTGACAGTACTCTGTCCCATTCACTGTGGCTTAAACAGGGATTGCTTGAGTCATGTTTAGTTTTAATGCTACTGATTTCCCAGTCAGAGGAAAATTCTTGGTACTTCAATAACCACAGATCGTGAGGTACTGAGGAAAACAGTGAACAAAGAGCCATCAAACACTGGTATGGACATCAGGTTTTGCATCTTACTACCTATCCAGGCTTACTGACTGAGAGACATCATTAAAGAGCATTGCACCTAGTCAGGCTTACTGAATTGTGAATGCCTCTTGGCCAATGCATTTCTGATGCCACTTGTAATGTAGTATAATAAAATTAAAGAAATCCAGATCTTTATTGAGGTGTGTGACGGAATGATTGCATCAAAGGATGCTTCAAGTTATTTTTGTCATACAGAGAGTCTGTTGTGTTTGGAGACAATACTGGTAACCTCTGAGCTGCCATTAAACATGGAAATAGAAAGCCCCTGACTCTAAAGGGCAATGGCCCTCTATAGAGGGCCAGTGACTCTAAAGACAGGGTTTAAAACATAGCAGTGTCTCACAAGATTGTATTCCCCGCTAATGAATACTGGAAAGGAAGATGGAAAAGTGATTTGTAGAGTTCCTTTATAATTCTGCCTCCTAGACAGACAAACAAGACAGGTGCTTTCTCCCAAAAAACTCTCAGAGATTTACAGTTCTGGAATAGCTTTCCACAAGGAGTAACAGGAATCAGAAATAACCAATTTTAATTTGGAGCCTGAACAATTTACAAGCAAGCTGACTGCAAATGCCTTCAACAACTCCAGTCCTCACGAAGCACCCTTCTTTCATTTACAAGCCTAAGGCAGAAGGGATAAGTGAAATACAATTGTTCTCTGTTTGTTGCAGTGTTGTCGCCTCCTGTACAAGAGAGCTTTTTGACTTTGTTTCTCTTCTAGATGGCTGAATTTATGGCTAAGTATGGAATTAGTTCTCCAGCTTCTTTTACTACTGAAGTGATGCTCACAGCAAGCTGGGTCAAACAAGCCAGATCAGAGCTTCTCTCTTTTAGAAACAAAGCGAAGTAGCTTTCATAAACCGTCTCTCGCTTTCCACCATTCATTGTTTCCTTCCCACGGCAGTGTAAGCTCCTGTGTTTCATGGGGCAGGACACCAGAAGGCTGTTTACATGACACAGTGACAACTGATGGTCAGCAATTGCTTTTCCCAGCTATCAGGCACACTCCCCTGCTCATCCAGGCCCTGCTTTTCTGAAAAACAGAGTGGTATATAGAGATACCAGATTGCACTCACATCCTCATAAACACAAACCCAAAGCAAAACTCTCAAACAAATACCTCTTGAGTCTGATTGTCCCTTGCCCTGAACGACTGCAAAGTGTATTATCCCAGGGTGGCAGCACTTGCTTTGCCTGTGTATATACCCATACACAGTAGAGAATTGGATCCTTTAATACTTGTATTGTTTTACAGGGGAAATATATGTCTTTTCTAAGTGCTTAGACTTTGTGTTTTATATCCATCTACATCTTAAGCATTCAGAAAGAATGGAAAGATCAAGTAAGAGACCCACAGGCAGCCTAGCTCACCACTGGCTCTAGCTCTTACTTTGCTGATAGTCCATGTTCAGGAGTTTCAAACTATGATTAATCATTTTCTCTAGTGCAGTTCCAACCCATCTTGCAGCAACACCTTCCGTAACCTGGAAGGACTATCCTTTACGTATTTCTCATACCCTTCTCAGCTGAGTGCTGGAGTCAACATATTGACCAGATACTGCTTTGCTGCCAAGAACCAGTGCCTGAGGAGGAAACTGAGTGCTAAACCATTGATGTTGATTTGTTATGTAAATGAGAAAAAGCCACAAAGATTAGCTCCAAACTTCCCCAATTTCAGGGTTGCTTATACCCTCTTCAGTTCAGTTTTACCCTTTGGCGTGTCATTTCACTCTTCGTATGATTTCTCTTTACCTGTCATGCTCCCTCTATGGCCTTCCTTTCCCTTTATGGAAAAAGAAGCTTACACTTATGGTTGTTATGCAGACTTTCACTGTCTCATGCAGTCACTTTCACCTTATGTCTCCTATCACATTGCTTCAAGGCTCTTGCTGAGAACTCATTGAGTAAACCCACAATCATTTTCAAGATTGAAATTCATCCTTTTTGCTTCAGGAAACAGAAGAAATTCCATGAAAAATTTTTAAGTACACTTTTTTAACTGGAGAGAGCTAAGTAGGTTTTCCATTCTTCAAAACAGAAGAGAGAAATTTGCAGAGGGCAGTTTTGGCATTGCTGTATCATAAGTAACCATCAGTAGCTTTGCTTGAAATTCATGTTTCTTTTTTACTAAAGCTATCTGTTAAGATTTTTATCATTATGTTTCTTATTTTTGTAATCACAATGTGTTTTATCTACACTGGTTGAACAGCAGGGCCATGCCTGCACTGCTTTGTTAGGGTTCTTTCTGCAACCGTGCCAGAGATGCATTGTGCTGCTCCACACTTTCAGCTTTCAAGTGGAGGACACTTATGGTCCAAAACGTCCCATGCCCATGCAGTCCCTCTCTCCTCCCCGGGTCCTTGCCACGCACTTGCAGACAAGCCCTAACATTGTCCTTTTTGTGCCATTCCACTCACCAGCATCCATATCAGCCACTTTGTGGTGGGATGTCATAAAATTTTTAAAATAAAACACCCCTGCCAGTTCAGACCCAGGCTGTCACACTCCTTGGCTGACCACTAAACCACACTTCACCAAGTCAGAAATGAAAACATAACCCTTTGTGATCAGCAGGAAGAGACTGCACCCCAACAGCACCCCTAGCAAAAGGAAGATGGTATAGGGGCAACAGCAGCAATAGCCTAAGGAAGTGTTTTTTCTTTGGTACTATTCCATTATCAGCAAAATATCAGAAAAACAGACTCTGCGGAGAATGACTAATGAGATAACTGGGAGAATGGAATATTCTTCATGCAATAATAGACTAAAAAAGAATGATTTGTTTAAACCCAGAAAAACACAGGCTGATAATCACTATGGGGGATGACAGAAAATATTTAAATCAGGCACAAAACCTTAGAAATGTAATCCATCCAGGAATAAATATAAAGCTGGAAACTAGAAGGAAGTCTAACCAGTGATTGCTAAATTCAGGAGAAGCCTCCTGAGGGATGAGGACAAAAACCCCTACTACTCTCATGATAGAACTAGTTCAGTTCACAACAGAAACTGCAAGAAGTTGATATCTGTGATAGCAGGGCAGAAACTTCAGGCAGCCACTACACCCCTGGTACTTCTGGTTTTTTAGTAGCAAACCTAAGCTGAAGGCTAAGAGTGAGTGTGATGTGTTATAAAAAAGCCAAGAAATCCACAAGTTCACAGGGTTTATGTACAGATAGGCTTTTTCTTCAAAGAGACCATGATCAGGGCTGTGCAAGTAATCTATTGGCAGTTGACCAAAGAACAAAAGTTGCAAAAATGATTCAGATCTGTATTCTTATCCACGCATACAAGAAATCTGAATTTCTTGGCTGTCAGCACACCCTAACTACTAAGGTAGCTAGGCGTTTTGGATAGGGGCACTCTTCAGTCACTCTTACTATATGATGTTCTAGGTTAACAAAATGCTTAAATGGGATGTGACTCACTAAATTCTAGTCCTTGCTCAAGGGGTTTTTCATTAATTATTATTGATATAAAGCAGAATAATCTTGAAGGGGAGATTCAAAACAGGCCATGCCAAGACGTCTTAAAGCACAGTGGTTAGTCTCATATGCAAACCCCTGATGCAGCCAAAGTAAATTTAACTGATCCCACCTTCTGATCAATTGCTCCAATCACTGACCTCTGAAAGATACAGGGGGTAATGAAAATCATGACACTTACTCCAGTTTGAGAAATCTAGCCCCCTCCCTGGGTTTCTATTCTACACAGGAATAGCAAAGATCTATCTGTGAATAATTTTAAGATGACTGAAGACTTTGGATAAAGCTAATTAAATGATCTCTCAAAAAACTATTTCCCCCAGGTTATCTACTGGGTCATAATAGGGGAAGGGAAAAGTAAATGGCCCAGAGCAAAAAAGCCACAAGTGAGCATATATACAAACCCTGATGACTCAGTTAACCTTAATTACTATTTTTAAATCACTGTTCCAAGACCGGAAAGATGGCTGAACAGATTTAAATTAAGAAAAGGTAATGACTTGGCAGCTCAGTTACACTGGATAAAATTCTGAGAGAAAAATTACCATGGAGAAAAGTACAATGTGAAACAGTCACACAACACAACAACAGTTACAACAACACAAATATGTGCACTATTACTGAAGTGGAAAGGGCAAGATAATATACCGTGAACACAGAACAATATGTTAAAAAAGTTCACTTTCTGCCTTGTACTAAGCAAGCATCTTCATACTGCTTTCTTGTGCTTTCTCCAAACATGCTTTCTACAATAGCTGTGTTTCTCCAGAAAGCATTCCTTTGTCCAGGAGCAATCACAGGGCAGGGGGGAGTGAAGGGAAAAAACAGGTGGCTTGGATATTAATATCTCTTTTCACTTGCCTCAGGGATAAAGAAATCAGGCTTTTTAAAAAAAAAAAAAAAAAAGCAATTAAAAAAAGCCAACCTTTCCTGTAGACTTCACAAATGTAAAGCTTACTTTTGCAAGTGTGTATAAGTACAGCACAGAGAAGCTTTTGTCAAATTCTCTTTTTTTCCACACCACATATCCCAAAATAATGCCCTGTAGCAGATGCAGGCCCACTGGGTAAGCCAAACAGGATGGCAAGGAAGAAGGCTTATTTTCTTGCTCATCTGCCTGTGTAGTAAAAGCACTAAGTTCCCTTTAATAAAGCCTTAGGAGAAAGTTAAGGGTGATCGTTGATTCTTCTCTTGGCTACACAGGAAGACATAATGAACACAAATCTGAGCAGATGCTTCGATCAGATTTTCAGAGCACTTAGAGACTACAGCTTAGTAAAACTCAAGTAAGATGTGCTCAAAGGTGATCTCTACCAGAGGTAAAGATCCTGTTTCCAATTCAAATCACAATACGTGACTCTGGTCCTGCACACAGCTCAGCCAAAGTGTGTGTGTCTGTTGAACTATTGTTTTCAAACCACTGGTCTGAGCTCCCCCAGGGAGAATTTCCTCCCATTATCCCATAAACAAGCCTGTAGTGCTAACTGTGGTGCTGCAGTAAAGACAAGTTACCGGTCTCATCTAATCAGACTGCCTCAACTCTTACAAATATTCTAGCTGACACACAAATATTCTAGCTGACACACTAAGCAAAACTCTGCATCCACACTTGGGGAGATCTACCATCACATCACTGTCAGTGGATAGACACCAGATCTACTCTAGTATAAGGAGAATTTAGTCCACATTTGGTCTTAATGAAATCAGTTTAGTTTCCTCCATTATTTTTTTTCTTCACAGAAATCTTCACCCAAATATAAACTCTCTCATTCTTCTGTATTCTGTGTTGGCTGTCAGATTTATTCAGTGACATTTCTGTTTTATCTGTACTTGCATTTTTTTAAACCTCCAGGGCAGATCTCATATATAAACTTTTTTGATGGTGTCTGCTCAGCCGATGTGTTAGGATGAAGATTGTGATTTTCATTAAGATAGCATAGAACTGTTTGAATGATAAGCTGCTTCACGATGCAACTTGAACTCAGAAAGGATGAAAGAGTGTGTGGTGTACTTTCCTTATCACAGCAAATTTCCCCCAGGGGGGTGGCTGAGGGCTGAGTGGGATTTTTTTTTTTTTTTTTTTTTCTCCAAAGACCGTATGAGAGTTGCTCTTTGAATTCAGGTAGTCATGTATTTCTCTGGCAAAAAAAGCACCCTGTAAGTATCTGTCAGATCTTTTACAGAGCTAGAGGTCTGCTTATTGGAAGCAGAGTTATATGAGAAATAACCTGTGAAAAACAGTGTAGCTCTACTTTAGATCCATAGAGGAAAGATATGGGACTTAAGTATCTACTACTAATAGGCCAAAACTGAATTTGAATTTGCTACAAAATTTGTTACAACATCCCTGAAACAGATCAACTGTAGTCAATTGGAACTGAACTTTTCACCAGTGAAACAGCATGCTATCAAAAACACACACAGATTCAACCAGAGGAAAATGAAGACCTCGCCAATTTGTACTTCAGACAAGGTAAGACTTCAAACAGAAATGCGATATTCCTTTCCTGATGCGGTGTCTCTGCAATCTACATTCTGCTTCAGCTGCCCACTGAGTTCTGAGTCTGCTTTAATGAGGCTGCTGGTTGCACATAACCCAGACTGTCTTGGGACATGTTTAGGACTCTGAGCAAAGAGGATTTCAGACCTCTTCTGTTTTGTTAGCATTCATGGGCACAAGCGATGCCTGCAAAAAATGTACTCATAAGCTCATGGCCAGACCAGTCCGCCTGTGCTGTGCAAGGCTACAAGAGATGGAGCTCCACAGGAACGGAGCAGGATGAGGGGCCGGCAGCACATTCCTTGCTATGCCCACCTGCCTTCGGAGATTATTTTTCCTTTGAAGAGTAACAGTTAACAGATAAATTTGGGGCAAGAACAGAGAAGGATGCTGTGGGTTTTCTATTAATTCACAGATGTAATCCAGTCTAAATAAAAAAGTTCATTTATTTCAAGATTGCATTCTAGGGAGACCGAGAGCTTGCCATGCCTTTTACTGCAGAACTTAAATAAGCAAGTGAGATGGAAAAGTGTTCAGAGAAAACCACATCTGAAATGATCAAACACCTAGGTCTGAGAAACCATTCAGGTCACAAATGAAGCAGAGTTGGTGACATCCACTAGTCGTTCTGCACTTTTGAGCTTATCATAGAAGGTGGCATAATCTATCCTCATGAGTAACAGAGAAAAGTAACACATTTACAACTCTGACACAAGTCCATAGTAGTGAAAAGGGTGAAATATTAAACATTTGAAGAAGTGGTTCTATCCAAAGTTTACCTCAAATATAATAATTCAGCTTTTTTTATACATTAAAATGTTACTGTGGCAACTTGATAGCTGAGCTGTAATTAAAAACGGGTTCCTACTGCTACAACAGAGTCCAGTTCTGAAGATTCTATCTCCTCTGCTATTTTGATTGGCAATGTATTTTCTGTACTTGTTTAAAGTGGCTTTTTTCTTAAAAGGACAGGAACATTCATACTGAGACCTAGACCTCCAGTAAAGATAATATGGGCTTGCCTCACTGAGTTTATTTCTCTCCAGTATGTTCTGTTGGAATTCTGTGCACTCTGAATCCAGTTTCCTGCTCTTGCACTGAGTTACTTAAATGGTTTTTATTTATCCCAAATGTGATTATCCTGATCACATCAAATCAATAGGTAAAGGTCATAGAGTTTTCTCCATCTCTTGACTTCCGTGCTGCTCTGAGTCTCTAACTCTTCAAGCTCCACTGTCAAAATCTCTCTCACATATGACTTGCTTTTTCTCTTTGTCAGTTTTTCCTTACTGCTCATAAAATAATGCTATGCCCTTGGCTATTCTTTGTAAGAGGCATTGTCACGGCTGATTTTTGGGTCACTCAGATAAGAGGGGGTTTGAACCTGCACGCATATACTGTGTCCACCACCCTTCAGCATTTTGAAGCTTACTCCCAAGCCCAAATGATTCCATTGCTCGGAAACTCCCTGTAACAGTCAGTAGAATTCCTTGTTCACTTGCATTTCATGGCTATGCCCCTCAGAAAAATCTGATAAGATATAGTTGGTGCATTAGTCACCTACTCTTACTGTAGACCAGGCTCAGAAGCATGCCCGTAAGTCTATCTCTTTAAGAAAGTGATTCATTTTAAACAGAATTTTTTTGCTCTTCAACACTCAACCTGAAATATACCATGGTTGCCAAGATAAGTTAATAATTTGCCTATCACCAGGCAGGTCTGAATCCAACTTTTGATAGTGGCTATCTAAGCCCAGAAGGGAAATTTCCCACAGAAGTGAAATTTTCTGAAAATTTCCCTTTACTGCTTCAGCAGCAGCAGTTGTTGTGGCTTTGGTGGCTTCTGTGCCCAGAGTTATTTTAAATGTTCTCTGACCAGACTTAACGGGCACAGACTTAACAGTCACACCTGGTTTACAGCTATGGTGATTTTTGTCTACCTTAGGGCTCCTGGTGTCGGTATCAACAACGTAGACACAGTGCTTTTGTGGTGGTGAGATTGCATTGAACGGGGGAAGAAGCCAGAAAGTGAAGACAGGCAGGGGCTGCTGCTGCACTGCCCAACCTTTCACGTTAGTGTGAGTTGAACACCCTGACTTACCTTTTATTGATACCGGTACCTCTCATTCGCATTGGCATTTAGGCTGGGATTTTCAAAGGAGTTTGGAGTACCTGTATAAACTTAATTCAGTTTGCACCGCTGATCTCTCAGACACCGTTAAGAATCTGTGGCTTCTTGCAAATGCCAAGGGGGGAAGTTTCTGTTTTTCAGAAGGGTTGCTAGGATTTCACGAGTATAATTCAGAGCTCAGAGCTCAAGCGCCCCTCACGTTGCCATTAATAAACCCGTTACTCGTGTGCAGCCAGTAGCAGCAGAGGTAGTGGAATGAATAGGAAGTTTGAGGAGGAAGTGTGAAAAACAGACTGAAGACAGTGTAATGTTGATAGTAATCACTTTGCTTCTTTACAGAGGAGATGAAGAACCCGCTGCTCGCAGCTATCTTTTTATTTGCAATGGGTGAGTTTCCATTTGCTGCATAACTTACTACCCTTTGTAAACAGTATAAACTCCTGGCTGTTACTCAAAGGCAAGGCTGTACGACCAAAATCATGACGGAATTAAGTTCTGTGCGTAGGAAGAACAGCAACCGGTAACATTTTTTTCCTGTTTCTTTCACAGTCGTCTTGTTAAACAATTCCTTTCTATTTCCCAGATTCCTGCAACTGCGCAAAGGGGGATTTTTCGTTTTGCCAGCAGCTCCCAGGTGGGTGAGCGTTCACCACGTAACACCTACTCGGTCGAGAGCCGAACGTTACTGCTGAAGGATACCGGCCAGCCCCAACGACCTCGGTGCCCACCGGCGGCGCGCGGCTCCGACCCCGCCCCGCCCCGCCCCCGGAGCTCGCGCCACCGCCCCGCCCGGTGCATGGGCGCCGCCTGGCGGCCGCCCTGCGCCACACCGCTCTATTGCGGGGGCTGCGGGAGCGGGGCTGCCGCAAACGCCCGCGGTTTGCGGAGGGGAAAAGCCGGAGCTGCGAGTAAAGCCTGGCTCGCGCGTAGCGCCCGGGTAGACTGGGGTGACATCAAAAGGGCGGAATCGGTAACGTTTCGTGCGCGACGGTTGCTCGGGATGAACGACTGCTAATGGCAACACGGGCCGGGCCGTCGCATTTCCACCGGGGCTGTCACGCAGCAGCTGGTGGCCGCCTGACGGGCTTGACGGCGAGTTGGCTGCAGGCAGGAACATGCCGCTTGCCCAGGGCCACATCAGGGTGTGAGTGCGCGGTGGCACTGGGCGCGGCATCGCCACCAGGGCGGGTTGCCCTGACATCAGCCACGGGTAGCTTTCTAGCCCTTGCTTGTAGCCCGTCACACCCAATTCTGCCAAAGCTTTACTGAGAACGCCAGATAAACTAAGAAGAAAACCAAAAATTTCTAGAGTAAATAAACTAAGGTTTTTCTTTTTTAAGAAGAAAGTGGATTTTGATGTCTTTAGAGCAAAGAAAAGGAAATCTTTCTTTGCATAGCTCTTGGAGAACAGCTCTGGTACAGGGGTAGTGCTGTTCTAGGGCTGGGAAGAACTAATAATGTGCATATTCTTTAAGGGGAAGCAGTACAGTAAAACAAAAAAGCACTAGGATAAAACTGAATGCACATGTGGTCACTAATGTCCTCAAATAATTGGACAAGGGGGAAAAAAATGGTGTGTAACATTTGTTATGTTCATCTGGAGAAAGTAGCATAGAGCTTCAGTATATCAGCAGCGGGTAGTGCGATGGGATGTTAGTTGAGATAATTTACTATTTCCAAATGAAAAATCTACTATTTTTTCTTTGTTCTAATACCATCATCTCCTAGAGAAAGCCAGAGGTTTTTTGTAAGACTGAGAGCATAAGGAATAATACAACACCCTGTGCTTTTGTAAGCAGAGACAGGTCTGCAACACTATGGTCACCACTTGGATCTCAGTTAATAGAAGTTATTTGGGAATAAATTGGTAGAAATTTAGTAGAAGAGTGAAAATGTTTCCTTTCCATCACTCTCTCCAGAACTGTTTTTTCCAATAGTTTCAGGAGCAGTATGGTACAAACATATTGACATGAAGTGTTACAGCACCAGTGTTGCTTTAAAACAACAAAATCCACAAATATGAAACACCAAGTAAATTAAAGGCTGAATTCAGAGCAAAAAGGGAGAAGAATGAGAGAGCACTTGCTGCTTTCCACAGTTAGAGCACCATGTCTGTGGTGTGGTAGCCAAGATTTGGTATGGTGGTCAGACTAGGAAAGTAAAGAATTAAAAAATTATTCAAATTGCTGTAGAAACAAGGAAGATCTGACCTCCACCTTCCTGAAAGGAAGCTGTACATACCTAAGCTGGTGCAGCATAACTTTATTAGCACATTTCTTTTAGTAAGAAAAAGGAAGCATCAAAAAGTGAGGGTATTAAATTCTGAGCTGTATTAATCTGACAGGTTTTGGTCCAAGTTAACTTTTAACTTAAATATACAGCTACCATCTGAATGATGAAATGAATACCGAGGATACTCTGTAACTCGGGCTGTAGGAAGAAATTGCCCTGAACCAGGAAAACAGGAGGGCTGATCTTTTATCTCATAACCTAGGTTCTGAGATACTACAAGCATGCTGTAACACCATCTCCAGGTCTCATTCAAGATTGATAGGCCTATTGGCAACTCATTAAACCAGGGGTCCTCAAACTGTTTAACCAGGGGGCCGGCGCGCGGATGCAGTGGCAGGCAGTCATCTGTGGCTGCTTGGTTTCCCCCCCAACCCCCAGCGGGGGGGGGGCGGGGGGGGAGGCAGGGGGGTCTGTAAATACCAGGGGCCGGATCAAGGACCCTGGGGGACGTATCCAGCCCACGGGCCATAGTTTGAGGACCCCTGCATTAAACCTGACAGATTAAAAAAAAGGTCATGTGTTTCTACTTATCAGGAAAAATTCACTTTTAACAACTTAAGTATCCTGTACCTGTTGAGATCCCTATCTACTTTTCGGAAGAGGGGAAAAAAAAAAATTCTGGGTCTTTTTTTAATAGTGTGGGTGGTACTTTGAGACATCATGGCTGATTCTTCTGAACTAATAGTTCAGACAGTAAGACACAAAGCAAAAGAACAGTCATATTTTATCACTACCATTTCTGGTAAGAGATTTTTGAAATACTGAAATAAGCTTAACCACTAGAGACTGAAAATGAGTTCCTTTAAGAATATCATCAGTGTTTAATTTCCCTTCAGCTGAAAAATGTATATGTTCAGTTGAAGAAAAAAATGCTTATATTTTTGCTTCCAAAAATTAAGCACAAGTAATTTTGTACATAAAATTTTGTTCCTCCTCTTTTATAATACGATCATTATGAAGCTAGTAGTATAAGCAGCATATTGTTTTTCTCTAGCAATAGTGCATTATTCTGAACTCCAGGCAGAGGTGACTGATGGGTTTGGAGTAATTCTGAAGTCTGGTCAATCAGTTCTACTGTGGATAATTAGCCTTGTGTTGCATTGTATATGGCTTTGCAAGAAACTCCACAGCAATTCTTGCCAGTTGGAAACATCACATTGGCCCTTGGTGGTACTCACTAAAATGCAGTCCCTCTCTTCATTTGTACCCCAGCTTAATTGCATAACATTAATTTCTAAGATTTTTCACAAGGGTGCATGCAGTCAGTTCTGGCCCATTCTTCCCAAAATGTCTATAAATATGTTTAACAGTCAATAAGCTGCTCCAGGCAGAGCTGCTGCCAACTCCAGTTTACAATCCTGCAGGTGAACAGAGCCTCACTCCCACGCAAGGCAGATGCCCCTGCTTCTCCAGGGTTCCCAAGTCACAGCGATTCCCCCAGGGAAGGGGCTTACTCCCCAGACCCAGAGTAACCTACCAGGAGCCAATGCTTTGTTACAGGTTTCAGCAAACAATTGAGCACTTCCAGAAACACAGCGTCAGGACAGGCACTGTCTGTCAGTTGAGAATGGTGTGAAACAAGAGCACAGCTGGGAGATAAATATCTAGAGTCTCTTAGGGCAGAGGCTCACAGTAGCTTTATCATTTGGTTTAAGGAAATTACCTTGCAATAGCTTTCCTTGAAGCAGAGGGCCAAAAGCTAGTAATGTGTCCTTGAATATAGGCAATTTGTTTCTGCAATTTTTGTGACAAAGAATGCAGAAGTGTTTCCAGAAGTCTAAAAGATATTTCATTCAGAATTGGAAAAAATATTATTTTTTTTAAATTAAGACTTAAATAAGTGGAGAGGCAAGCAGGATGTCACTATTATAAGAGAGAAACACAATTCAAAGGTGTTAACAATACCAAAGCTGTAGGAAACACCATGGCATGCATAAAACACAGGAAGAATTATCCTTTTCTACCTTCATGTAGGAAAACTAGGTTTTACTTGGAATCATTAGGACTGATAAGGTTTAATCTTTCGACATGTCTCTGTCACTTGTTCTAAAATCGGTGAACTGCTTGCCTTGAGAGTAAACATGGCATAAGGACTCACACAGCTGGTTCTTATTTTGTTGCACAAAAGGGTATAGCCTGCTTTGTATTTAGTTTTGCTTCTCATAGTCACCTCGCACTGGCTGATGGTAAATAATTGCCTGTGATGGGTCTTTTCCAGTCCGTGTGTTTTCATCTTGCAGACTGGGACAATGAATTGGTATGCTACAAAGAATTAAGTGAGGATCTAACCTGTACCTGGCTGCCAGTACCCAGTGCTCCAAATACAATTAATTATACTGTGTTCCTAAAATGGTAAGTCTAAAAAGTCATTTCAAAACCCAAAAAACTGTCATTCCTGATCGGCATCGTTACTACCTGCCTGAGTTTTGCTCCAGTGTATTTTATCACATTGTAGATTGTTACACAATACCGGTCAAAACCTTTCTTCACACCCCATTGCTACCTATTGATTTGGGAAGAGCTTGGTAAGAGTGTGGTGGGTTGACCCTGGCTGGACACCAGATGCCCACCAAGCCATACTGTGATTCCCCTCCTCAGCAGGACAGGGGAGACAAAATAGAACAAAAGGCTTGTGGGTCAAGATAAGGACAGGGAGAGATTGCTCACTAATTACCGCCGTCACAGGCAAAACAGACTCATCTTGGGGAAAAAAATAATTTATTACTCATTGAGTAGGACAATGAGAAATGAAACCAGATCTTGAAAACCCCTTCCCCCCACCCCTCTCTTCTTCCTGGTCTTTACTCCCAGGTAGTTTTCTCTACCTTCTCCTGCAAAAGCAGTGCTGGGTGTCAGGGAATGGAGGCTGTGGTCAGCTCATCACACACTGTCTCTGTGCTCCTTTCTCCTCCGGGGAAGGGGTCTCCTCACACTCTTCCCTGCTCCAGCGTGGATCCCTCCCGTGGGGTGCAGCCCTTGAGGCACAGACTGCCCCAGCCTGGGTCCCCCACAGGGTCACAGTCCTGCCACCAACCCTGCTCCAGCATGGGCTGCTGTCTCCATGGGGCCACAGTCCTGCCAGGAGCCTGATCCAGTGTGGGCTTCCCTGGGGTCACAGCCTCCTTCAGGCATCCAGCTGCTGTGGCATGGGGGCCTCCATGGGCTGCAGGTGGGTATCTGCTCCACCATGGACAGCCATGGGCTGCAGGGGACAGCCTGCCAGTTCTTCGTGGGGAACATGGGCTGCAGGGGAACCTCTGCCCTGGTGCCTGGAGCACCTCCTGCCCTTCTGCACTGACCTGGGGGTCTGCAGGGTTGTTGCTCTCACATAGTCTCACTCCTCTCTCTCGCTGCAGTTGTGCAGGTTTTCTTCACCCCTTCTTAAATAAGTTATCCCAGGGGCACCACTGTTGCTGATGGGTTCAGCCTTGGCCAGCTACACGTCCCTCTTGGAGCTGGCTGGCACTGGCTCTGTCAGACACAGGAGAAGCTTCTGGCATCTTCTCACAGAAGACACCCCTGTAGCTCCCATGCTACCAGAATCTTGCCACACAAACCCAATAGAAAGAGTCACTATACATCTTTCCATGCCTCCAACACACTCTCTGAAACACTATTGCCAAAGATCACGTTTATTTGCATATATTGACTTGCATTGAATATTCAGTACTAATGTGTTAAAAAAACCCCAAACAACCCAAACAAAAAACCCCCAAACAACAAATACTAAGCTGGATTTTATTATACATGATATATTTTGTTATACCATGTTTCCAAGGAGATGTCAGATGTGGCACATTATAAAAACAGGATTTTAGGAAATTTTTTGCAATTCTGAATTGGTTTAATAGATCGAACGAACTTGTAGGGTTAATCTTAAACTGATTACCTTGAAATATGGGTATCTTCAGTTCTGCCTTTTTTGAAAAAGCTAAACCAAAGAAGCCAGGTACAACATGGATAGGCATATTAAACAAGTATCTGGTCACTGGTTTGGTAAAAAAAAAATTAAAAAAAAAATATGCAGACTTCTGTTTCAGTATCTGTAGTACAAAACGGATTTTCCTCATTTTATATCTACATATTTGGATCTCCCGTGAGATTAAGGGTACACTTAGCAATACATAAGTGAGATCTGACGAGATGATCTTTGCCATGAGACTGTGTCATGGGGTCCACCAGGTACAACATTGTATGCCATTGGCAAATTCTGATACTTATTGCTGATTATTTTGCCACATAATCCACCATTCTGCATTAAAAAAGATCTGTGGTTAGGAGCAACTCCTAAAGCTAAGGAAACGTCACTACACTGGGAAATTCCCCAGGGTCATCTTCTGCACATTGCAGAAGAGCAAAGCAGCCACCTCAGGGCTGAAGTGATTCCCCCCATTGCCTTTAAGATTTTTTCACTGGAGGTAGCAGCGGGTGCCAACTCACAGCAAGCACCAAACACCACTGCATTTGCTGTCTTGCCTCTTGGGTCTTCCAGGACCTCCTGTTTCTTGGAAGGGGAGAAGTACCTGTGAAACTGCTCTGCTTCTGTAGAGATGTTATCAGCTGACACAATGGTAAACTGGCTGTGCTTAGAGTCTTCAGCCAAGATCAGCCTGTGCTGTTCCTAGGCTGCAGAGCTGATGTTCTAAATGGGGAAGGCAGAAAAAAAACAGTGAAAGAGAGGTGGATGGGGAAGGAGGGACCCAGTTGCTTCACAGAGGTGTTGATTGTCCCAAGCCAGAGCCACAACTTGCGCCTCAGTCTCCTAGGCTTCAATCCAGTGGTCTAAAAGAAAAACTTCCTTTCTTCTTTTTTATTGGGTTAAAAGGAAATAAAAAATGCTTGAAAGGGCTTTTTCCTTGCCTAGAAAAGGACATCACCCCTTTCTGCAAGTAACATCAGTTTGACACTGAAATTATCCTTGCTCCTTAGGATTTAGTTGTCACGAAGGAAAGGATTAACGAAAAACACTCCCACAGAGAAGTTCTAACCAAGCATTCAAAATTGTACTTGGAAATATTAATTGCTGATTCACAACTAGTCCAAAACAGAAGACAGGGGAACCTTCAAGTGTTCAGTTATTAAATATTGTATCATGATCAGCACATTTAATATTTAGGTAGGCAAATTAGTATGCCAGCCCATTTCTTTAAGAACTTTGAACTGGCAGAGCTTTAACCTTGAAAAAAATCTCTCCTGTGTGCAGCAGAAAGTAAATAAGAGAGAGAGAGATGTGGGTGGGTGGCAAGGGTCGAACCTAGGCAGAACAGAAATAGCCTCATACGTAAGGCCTTAAACCTCTCGGACTTTCTGTGCTGTGTGTGTTAGGTACACCAGGGGAAGTCTACAGGGCTGAGGACTGAGGTGGCATTTAGACATCTCTGTCAGACTCTTTTTTTATTGCAGGAACAAGTCAGAAGACAGGCATACAACTGACAAAAGGTTTTTCATACCTATGTGGTAATTTAGATTCAGGCAACTGGGAAATTTTGCTGTGCAAAAGGAATTTAGGTGCTTCTATGGTAGGTGGCAATTTCACTTTATGAAGTAATTTCTAACTTGATTTTATACCTTCTAAATTTCCTAGGGTACTGTAATTACATTTGCTGTTTGAAGCGGCTCAGGCCCCACCTTCAAGATTTCAAGCTGCTGAATTTTGTATATAAGTAGCTGGAAAACTATTAATTGCCGTAATGTTACTTTCTGAGACAGGGGGAGGAAAGAGTAATCCAATAAAATGTTTATTTTTCATTCTGCTTCCTTCTCTCCAAAGGGACAGAATACCAAAACTTTTTCAACGAAACACATCGTCATCTTCCATTACGATAGAACGAAGGAATCTTTACATGAAGCGATCTGCATCTATTTGGATAGCAGTGAACTATGCCCATGACAGCTGCGTGAAAGGAAAGAAGATCTCAGTCATACCGAGTGAAGCAGGTACAGCATCTTCATGAGTTGTTTTACTGCAGTGCCCAGCTGAGGTGTTTTCTTAAAGATTATTTCCAAAATTGTGACTTACAATATACGCTTATTATTTTTACTGATTCAGAGAGCTAAACTGCAGTTTGGCTTCCTTGGATGAAATCTTTAGAAGTCAATAGCAGCTATCAGCTTTTACAGAAGGGTTTTACTTTAAATAATTTGCTAGACTATAAAATAGTCACATCCAGGAAAATATATAGCAGTATTTGTGTACAGTACTTAACCAGCTTCCTGTGCTCTCTTTAATGGTTGTCTGAACTTCTTCATCTGAACTTCTTCATTGGTTTACAAAGAGCAGGTTGACTCAGTACCATGTGCTTAAGGAATCCTTGTTATAGAGTATTAGCATTTTGAGAAACCTTTTCAAAGTTCAGCTCTTTTCAAAGGCTGGTTACCCATTACAGGGTGCTGCAGAGGAGTTATGAAAAAAGGAATCCTATCAACTATGTGCTTTAGGAGTTTATTTAAAGATTCCCTACAGTATCTGATTACTGAGATAACTTTGAGAGCTTCTCGAAACTTCACCTCTCAGAGTAATCATGGTCCAAGAAAAAAACAGTGCTCCTCTCTGCTGGGGGGGCACTACCAGTACAACCGGAATATTCACCGTGACCTCCTCTGGAGGCTCTTGGCCACCTTGTGGCTTTTAGAGAGAAAGACAAAAACGTAGTTGCACTTACAATTATATAGCTAAACACAGTTGCTGAAGACATTCTGAAAAGTTTTTATAGAATTCATGGTTATAGGTACTCTTGACATTTTGATTTTGCTTTTGCAGATTCACCTGCTTAGAAAAAGGGTCTTCCTGAAATCAGTAGAAGCATTTACAAAAGAAAGGCAAAAGGAACAACCCTCTTTTTTTCATACCATGAAGATATAGTAATAGTAATTTTTAATTTCCAGTCTTCTTAAAAATCTTTAAGTGTTCAATATTCTCTGTCAAGTCTTTTATTTTTTATAAATGACGCTGAAAGACAAAATTATCAAAGCTTTCCTGCATCTCTTGCATTTATAACAGTTGCATGTTCCCCATTTTAGGGAAGTGCTCAACACTATCTATCATAAATGCTCGCCAGATCACAAACCAATTGATAATAAAATGGGACCTGCCTGCAACTCCTACACTGTATGAGCTGAGATACAGAGAGGCACTCACAGAATCTGCTCGGTGGACAGTGGTAAGTACTTCCAGATGACAACCAAGAACATGAGGTGCCTCGCTGTCAGCTCAGCAGTACATAGCACACACAGCAGGACATCAACAGGATGCAGCTGAAGATCACGCACAACAAGGGGAGCAAGGAAGCACAGCATGCAGCCGATTTGTAGGCAAATCTCACAAAGGTCCCTTAATTCTGTTCTAACAGATCCTGAGCTGTTTGGGAAAGAAAGATTAATAGTTTTATACAGGAAAAAAAAACCCAGAATGACATGTCAGCTGGTTCATTAACCCATCAATGAGACACTACAGTCATCAGCAATGCAAAAGCTGAAAAGGATATCCGAAATGCCATGCAAACTCAAATCCTGATTACAGTTTAAGTGATGGGCAATATTAGTCTTTCTGCTGGCATCATTAAATTTTCAAACTGATTAGAGATCAGGTTGCTCTGATTTTTAAGGTAATTCATACCTTACACACTTGGTTTTTGCTTTGGTTTTACACATTTCCTTCTTTGACAACAAGGGAAATAACTTCTCTGTAATACAAGATCAGTTGCAGATGCATTTTAGCACATACAACAGTGAGAATATGGTGCAACAAGACGACACCTAAAACTAAAGGGACAAAGAAAGAGGTGAAAAAAGTCATAATTTCAGTGAGATTGGCATGCAGCAGCAACGATTGCTCTTCCTGCCCCTTGTTATGAGCACTTGATGCGAAGGCTTTGCCAACAGGCATGCATATATACATATCACCGAGTCCCTGAAACTGTGTTTTTCAAGCTATTCTCTGTAGTTGGATGAAGAATATGTGTAAGAAAGATTTCACCTTCCTACAGAGAAAGTGCAAGTCTTGGAAGAGTTCCCATATTCATTGATATGCAAGTTCTAGACCATTCTATGACAGTCAGATACCCAAGCATTCTCCACCCAGTAGCGTGACATATAGATAACCATGTGGAGACAGTCTGGTACACAGCATGTGGAAGAACAGAGAGTTTAAGAGCAGTAAAAATGCATATCCTACAAGGTTTGGAGGCAGGGGAGACAGAAAATTCAAGTTAGGAATGTGAAGGACTAGTAGGGACAGCCACACTGCTTGATGAGAATGACAGAGTACTGAAAGACTACAGGTCATAAATACTCATTATCTCCCGTGTCCCAGCTGATCCTCTGAACTTAGGCTATAATCTCTGCATAATCACGTGAATGTAAGATGCATTTACAGATGGGACTAGAGGGGAAGGGTGAGTGTGGGCATACAAGCACAGAAGATATATAAAGCTAGCTAAGAAATAGTGTTTATCAAGAGTAGCATTAATACACCTGTAATATAATATAACACTTGGGTCTTCAATCTGTTTCACTTCCCTGTTGTTCTGTAGCATATTTTGAGGTTTTCTGTAATATTGTGTATTGTAGGGGGGGGTTGTGACCAAGCTAGTTTTGTTAGCAAAAGTATATGAAGCCAGTTAATTAACTCTAATAAAAAAAGAAAAGCACTGCAGAAAACCAAAAAGAAGAGCTGGTCACCTAATAGTGGGGAATTTGAGCAGAATTCTGATGGTTTTGGTTTGGGTTTTGTGGTTGTTGTTTTTTTTTTTGTAGAAGTTCATATAATTAAGAAAACAAAACTTCACAACAGACAAACGCTAAAACAATTATTTCAATCTGCAGTAACACTTCTACCAAAAACATCATAACACCTGTAACTGTTCAGAACAAAGGTCCATTTAATGCAGGATACTATGATCCAATAGCACCCACCAATGGATATCTGGGCAAGACTATAAAATAGTTCAAGCATATAGCAAGAATTTGCTATCATGTATTCTCCTACAGTTTTCAGCTCAAGGATTTCCTTAGACACAGGTGGTGTCTTTGTTTCAAGGCAATCTCCATTCCCTGTACAGTCACTGGAGCTCCAGTGCCATCATCAGCTGCAGATGTACATAACTTCTGTGGTACTGAGGCATGGACAGTCATATGTTCAGTCCAGCCATGCTCCTTACCACATCAGTCATGTGGATCAATTCAAATATACTATAACATTTGAGAATAAAGGGATTTAATTTTTTTTTTTTAATATTTAATTTGATATTGACATCTTGTTCTTCAGAATGCCAACAAGGCTTGGAGCTAAGTGGTAGTTTTTCAGTATTTGTATAATGCCTAATTGCTTTTAAAATCAATATTTAGACCTAAACTGTTGCTTACATGTCCTGACTGAGCAGAACAAGCTCATGAACAGGCAGGTATTGCCTTGAAAGAATGAAAAGATATTGGCTAAAATGCATAGTAATTCCTCTTTGATGATAGGAACCCCTACTTTCAGCTGTAGTTAGAAGACTGGTCCTTGGCTGAGAAAACAGTTAACATAAGGTTATGTTTTATTGCTGCCACATAAATTAAACATCATTTGGTTTTAGGTGCCTGTAGAAAGCAATGCTGCCAATGTCACCATTTCGAACTTAAATGCTATGTCTTCATACATTGTTCAGCTCAGATGCAAAGCCAAGGATGGTCTCCACTGTGTTTGCATTTGGAGTGAAGAGATTTTGGTCCCTCGCAGTAAGTGAAATAGTTTTGTCCTAGTGGGAATAAACATGATGTAAAAGCCTTTTGAAGTGTTGTATCATATGAAATAGCATAGTCAGATAATTTTGCAAATATGAAGAACAAACTAATTCATATGAGCACCTCTCCATCTTTTTCCATGTTTACCAGAGCTCACAAACAAACCAAGAATATCATATAATGCTACTACAGAAATCTCTCCAGGCAGAAGAAGTGTTCTTCTGAAGTGGGAGGTAATGTTCAGTTTGAGTCTGGGTACCTTCTATTATGTCCATGCTATTAATTTATTGCTTTATAGGAAAACTGATTGTATTGAGACTACACTGTATAAGCAAAAGGCATTGAATATTGTACTTTTGCTTCAGGATTCACTGCATTTGTATGGTGGTGGTTTAGGTGCTAGAAACTAGCAAGTAAAAACAGCACCAATTTATAAACCTTAAAAGTTATTAAAACAGCACTGCGCTTAAAGTCATTGACTAGAATAAAGATTCTTAGCAACTTACCTAAAAAATTGCTGTGCCTCAAGTTTGTCTCTTGAAAGCTCCTCCTAAGTCTTTAGTGCATACAAATGACACACCTTGTGTTTCATGTGTTCCTAAGGACCATTCATATTCTAGAGAGACCAAAACCTTTTAGAAAAGCTTGCTAAATCTACTAACTTACTAATTCAGAAATGCAACTACATTATAATCAGGATGGAGAAAGAGCCTCTGGCTTACAAGAACAGCATCTAACTGCACGCTTCCCATGATGACATCTAAAGTTCAAACCTACGTGTCAGAAGCATCCCCTCTTCTGCAGCAGGAATCATTATCTATCAACTGACTGACTACAGCAGATCAGTCAGTTTTACCATCTGAAGTCATCTTGGTAAGAAATGGAAAACTGACAGTCTTGAATATATAGTTGAAGGTTCCACAGGCCATTTCAAATAAGCAAGGTGTTCGTAGAGGTGTTTGTGTGGGAACCAATCAATTCTATCTAGATTCTGAGATCAAGAATGTCTACAAACTCCAAGAAGTTTGACACAGGGGACATCCCCGGCAGAATGGACAGAGACTGGCAGAGTCTTGAAATACAGAGGATGCATGAAATTTTGTAGTTACCCTTTGCATTTTTGTTAAGAAAAGACATCAGAGGAAATGGACACCTCATCTCCTGATAAGGATGAGAGATCCCCTTTTTCCCTTATCTCCTGAGATGAAGGTAAAGCTGAAGAGTAAATGATTCATTTTGTGCTAAAGCAAAAGACCACATGTGCCAATTTAGATGTAAAGCTAAGAAAAATTTTCCTCTATCTAAATGCTTTAGTTAAAAAAAGTAATATTAAATATAGTAGCAAGGCTAGGACCTTCATTCAGGATAACACTTAGTCTATTATATGATGTAAGGTTCAAGTTCAGATGCCTTCAAATAACATTGAGGGAAGGAGTGCACTCAATAATTAACATGTTAAATGTAAAGAGAAAAAAAAATAAATCTTTGGCTCTGTTCCGACCTGAAACAAAAAAAAAACCAGCTTGAAGGTGATAAAGGCTAGCCATAGCTCTCCGCTTTTGCTAACATTGAATGAGTAGCTTCTACAGAGTCTGGATCAACAGGAACAAGATAACTGGCTTCAGCTCTGAACACCCAACCAGGCAACACACACTGCTTTCATGGCTGCAAATAACACAGGACCCCCTGCAGGACTGCACAAGACAGAGCAATGCTAGCCTTTCCAGTCTCATTTTGCTGAGCTAAGAAAGCGAAATTCTGCTAGTTTCTTCTTGTGTGATAGACCTCATATTTCACATATCCTAGGAATTATTTCTCCTACACAGAAAGTTTTTCCAGTTTCAAAGCCTGGTGAGAGAACTATAACACTATTCCTCCAGCAGCTTTACCTGAGCTCCAAGTAACAGCACCAATTCTTCCTTCCCTATCCTGGGAAAAACACCTGCTTCCATTTTAAGAGCTTCCAACTTTACCAGAAGTTATTCTTAACACATGTGTCTCTGCCTTTTAAATTACTGAATGTCACCTTGTCTGTTACTCCAGAAGTGTCCAATTATTTCATTAAGATAATCCAATCTCCCAGCTTTGTGATGTCTTCACACTATTAGTTTTGCGCCAAGAAATAACAGAGAAGCTTGATATCAGAAATAATCCTTGCAGGATTCACAGGCCTTCACGTATCAAGTTCAGTTTCTATCTAGATTGCGGTATTTCCATTTCTGTGCACTCATTTTCCAATCTGTCATGAAGATTAGTGCGGTAAAATAACAAGTGAACCATCAACACATAAAAATTTGTATCAATGGATATATAACGTGTTCCAAAGTTGTCATATAATTACTAGCATTTATCCTCAAAGAGACCAGATGCCTAACAGAACCTAGTAAATGAAGGCTCCCAGAGGCATAAATTGCAATTAAACACCTCTCATTAACTTTCAAGTTCCTAATTACGAGGGGTATGTTCCAGTGAAATGTAGAGAACATCACAGCTGCTTCACTGCTGTTATTACTAATTGGATACACATAGCTAAGATCTCAATTAAGCAAGACACTTAATCCTGTCCTTAATCCTCTCAGTTTAAGCATGCTTTTAATTTTAAGGAAATGCTTTTCTTCATTGATTCCTAATAGCCTAATTAAAACAGTATGATTTTATCCCTATCATTAAAGGTAACATTTTGTTTATACAATTTAATTCCTCTTGATTTTCTGCACAGGATGTAATAACATTTATAGAATAATAATCTTTTTCCTCTTACTAGGTAATACAAAGCGAGAACATCCTTGGATATTACATTAATGTGGAAAGAATACCCAACAGTTGCAGGAATTCACCAAATCGCATCTGTCTAAAGAATAGAGAAGTTCTTCTAAATCTCTCCATGGCTTATTACAGAGTTAATATTTCTGCCTATAACAAAGCAGGAGAATCTCCACAAGCCACCTACATTGTCCCAAATGTCTCTGCATCAGGTACTTACCTTGTAAGTCATCCGCTAGAGCAGTGGAGTTTTATGAGCCATCTCTAGGCTACCTTTTGACAGTCTTTGGAATCGGGTTAAGCATTCTCTTGAATATTCATCAGGCTGATATTTTGCACAGTAGGAGTCAGTACTGTTTCTTAAGAAAGGAATTTGATCGACGTTAACTAACAGACTAAGCAATTTAATGTTCTGTTTAGCACTTCTTGTTTTCTCAGGTTAGAAAAATAACTAGCAGCACTGTGAGGCTGCACCTCGAACCCTGTGTTCAGGTTTGGGCCTCTCACTGCAGGAGGGACATAGAGGGGCTGCAGCGTGTCCAGGGAAGGGCAAGGGGCTGGGGAAGGGTCTGGAGCACAAGTGTTACGAGGAGCAGCTGAGGGAACTGGGTGTTTAGCCTGGAGAAGAGAAGACTTGGGGTGATCTTACTGCCCTCTACAACTACCTGACAGGAGGGTCTAGGCAGGTGGGGGTCAGTCTCTTCTTCCAGGTAACTAGCGACAGGACAAAAGGCAATGGCCTCAGGTTATGCCAGGGGGTGTCCATATTGGATATTAGGAAAAAAAAAAAATAACTGAGAGGGTGCTGAAGCATTGGAACAGGCTGCCCAGGGACATGGTGGAATCACCACCCCTGAAGACACTCAAAAAACATGTAGATGTGGTGCTTAGGGACATGGTTTAGTGATGGACTTGGCAGTCCTGGGTTAGCGGTTGGACTTTGTGATCTTAAAGGTCTTTTCCAACCTGATTCTGTGATTCTATGAACTATGTGTTAGATCTACCTATCAAAAAGGACTCATGGAGTGTATTCAAAGTTAAGTAGATGCCAGCAGTTTAAACAAAGCTCAGAATTATGTGCAAATCTAAGGTGTTTGAGCTAAGTAACTTAAGAGACCTGCTACTGTCCTTCATTTCAGTGTTACCCCTACTGGCACATGGGAGGAGGAATAGATAGGGTGTATATGTCATATTCCAATGAAGATGTGAGCTTTTCTGATCCTAAATGCATAGGGTTTTTCATTTAAACAATATAATATTTTTCTTAGAATATAAGCTAGTTTCACTTGTTACAATCTTGAGGTATAGTTAGTACAACATAAGAAAAAACCCTCTCTTCCAAGTTTTTTGTTTTTTGAGTTTTGTTTGTTTGGTTTTTTTTAATTAAGCTCTCTCATGAGCTAGTAAAAAGTGTACAAGGACCCTTGTTGACATCCAGACAGATGGAATTAATTGATTTAACCAGGATTTTCTAATGCACTCCCCTCATTCTGTTCTCCTTTGCCCTGCAAAGACTTTACACTTTGGTTTTGCCTTAAATTTGACTGCTTTAACTTTATTCTGATGAAATATGTGCCACCACTTCAAGCCATCTTTTGACTGACAGCTATTTGTTTACTGAACCGCTCAGCTTTTGTTTCATGGCTCTCTCCAGATACCTGTTTCATACTTGGTTGTAATTCTATGCAGGTTCTCTGTCTCTGTCATGAATTATGAGGAAGATACCTACATTAAGTGTGTTCCCAAGATAAATTCCTTCTCAGCATGCGCAACTTTTCCTCAGCTATTTTCTTTAATTTTACTTCATTATATTTGTTTTCAGACAGGAGATGAAATGGAGAATTTTGTTTGTCTGCCACAAGATCCACTTCTTACCCCAAAATGACAGGTTGCTCTTCTTCTCCCTTAGTTTCAGTCAGATGGTCTTTCCTAGTTTGATAATCTGTCTTTAAAAATCTCAAAATATTTAAGATCCTTGCAAAAAATGCAAGGAATATGAAATCATATAGCTATAATCCATAATGAGCCCCTTCTCTTCCTCCCCCAGATAAGCACTATCTCACAGTTCCCTATGTGTAGCAGTTAATAGTGGCTCTCAGGAGGTTATTTAACCATGTCAGGCTTCTTCTGGCCGAGGCTTGGAACAGCCGTTTCCCCTTTTCCAACTGTGGGAAGTTAAAGGTCATGAACAGCAATTAACACTGGAGATCCCAGACATCATTGCAAAGTACTAGTTGCTAAATTTCCTGTACTGACATACTAGTGTAAACCTTACTATACATTGATCACCTGCAATGATAACAACTTAATGAATAATCTTTGAAAAAAGAGCAAAAGAGAAAAAGGAAGGAAGGAAAAAAAAGCTTTCCTGTTTATTGAACTTTGACAGTATATTTCTTCACAGACTTGCCTGGCCGAATCCATGTCAAACACCAGGGAACTAATGCAGTTGTCACCTGGACTCCAGAATACATGCCAAAATGTTTTGTGGTTGACTGGGGCACTGGTAAAGAGGATATGCGCATGAAAATAGTAACTACAGCTGCTGGGAATTTCACACTAGGTAACAGCAACCGCCGTACATACTTACGGAGGCACCATTTCATTTACTGGTTGTTTTTGGTTGGGGAGGGTAGGATTTTCATCCTATTTTTGTGAGCCAATGGATAAAAGAGCAAAGATAAGTACAACTCTTATCTTTGTCCGGTGCTGAGACATCATCTTATTTTTAGCAACACCAAGGCAGATAAAAAGCAGAGTCTTCAGCAGAATTCTTCTGGTCACAGTTGTACAAAAAATGCAGCTCAGCTACTGTTGCTGGTATAATGTTTCTCCTTGTCCACATTCCAGGCAGACCTATACACTACTGGCTTTAAAAAAAGTTTCTCTTGTGCATAGGTAAACTTAACTTTAAATATACACTGCTCTGTTACAGTCTCCCTCAGATTATTTTATTTTTATCCCAGTGTTTGCCTTTGTCAAAACCTAAGTTCTCAACTCCAGTATTCTGTTTACCAAGCTAGGTGTGATGATCTGCATCCAGGGACCACTTTATGGAACAGTCATTGAAAATGTTGATTAAAATCATGCAGGTAACTCTTGGCATTTAGGACTGGCTTTTATGTACAGTAGAGAGCATTTAGCTTCAGAGTTCTATAAATGAATGCACTGTTTTTCTTGGTCCTTCTGCAACATCTGCACTGCCACATTACATCTAGTTCTTTTGCTCATTTTAAAATATGCTAGCTGAGGGAGAAATACTGTCCTTAAACTAAGATATCTACTGCCATTTTAGTTCCCTACTTCTCTTTCAACAGCTGAGGCCTTCCAGAAGGAGACTATAAGCAGATCTGGCATGTTTTAAGAGAAAACCCATGTTATGTCTTGTTTTGCTTTTAAAATAGTTTGTATTAATCATCTAGAGACAATGAAGAAGGATGCATATATTTTGTACTCGGTGTAAAACACTGTAAACTTATACTGTGCTTTGAGTCTCAGAAAGTAAGAATTATACACAAAAGTTATAAAGTTGTTTTCTCTCCTTCCCTTCTTTATCATTTATAACTTTGCAGTAAACCTTGATGTATCTTTATTTGTTTTCCAGACAATTTTCAGCCATATAAGTTGTACAAAATAATGGTACATGCATCTGATGTGTGTCAGTGTGAAAATTTCACAAGATATGAAAAGACTTTTGGAGTGACCCACTTTTATTCAGTTGAAGGAGGTATTCCTCCCCTTTATATAAACTCATTCTTTATATTTCTTCTCTCTTCCTATCTGCAGCAATAAAAGTAATCCTATACAAAGTTTCCTTTCAAGGTGATTTAACAGCATTCTTCTGTTAACATTGTTTTTGGTCCTAGCAGTCAAGCACCGGCAGTGAAAGACCTGGATGTTGTTCCTTACTGACAGGTCCACAGAAATATTATTACACATGACATTACCAAAATAACAGAAAGAGGGTCTCAGAGTAGCTCAAATTTAAGTGTGGCCAAAGTTAGATTTTCCAATCTCAATTTGGTAATGTCTTATATTGCAAGTTAAAGCAAATGTGGCTGTGGCTATGAGTCACAAGTTCTATTTTATGGGATTTCTCCTTTCTCATCCACCCTTAATGTTATATTTATGACAACTAGAATCAGGCAAGGAGCTCTCTAGGAAGCCGCTAGGTTTCAGTCTTGTATATCTATTGAACAAGTATTGATGCAGAACTTAAATTATTGTCTGATTTTTAAGTTCCTAGGACAGGTCCTGCTAATGTGACAATTCTGAATATCACAAAGCATTCTGCACTTGTGAAGTGGACTGAAATAGCTGCCGAGGACCGTTTGGGCTTTCTCCAGGGTTACAGGATCAGCTACACAGATTCATCAAGGAAAAAGTCTCTGGGTAAGTCACCGAGGCTCAGAACAAAGCAGCAGCTCAGAGCCAGGACAGAAAAGCTTCATACAGATCACTAAGTGCTATCATAGCACACTACTGAGTTACTTAGATTCCCGTGTGGATTGGGTGTTCTTAAAGATCAGCTCCTGGTTGGAGTTTTAATGCTCCTATGAATACCTAGAGTTTTCTAGATACCATCTCAAATATCGGTAAGAAAATACTTCCTTAAAAATTACAGCTCTAAGACTGCTGCTGAATTCTCTAGTAACATTGGAAGGAAGGTGTATGCTTTCAGCGTTTCTGAGGTGTAAAGAGTTTGGACACAATACTTTTATGTTTCATTGCAACTTAGCTAAGCTTGGCTCTAAGCCTTTCTATAGGACTTAGGAAATTCTGTATTTCTCTTCTGAACAAAATTAGCAGGGAATACAGTTCATATTTCTTACCTGTCTTCAGAGACACTATTATTAATTTAATTTTTAGAAACATTTTCTTAAATTGATGACTTTTGTGTTTAGCTAAAGAAGATGAAACAAAAGGAGACAGAAGGCAGTGTCAAGGACAGCACTTAATTTTATTTTTTTTTCCTCTGCCCTAATCAGTCAATACATCAGTGAGACAATACCCAATTACTATGTTTTTCCAGGCAGGGAGAGTAATTTTATTGAAGAATTTTTGGGAAGGAACCCTAGAAGCTACAGCACCATTTCCACTTCTATGAAGATCTAAAATTCACAGTGACAAACTTGAAAAGCAATTTCTGTGCTGCAAAAGGCATACAACAGCATAATTGATTGCATTATTCTGACCAGGGCAGAAGTCATTGCACAATCAGAAATAAAAGATGGAGTTGAAAGCCCTGCAAAGTAGGTGAGGCAGAATGCACAGCCCCTTTTCTGCACTGAATCATGAGTAGTAGCAGTGATATTAACTGAGGTGAATAACCACTGACTACTGTAGTCAGGGTAAGGCATGTGACTGAGTCTAGCCCTTGTGTTAACAGTTACAGCCAACATGAAAACCACTGTTCAGCGTCTCAGGTGTATTTTCCTGTCACATAGTACACACAGCCTTCTGCACTTACCACCTAAACATCCGTGGTGTGTTAAAAGCTCCTGCTTTTTACCTCTGGATTTAAAATGCACGAAAGTATTATGGAGAAATCTTGTACCCATCTGAAGAACATTTGCACAGGGTAGCTTCTTCCAGGTGTGGATGTGGGCACAGAAATTTTGTCTTTTCCACAGTCAGCTACATTGATACAGACTCAGCCATCAGAGTTCATCTAATTGTCTCCTTCCCCAACCCCTCTTGTTTCAGCTGTTACTCTCAATTCTTCTACCACAAGTTACCATCTTACCGGACTGAAGGAAAAAACAGTCTACCGTGTGCAGATTTCAGGATTCACTAATGCTGGTGAAGGACCCCCAACTCTTTCACAACCATTCAGCACTCCAAAATATGGTACTGTGGGGGCTCTACGCACCTGTGCTACCCAGCATCAATCCTTGCTTTATGTACTATACATACCATTATTCTCTACCCTTTCCAGCTTTTCAAGGAGCAACAAAGTGCTCATGCACAAGATTTATTAGTCAGTCCTTAGTTAATGATAGGAAACATGAAAAGTTATTCCTTTGCTAGAGGTAAACTATGCATTACACAGCTCTGCCTGTATTGCATTACCTAACATACAGGCAACACTTAACTGGGGTTCTGCATCTCTGAAACTTTTTCTGACCTTTTTATGCCAGCTGTATGCACATATCTTTATTTACGGCCCATTCCTGCCATGCAGTTCAGCAGTTTAAATATTCTGCCTGTAACTAGTTAAGTTCAGTAGCCTTTGCTCTTGGCACATCCTGAGCAATCATGTAAAACTGGTTTCCAGTTAGACCACTGAACCGATAACACTAATAATAAATACGTAAAGTCTCAATTGTTCCTATTGTGGGTGACAGCTAATCAAAATATTTTTTGTTTCCTAATAATTGAAGTACATTTTACATAAGTCCTGTAGTTGGCTGGGGAAAGTCTGCATTTTTCAAAGGTACCAGGATAAGACAAGATCAATATAGTTACATCTATAATGTCTCATAAATGGTAATCATACAGGGCTGGCTAACTATGGTCTCTCAAACATTCATAACACCTTCGCAGTTAAGCTAAATCTAGCACTGCAATAGACCCTTTGTAGTTTGACCACAGCTTCATTCAATTGAAGCTTTCTAAATAAATAAAAAAAAAAAATAATTAAAAAAAAAAGAGTAGACTAAGATGGTACCAGCCACAGGAAATATAACCTGTGAATTTCAGAGACAGAAGTATGCAAACAGCTTCTCGCTACTACAGCTTTTTTGTATTATGTGAAGGAGGTATACACACAAACAACTGAATAGTCAAGAGTGTGAAGCAGAAAGAAAAAGGAAAGAAATTAAAAACCTTCCTTGAAATCAAACAGGGCTTCTGCCCTGTCCTCACCCCCACCAAAATCCTTTCTCCTGTTGAAACAAGAAATTCAAGTGCCTCCATTGGAGCTTTTCTGCAGAACTTTATTCCACACATCTTACCAAAGATGTAGTTGGATAGGATTCAATTTTTGAGGAAAGTAACAAAAATGCAGACTTAATTTAATGCAACATTTTAAAAATGCAGGTTATTACATTGCATTTAACATTACATTTGCCATTTCCCCACCTCCCCAACATTTCATAGGTTACTTAATCCTTTAGAAGAACCTCAGGTTTCTTTACTTTGTCGATGAAAAAGGCTTTTATGATAATTTGCAGCTTTTCAAATACTTTCTTAAGCAAAATCAAGCAGCTGTTTGATTTTTTTTTTTTAAATTGTTGGCCAGTGGTAGGAAAATGAAAAGCAAGCAGCCTTCCTACAGATGTGGTTTGTCAGTATCAGCAACACCATCACAAGCTGACCATGCTTTCCTGATGCTATTTTGAAGCTTCTGATTTAGCGATCTGTAAAGAACACCTCAACCCCAACCCACTCTTCACACAGAAGACTGCTTTTGTTCCTGTGTTAGAAGCACTGCTCTGGCTGCCTGAGCACTTTATCAACCTTCCTTAACCTTTCAAGCACTTAATCTCCTTCAATCGGGTGGGGTGGTGCGAGGAAGCATCTCAAGCAAGTATTAACACAATAGATGTAGGTTCACAGCAAGGGTTGACAAATGGCTGACTGCAAATAAAATTGCCTTAATGTTCCTAACAGGTACCTAACGTGGCACCTACCAAACAAATCATGTTATTATCATCAGGACCAGGTGGGATCTCACCAAAAAATCTCAAACCCTACTAGTAAAACCTGGAAGAGATTAAAAGCCACTTTCATTTAAATAGTTCCTTATGAAGTCAGATGCATCAGGGCCCTGACCCATTAAACAAGCTACAGCTCACGTTCATGTAATAGCAGGTGAAGTAGGTAAAGTAATCTTACTATAAAGTGTTTAATTTAGTTGATGGATTTAAGAATCAGCCCATACATCTATGTATCTCAAAATTACAAACCTGAAAGCCTCAGACCCCCCAGAAATTCCAGGCCTTGTTTTAACCAGATTTCACTTACACAAAACCCAGAACATGCATGAAGTTTGACTTGACTTCAGTTTGAAATACTTCTTTTGCCAAGGCAATAGAGCCTTTCTATGCTAATATTGTAAGTCTGATTCATTCTTTTCATTTCCCATCAGATAAAGGAGAATTTGAAGGTTTTGTGACTGGCCTTTCCTTTGGCATGATGTTCATTCTTGTTTCTGCACCTCTTGCTTTTTCCCTGCTGCTTAAAAGGTAAGGAGGGAATATTGGCTGAAGTTCTTAGCAGTGCTTTCCATTTTGCTTAACCCTGAGTTTAATAGCACTGGACCCTTTTTATCATTAAAAGCAATAGAATGTAAAAAGCACACAACACAAAAGATACACACTCATTTACACAGGGAGAGCAGTTATAAAGCACTATAAGCTGGTTAAAATAGTTTGTAAAATACCTGTTATCTTTTGGTTTTGGTACAGCTACCTGACTACCTCCTGTCTCAAACACCCTAGAAAAGAGCAAGGACTATTTCTCACAGTGGAAAATAGGTTACATATATGGAAAACCCATGCATTTGATTATTTGCTCTTTCATTCCCAGCTGATAATCATGTCCCTTCTATTGAAAAACCAAAATAAATTCCAGCAGCATACACAAATTGGTGTTGCTATCTAAGCAGTTTCCTGCAAGCACACTTGGATGTTAACTGTATAAATTATGCACATAAGTGCATAATGAGAGGGAGTAATGGATGGATGAGTAGGAAGAAGACAGAATAATAAGGGTCCCTGTAAGATACGGATGAGGTCCTCCTATTTTAGGAGAAATTCTTCTCTGCATTAATAAAGTACACCACCCCCTCAAATTTATCTGAGATACAATATTAGGGGCATACACTACCACTAAAAGAAAAATGGCTTGCACAGTAATGGATTCTAATATTAATTTTCTGATAAACCTAGTTGTGTACAACAGTTCATATTACTATCTTGATGTCCTGGAACACTGCCCTCTCTTTTTCTCCTTTTTACAAAGCATCAGCCTCAGAAGCTGAAAGCACAACTGCTAAAGGACAGAACAGACAGACAGTACAATCCATGGCTTTAAAGCCATACATCATTACATAGCTCTCTTCAGCTTATGCATCAGGCTAAACTGCCCTTGCCATTGGGAAACAGACCACACTCCACATTCAGTCTCCTGTGCACTTTCTTTTTCAGATTTTAATTTAAGTTGCTCTATAACTGATCCAGTATTTTTAACAAGAACTTCTGAGATCTACACAGACGTTTTGACTTATGGCAAACTTCATTGTGTTAAATATAAGATCACACTTCATTGTCTAGGCCCATTAGGAAAGAATTTTTGGCAAATAGAAAAACAGCACACAGAAGCCCAATGTAACACTACAAAATTGCAATTAAATATGTAGTAGTATTGAACAGTTGGAACTGAGGCAAAGGGTCCCAAGATCCCCTCATCTCAATTGCCTGCTTGATTTGTAGAAAAAAGACTGACCAGCCAGCCAAACACTCAACTTCATAGGATCAGCAAGGACATCCAGTAACTCTACAGCCTCAGGCTTCACCTCAAAACACAGCCTAAACAGGGGCAAATAACTTACAGCTAATAAAGTACACATTTGATTTGAAAACCTAACACTGAAGTCACCACCAGGGCAGGTTCCTATGGAAGTGAGTCATTGCCCAAAGCTCACAGGGGGGTGCCAAGAGGTGTGCTCACTCCCCTCCCTCAGGAGCTGATGATGAACAATCAAGAGTGACTGATGCTAATGGGATCAGTCAGCTCTGCAGAAACTCCTTTTGAAATTCTCATTCCGGTCCACTGCTGCCCCTCCGCAGGGAAATCACAGCTGGCCCCTGCCAGCCTGGGGCCAGCCCCAGCATCCCAGGGATGTCAGGAGTGATGGGCAGGTCACCACTACAGCACACCCTGTCTGGAAGGGCCAGGGAGGGCAATGCCTGACAGGGTGGTGCCCATGGTGGCCCAGGGATGCTGGAGATCATAGAAGCCTGGTAGCAGTTTTGCTGTTTCTGAGCCCCCCAGGTGCAAGGAAGGAGCTTGAAAAAAGGACTATGATGAGAGGTCTGTGGACAAGCAGCCAGCTTAAACACATTTGAGCAGCTCAATGGGCAAACTCAGCTCTGCCTTACACACCCCTTCCTCTACAGCAGAAGCAGCAGGTGTGAGCTTTTACTAAAGGCATGTTTAGGTTTGTGTCAGGGGAGACAGTGACATACTGTATGTAATAGCTCTCAGAAAGAGCCAGACTCAAAACAATCAGGGAAGAGCATGACCTGTAGTGTCCCCCCTGTTCTCATCTGCAGGTCCCAGGCAGAGCCTCTTGCAGGCCACCAGTGCCGTGGTACAGAAGCTAAAAACTGCAATAGCTTGCTCTTTGTTTGAGGGAAAGTAAACTTCTAAATATAAGCCCAGGAGCAAATACTAAATCAAACTTCATCCTACATGTTCCAGAGTCCTCAGGGAAGATGGAGGTTTTGTTGAAATGATAGCAAAATAGGAATATACCATGATTAAAGGTATAGAAAAAGACAACATCACCAGCTCCTGTCACAGCTTCTTTGTCCTTAAACAAAGATGCTAATCGTCACTAATTCAGCATTTCAGTATAGACTACCAAGCTTGGTCTTCAGCTTTTAATTGACATCGTGCTTAATTGTCATCGTAGAATGTCTTGTTTGATGGTCATGAAAATAGCAATAAAATGTTACATATAAATGGTAGTTAATTTAAATCCATAGGAAATATCAGTCATTTAACCTGACAATAAAATAAGAAATTTTTTTTCAGGCTGAAAATATCATGCTGGCCCAGTGTACCAAGTCCAAGAAATAGCAGTGCACTCCAAGATATGGCAAGTACTCTTCTGATGGTGTGAAAAAATACACAAGGGAGATCTTTTCTACTGATTAATCAGTAATGCTAGTTATTAGTCTTTTCACACTTCACCCTAGTAAATGTCTAATATCAACAGTTGGGAAGCTAAGGTAATATTAGAAATATAGCATGGGGGAGGGTTGTTGTTTAGGCATAGTCCATTGCACTTTTTATTTTAATAAAGGTTCTCAGACTTTTTGAGAACATTATAGAACATACTTAAAGGTATGGGCTGTTAAAAGAACAAAGCAAATTTGGATAGGGGAAGATAGAGTCTAAACAGAGAAATTCAGTTTTCAACAACTGCAACTGATTATCAAGTACAAGTTATGCAAAATACAACTCATTGTGGCCTATTTCCACAGAAGTGTCAGGGAAAGACTACCTGCCTCCAGAGCAATCCCGGGTTCTAACTGGTCAGCTGGTAGCTGGCTGGGGGGCACCTACTAGTCAGCAGGCACCAGGGTTCAGCCAGCATGTGTTAAAATCTTGCCCACAGCTTTCCCATATGCTTTGTTAAGGATACCTACATTTCAGGACTGAAGAAACGCCTAGAAATCAGCTGTTAGAGGAGGCTGCTGGGGACCATGTTATTCACTTTTGCCTATTAGTGGACTTACTTGAATCTTCCTTTCCTTATCTCCTCCCTTTTAAACAAGTTTCTGCTTCAGTTTTGCTGACACCAGATACTCAGTCCTTCCCCTAGGGCACCTCAGTTTATCTGCCCAGTCACAGACCACTAACCATTATGTTTTTGGAGCAGGAACTTACACTACTTTCCTTTTTAAATGTCTTTGTTTTTTCTGGCAGATCTGAACTTAATCTGGCACTCATAGATCTAGTTTCTCAAGCCAGCTTGTGAGCTTTAACAAAGCAGGCTTCTATCTATGTAGTCAAAGATCAGGCAGAAGCTGGGAGGTATCTACAAGCTAGACAATGGCCAAATCTAGGACACAGTGTGAAATCATCAGCAACATGACAAGCTACTAATAATCAAAGGTTCTGCTGAACATCAGCGTTGCTTCCTTCAACAGAACAAGTATGAACTTCCAAGGACTTCCTTGCTTGCTTTCTTCCTTTCTTCCACCTAAATGTGGATAAAGAAGTGATGAGCTCAGAGGTAGTATCAGATAGTCATTTTGCCAAAGCCAGATAATGCCGAACAAAGGAGGATCAGATGTACAAATGTACAGCTGTACAAAGTCAGCGATGCTGTTAGAAGATTGCAGTTTCACTGTTTTGTTCAGTTAAAGAAACTGATCTGTTTATGAGCACCAAGCAACTTCCAGTTCTCAGTGCTGGGATCCAGATGTCCCTCACTGACCACTCCATCAAAAATAAATCCACCTAATCCTCTTACTTCTTCTCCACCATGCATTTAGAAAGTGGGAGACCTGCAGATTCAATACTTGTTTGAAGTAAAACTTCTCAAAGGCAAAAAAAATAAGGAATCCAGTATATTCAGCATTTGGGGAAATTCAGCCTTAAAGAAAATGCAAGA
Organism: Falco peregrinus; assembly: GCF_023634155.1. NCBI lineage: Eukaryota > Metazoa > Chordata > Aves > Falconiformes > Falconidae > Falco > Falco peregrinus. The sequence continues at coordinate 61,709,252 of NC_073739.1, forward strand.
CCTGAAGCTGTTTCAATGTAATAATCTTGGGTGAAGTTGAATTGCAGGATAGAAGTTCAGCAAGAAAGGAGTAACTACCAGCCAAAATAACCTAACAGGTTCAAAGAATAATTTGTCATTGTGAAGCAGTGCAGGTAAAAAACATTGAAGTTGCATGTTATAGAAAGGACAAATGGGTTTTATGAACCAGAGTACCACTTCGACATAAATACATTAAAGCAAAATATACCTATTTAAAATGCATTTAACTGTGCCTGCAAAGGCAAAGCGATTATAAAGGGAAATAATGACTGTATTAGCCAAGTCTGGTAGACAAATACTATAATGTTGATAACATGGCAGGAACAGAACTAACACATCAGATAAGGGTTTTGGGGAGAACAGGAAAAGCTCTGTGTGAGGAGACAGGACAATAAAGCAGTTACCAGATATGTTGTCTAGAAGTAACTTGATGTTATGAAGATTTCATGAAATGTAGAGAAAGGTATTCCCTGTAAAACAGAACCAAGGAATAAATCTTAGTGTATTGCGTGTTTTTATTCTATTTGTAGGTTGTTTCAACTGAACCCCATCAGGTTAGTTGAGCAATGTAGCAACTCTTGACAGAAACACACATACAGTCCAGATAGGTGCCAAGAAAATTTGTACTTTAAATCCAGACAGAGCATTCTCTACTGCAGTCTAAGGCAATGAAACATCCCATGGTACAGAGCAGCAGGCGCAAGTGGGGACACTCTCAATTCAGTCAGAACACAGAGGCCAGGAAAATGAACTATGGAAACTAATGTGGCCAGCCAGCCACCCCATCAGTGTCCTGTTCTTCATGTTTAGACAAGATTCTTCAGATATTCTCCTTCTTCACCTATTAGTGCCTCTTTCAGACAGAAGCTTACACAGAACTGATTTTAGATTTGGTAGGTGTAGAGTTCAGGCTCCCATTCATAATAAATATGATAATGGAGATACGTATCACACAGGTCTTCATTCAAAACAAGGCAAAAGCTGACCATCTAGAGGCGTCAACTCATCCCATTATCAAAGAAAAATTGAGATATTTTATCTGGGATTGCTGAGATTCCAAAGAACAACATGCTCCTTTCCAAGCCAGACCACAAGAAAGAAAATAAAAAACAATTTATACTTATTTATTTATTGCAACAAAAAAAACCCAACAACCATAATGTGTGAAACAAATTCAGAGCAACTGAAGAGGGGGGAGGGGGAAAAAGGTGGGGAGGAAGCTAACAGTTGTATCACCCTGTCCATAATTTTAAAAAAATTATGGCAAAAGTGGGCAAATGCAGCAGAACAATCTAAATAGAAAAGAAGGGTGCTTGGTGTTGCAAACTATTCTCCATTTAATCATCCAGAATTTGCAAAAGCTGATAACCCAAGATACACTTAGATCACAACATGGCATTAAGTTGAATAACAAACTTTTTGCAGCAGCTGATACCCGAAGCTTAGTTGGCTGCTGTTCAACTCAAGCTGCTGCCTTTTTGTATTAGCACATTTGTTAAACTTTTTGAAAGCTGTGGGTCTCAGAACAGCACATCACAAAGCTTACATTATATCACCACCACTATATTTTGTCCCAAGCACACATAAAAACAAGAAAACCTTTGCTTAAATAGTATGGGAGAGGAGAAGATGAGCCTCTGAATTAAGGAAATAAGTATTTTCTTCCCTGTTTTTTTAAAAAAAATAAGATGAGATGAAATGCATTAGTTAGCATTACTATATAGGCAGGACCAGGTTGCCTGTCTCCTAGCTTTAGTCTTTTGTTATGTATTTCAGTAAATTGCTGAGTGCAATTAGCAGAGGTATGGTGCTAAAATTATTCTTTCTCCTTATTTTTGTCTTGCAGACTAGCTGGAAACCTGTTTCAAAGTCGCTGCTTCAGGCCCTGTCAGACAATGATACCACCAGCCTTTATGTCATAGAGCATGAGTCAAAGGCTTCTTTGAAGCTAGACCTCTTCACAGGTGGTGGAGAAGACAGCAAGTGTGACACTTGCCAGTCAGAAGAACCTAGCAATAACACAGACATAAGCCTAAGGCATGAAGAAATCCCTGAAGAAGCAGTTACAAGTGAAGAAGAAGGAATCATTTCCATTACAGTACCACTTTTGAGTGACTACACCAGCATGGAGTTCAGCCAGAAAGCCCTGATGAGTCTGACAGTGAAGGTGCCTGCAAAGGCTGCTCATCCCAATCTGGAAATGGAGCTAGGCAGTAAGCCAGCACAAACTGTGCATCAGGTTTTGTTTGCTTCCCAAGACTATCTCAAGCAAAGCCAGGTAGTGCTTTTGCCATCCGGACCAGCTGTCATGGGACAAGTGAATTCAAACTGAAGCATCTTTGTAATTGCCCATACCATAAAAGCAAGTTCCAAAACCCCTGATGCTTAAATGGAGCCGTTTGGACCATATAGAACAGTGAGCTTGTGACAATAGTTAGTCTGTACTCAATAAGGTTCCTTGGTGGACTAGATCAATGCTATAATTATGTTAGCTATTTCACTACAGTCGCTCTCTGTAAAGACCTACTGTCCTCACACAGGCAAAACTTTCAGGGAACTGTATGGAAAACCTTCTGGTAGGGTACCTCCTGCTAGGTGCTTAGTCCCAGGGTGCTCAGGAAGCCAGTTCAAGGCTTCTGCTCTAAGTACAATGTTGTTCTGGTCATCAGGGGAGTTCTCTAATCACTGTGGTCAGTTTAAGACCTGATTTTCAGAACTGGTAAGTTCTTCAGTAGAAATTCCAGCAAAAGCGTCTATCACTCCAAAGAAGCTTTTCAGCTGGTCAAAGCTGGCCTAACAAAAGAGTGAAAAGCCTTGCATTTAGGAATAGAAAATTATGCTTCTCCATATACGTAAAGCACCATTAAGCGCTTTATGTCTTAGATATTTACACCTTTATTCATCATAGACGAATAGTGCTGTGTAAATTAAGATCGTAGTAAGTATCATTACTAGCACTGGGGTGTTTTTTTTACTCGCATTAAAATAAGGCTATTTCTTCCTACATTTATCTATGCAAAGCTTGCACAGAGGAGGAGTCATTGGAATGCAGGGCATAAAAGGGTCTTCCATAATATGCTCTCTCTGTTACTCCATTATGTATCTCCATGGTGCAAGGAGTCTGAACTGGTTTTCCAGCTTGCAGCAGCTTCTCACCCATGAACTCTGTAGGCATTAATGGTTTGCAGTTATTGTAGATGACCCAGTTTATTGTGGTTGTCTCTAGTTGAAGGGGCATTTCATTAAAATTATTTTGTTGAGAAAGAAATTGGTCAGCTGTACCAAAAGCACCAGAGGCTTCTTAGGCATCTTTCAAAATTCTCTCATTTAGAGAGAAGGGTGTTTCACATTTATACAAATATTTCTATGCATATTAGGCAGTATGAGTTATAGAATAGCCATGCTTACAAAAACCTCAAATTTCATATCCCCCACTTGACTGATTTAGTGAGGCCCCATAACAAAACCAGTTTTATTAGTTTTCCTTATTTATAGTCACCCTCTCTTTACTTATATCTCTTTATGTCTGTTGGGGCTGGCAGGAACCAACCTGTGTTTCACTGGTTTTTAAAGTTTCACATTATTTTTTCTTAGCACTTAAAACGTACTGTTTTGCCACAAAGCAATGTACACATTACCTACCACTCACCCTTGTTACGTCTGCTCATTGAAAGAAGAGGTAATAGGAGCAACTCTCCATACCACCTCAAAGGTCTAAGCAGTCTTTTAAATCTCTTTCTTTGTTTTTATAACTTTGATCAGGTGACTTTGCCTGATTTGAATTTGGGAGAACACAAATGATCCCGCTATTAGCAGAGCTGTTGCTACTTGCAATGTCTAGTAGAGGGGTTGAAATGAAAACCTGTTATGGACAATGAGGTCCTCAAATGTTATAAAATCATTATCAAGCAGTCACGTGAACACAGCCTAATTTGTCCATTTCCAAAATATGAGAAATATCCATGCTTCTTACTTATAGTATTTCTTCCATTTCTGGTCAGAGCAACTTGTTTTACTGGTGCAGTTGGTACCTTCAATAACTTACTCATCCCTGTAAACATTGAATTATTTTTTTCTTACTCTGTGCCTCCCAAACCAGTACATATTATTATGTTACATATAAAGTATAAAGTAAACACGTAGACTCAAACCAATAGCTTGTGAGCAATTTCAGTGTATGAAGCAGCCTTCAAATGCGAAACTCAAAAGACAGTTTTGGGCTTTTGACCCAGTGAGGATTGCTCTCATGATGTTAGCCATTGCCTGACATTTTGCTAAAGAAAAACCACTTATCAGGCCAGAAGAATTTCCCTAAAAGTATACATGGGCCTATTTGCCTCAAATAGAAGGGATGTATATACTCCACTTTCAGTTATAAAGCTCACAGTATAATTAATTCTTAGTTGATCTCATTAGAGCAATACTATACTCACTATTTGTATAACGGCTATAAACTGTACATTTGGGAGAAGGAGAGATACATAGAAAACCCTGGTATGAAGATTAAATATAAATGAAGAACTCATCCATCATGATGTATCCTTTGAGAGCAAAGAAAGAAAATTTTATGTGGAGTGAAAAAGAGTACACTTGCTAGACAGTTTCACCTAGACAAGGATGAGGCTTTGGTGGAATAATGTACCTACTCAGGGCCATGGACCTAGGAGATGCGTAGTGCTCAGGTCTTCAGATTAGGGACAACTAGGGTTTTGTGGCTTGGTTGCTTGGGTTTTGTTTGGTTCTTTTTGGGGGATTTTTACTTCAGTTGAAAGGGACCTACAACTGACCTCTTCAGGCAGTTTGAAAAACTGTGCACTTATACAGATGTATAATGACTGCAGAAGCCTACCTCTACTAATAAACATGTAAGATACTTCATGTGCTATAGTACTGTTCAAGTGGTTTCAGTAGTGTTCTTATCTTCAGTATTCCTGATTTTGATATATGTTATATTAGGAGTGAAATTGCAAATATGAAGGCTCAGGACCATATAAGCCAAAGCATTTTTTAATATTTTTTTCCTTTTCTTTTCCCAGTCAGCATAGGTCTAGATGATGACTGTTAGCATTATGGCAATTTAGACATTGTAAAAGCTTAGACACTTAACTGTAGGCCTGGAGGCACATAAGCATAGTGATTTATAGTATGCAGTATTATACTGCAGGATTACAGTGTTTTAGTACTTTATATTTACAGAGACAGTCTCTAACATGGCCTCTAAAAACATGCATAAAGCAGTTAGTAGATACCTCTTTTTTTCTGGTATCCACAGTAGATATTTTTTCTTGCATACTTTATTGTAGTATGGACACAGAAACATGGGGTTTTTACACTTTTTTTTCTCTTTACACTTAAGGTCAGACTACAGTGCAGTAGCTAGATAGCACTGAAAATTATCACAGTGTTTCAGAGACAAGAAAAACAGCTACTCAGCCTGGAACAGGAGACTGCAGCGACCACAATATTCCAGAACTTTTTTTCACTACCAAATAGAATAATAGTAACTACAGAGTATCTACAAATCCCCTAAAAACCTACACCTTTCAGGTACTTTGGCAACCTTAAAAGCTACCTTTATAGGACAATGGCACCTGCATTTGAGCAGAGTCTTCTTGAAAGCTGAGAGCATAGGGACATCCTGTCAATCTGAGTCAACCCCAGTTACTGCTACAAAAATTGAAAAATAATGAAGCACTTCATAAAGCCTTCTAACTGCAGAAGGTCATTGTCTCAGAGCACTTGACTCTGTGGCACAGGCTCTTGGTTTTCCTGTATCTCTCTGTCTTGATGGCACCCTGTGACTGCTGCCCGAATGATGTTAACTGTGTTCTGGTACTGTGTTGATGGGATCCGTAGGAACATGGGGAATAAAATTTGGGACAGCTTACATTGGCCGCTTCTGAGCGCTGCTTACAGAAGACTGCTGCTAAGACAAATCTCTCCATGCCAATGCAAGGGAATAATATTATCCCCACATCTATTTGGTTTCTGCAGCAGAAGCACCAGTTTGATTAATAAAACTGAAAACAACCTGCCACGCTAGAAATGGTTGTTCACATCGTCCATCCTCAGAGATCCCTTCAGTTCTTTATAGAATCATAAAATAGAATCACAGGATTGTTTAGGTTGGAAAAGACCTTTCAGACCATTGAGTCCAACCACAGACGTAACACTGCCAAGTCCATCACCAAACCATGTCCTGAAGATGCCACATCTACACATAATCTGAATACCTCCAGGGATGGTGGTTCCACCACCTCCCTGAGCAGCCTCTTCCAATGCTTCACCACCCTTTCAGAGAAGAAATTTTTCCTAACATCCAACCTAATCCTCCATTGGTGCAACTTGAGGCCATTTCCTCTCATCCTATCACTTGTATGTGTGGGAAGAAACAGAGACTCACCTCACTACAACGCCCAACTCCCTCTTAGGCAGCTGTAGGGAGCGATAAGGTCCCCCCTCAGTCTCCTCCTCTCCAGGCTGAACACCCCCAGTTCCCTCAGCTGCTTCTCACAAGACTTGTGCTCTAACTTCCTCGCACAAAGCCTTCTCTGGTCCAGGGCAGAAATCTGGATTTTTTGAAGTGGCAGACACAGGCAGGACAGAGGACAATCCTGAGGAATGACAGGTACAGCAGCAGCCAGTGCTGCCAGGGGACTCCTGATGAAATGGGCTCAGGTCCTTACTGGAGGCACTGGAGCCTAGGCAGGCTGGAGAGTACTAGACATGCTACTCTACCTGAAAAATTGTAGGCTGCAGCCAGTTTTCGGTAGGTTGCTAGTATGGAAATGGGTAGCAGAACCATAAAGCTCTTACGGGTACTCTCTGACCTTTCCCAAGCAGTAACTGCTACTGTTGAATTTTGCTGGCAGTGATTCATGTCCAGGTACTCAGCTATCAGCACCAACCTTCACCTTTCTTGTGACTTGTAATTAGATAACCATTCTGGCATTCATTTCAAGTGTGTAGTTACTGGGTGTCACCAGGATTAGGATCCATAAGGCTCAGTAATCCCCTTTTGGTACAACACCTGCGGCTGTGTGTTCGGTATCTGGGTGGCTTTGGTGAGTTACATCCATCCTGAAATGAATGTGGCCACTTTGACTTCTGTGCGTTACATTCCAGTGCTACATACCCACTTCTGGAGAGGAGGCTGCCTGTGATTCTGCAATTTTTGGTTATCGTAGCTATGTCAAACCAGTTGTAATTGCCAAGGCCCATACAACGTACATAACTGAGCTGCTTATCCAGGCCACAGACTGTATTGTAGCTTCTCAACACCACATGGGTTAGTACCTCACAGCTAAAAAGGAAATAGCACACAGTCACAGTAAAGTTCTAATTTGTTTTCTCCGGTTATGCTGGATCATACAAATGTCCTTCCAATGCTATAGAGCATTAATGTAAAAGGTAGGAAAAAATTTAAACGGTATACACTGGCTCAATGAAAATTAGCATGCTAGTAAAGCATGCTAGGGAAAGATAAAAATTTCCACTACTTCAAAAGAGATTTTGCAGATGCTGAGAAAAGCCCTGGCTCCAACATCAGTTAAAGTGCAATCCAATGGTGCATGAACCTGTTCACCCTGTTTCAGTATTCATTCAACTTCGGTCAGAAGACTCTCGGGATTTTGTAAAATGTACGTAAGAAAAGCAAATTATGACAGTATGTTTAAATTCACCATATATAGGCCATATCTCTGTTGGAATTATTAAGGAGCCTTCAATTCTAAAAAGGATTGTATGTGTGTTCATAAACACATTATACAATTGCTTTGATGCTATTTGCTGTAAGATAGTTTCTTACTCACATTTCTTTGAACACCAGTTTCTCCTCTCTGTTTCTGTATTTGTGTAACTGAAGTTGCAGGGTTGCAGCAAACTTCAAATTCTGTGTCCATCAAATACTTTATTGGCAAATAGTCTATTTTGTTTGTAATACTGTAAGTGACTCAGTTTCAGCTCTCCAGATCTGATGAAAACGTGTGCTAATCCTAGCCCATGGAGAAGCAACACTGCAGAACCAGTTACTAGAGTAACAGAATAGTAAGTTTCCAACTTCTAAGGACAGCTGTGTTTTGGTTTGGTTTTGGGGGTTTCATTTTAGTACTGGTTTGGTTATGGAAAGCTTACAGGAACAAAAGGGAAGGTTTGGATGGACAGAACAAGTTGACTGACAGAGTTCCAGGCACTAGGAACAAAATGTAAGATACACAGTTTATTTTTTCCTTACACCCTTACACTTGAATAGTCTGTCTTTCTAGCAGTCACGGTACAGCTTGGACCTGGAAGCAGCCCAGTACTGCCCACCAGCACCATGGTGCTCTGCCCAGTGCTGTATCGGCAACACCCAACCTTACAGGTCCCACCTCTTTTCTGTGCTGGCAAAACTCTCCTTGCAGTCATAGACTGAGTACGGACTACAGAGTTTGGACTGACTTAATTTTCTCTTGATTTAGTTTAAATAAAAACACCTTCCTGCTCCCAAGCATTTTCAGTTACCTTTTCCCACCCAAAAGAAACAGGTCAAATACATGTTGTCAGCTGATTAGCTGCATGTCATTAAATGCAAACCTCCAACACACATCGGCTTTAGCGTTGGTCTAAGGCACCAGGGAATGAACTGGGCATGCCCTCAAAGTCAAAATGAAGCTGTTTCAGGGATGACTAAAAAGGGCCTGTAGCCCATACACAGAGCATCTCCTACTTATTTATTAATAGGTACATCACATTCCAGTGCATTTTAGCAGATTCCTACTGCATTAGGGTACTAAAATAGCAGTGATAAGGTACTAAAAATAGCAGTGCTTTGCAGTAGGCATGTAATGAAGCCAGCAGCACGCTAAATATGCAGTGTTTCAAACAGTATCTGAAAGGCTACTGCGACAGGGGCTGCTGCAGCACCGAGTGTCATTCTGCAGTGCAGCACAGCGGAACTTCTGGAAGAAGATGCTCTTCCTACACCAGTTATCACACTTGGACTTTTTGAAATTCCACGGCAGATTCTGGTTGGAACGTTTCCATTTCTCTTGCTATAATTCCTTCAACAAGCCTTAAGGAGCCTGACGTTTCTCGGAGATTTTTCTCTCAGGACATATAACCAGCCTGTGCTCTCAGCAATAAAGGGCATCACTTTCAGAATGAGATATTGGTATAGCAAATCCCAGACTGCAATTTGCAGTCTTGGTAAGTGATACACAGAACGATATTAAAAAAAGGAAGGTTTCCAGGTACTGATTCAAAGTGTTGTGCTGGAAAGGGTGTATTGTCAACAGTAGCACATTGATCCAAAAGCAAGAACAGCACAAACCATCTAGAAAGCTGGTGTTAAAGGTTATCAAATCACAGTGGTAAAGTTTCTGTATAAGGCCAAAATCAGCATCCTGCCCTAGTGCCCATCTAACAGCAGGGCCCCGTTGCAAACTACTTCCACCCCTCTGCCTCACATTGCAGCTAACCTGCTTCCACGCACGCAGTACTCTTCAACCAGTGCAGACATTCATCCTTCACGATTCACACATCTGGTCTTCCACTCCATCTCAAAGTTACAGCAACCCATAGTTCATAGCACACAAGTTCACACTTTCCTAACACAAAAAGGAATGGGGAGATGCATCGTACGCAGTTGTCAGCCCACACCCCCAAGCCCAAAGACCCCCCTCCACCCAAATGTTGTCACAGCTTGCAGTCAGCTAGCCACCAAGCAACAGCAACAGTTTACATGGTATAGAGTAATCATATTATCACAGCCAGGTATGTTTGACCACTAATGTTAGGCATTTCACATCTTTTGTGTGTGCCTGGATGTCAAAAGATGAAGAACAGTGGAGCTGGCACGCTCAGACTGTTACTCACCTCTTCATGCTTTTCTGAACTTGGGGGAGGCAGTGAACAGGAATGATGATTGACTGACTTTATAAAAGTTCTTAAGAACTATGATCTGGAATGTGGTGACACAAGTCGAGGCGGACTGAAAAAAACACTGTGTCTGCGTGGCTGGGTTCGGACAAAATGGCCTTTATTGTTTATACAAACTATTTATATATCTTAGACAGTGCAGGTGTCAGACCCTGACAGGTTTTTGTGTCCTTCTTCTGGCTTGCTATTTGCTGTTGCTGTAGGTGCCCGTGTGCTGCGGTTCTAAGTTCTGGTTCTTCTCATCCTGTTTACATACCTGACAATTTGTGGCTGTCTTAAAGGTACACGGCTAAGTCTTTGAAGTCAACTAAATTATCTGCAGACCCGCTGCAGACCCCAACACTGGAAGGCTCATACAGCCTCTAAAATAATATTTTTTGCCTTTATGCTCTTGATAGCTCTCTATTCATCCCTATCAATGAAGAGCATAAAGGCAATTTATCTTACAGGCAGAGGATGATACAAAAGCCATGAAACATGATCACTTCCAAAGGGATGTACTACTCTTTCCAAATGCAGTTATGAGCTACTAATGCAATACTTACACATCTGACAGAAGAAAAGAAAGTTTTTCAATAAAAGAAGCAGGATTTCTGTGTTTTATTATCACCTACTGAATTACTACAGTCCTTAGAAACTATAAATTACCCCAGGTAAAAATGATCAAAGGGAATCTGATTTGTTAAGAGTGAATTAACTTACATAATACTTGGCTACCATCTCTCACTTCGCCATAACAGCACGGTAAATGCCCGTTTCTAATGAATTCAGTGCAATGCAATGACCAAGGTCTAGCACTTTCTTCCATCAAAAGATTCTGAAGTATACTTTAAACTAATAAACTCAGCATTGCCACACTTGAACAAAGCAACTATTGTAAGGCCCATTATAAAATTAGCAGAGTGAAGAGCAGAGTATTTTAGTGTCTTACTGCATGCCTCACGTCACCTGAGAAATGGCGCTATAAAGCAGTCTCCAGCTTTCCCAGGCTCACACCATCGGTGTACAGCTGTCATCTTTCCATCCTCTTTGGAGATTAAGCAACAGAATAAACATCACAACTCTAAGGATCTTTAACAGATCAAAGGATCTTCTTGCTGTTACAAATTAAACTTGGGATGGATGAAATAAGACCTTCTAATTAACATCATAAATATCCCATTGTAGACACCGGCCCCTCTTCTCTGCATCCCAATAAACTCTTTAATAATGTATCTACCCCAAATCTCCCCTGGCTAGAGGAGAATTTAACTGGGCACACCAAAACAAACCAAAAAGCACCTCATGTTTGTTCCTGGTTAATATATACCATCTCCTAACACCTGTCAATATATTGTGTATTACAGTCCATTCAGAAATACTGATCCCTTAGCTTGAGGCTGATATGTAACACAGGTTCGGATGACCTACAGCACAGTTCAGACAAGTCTAGTCCTTACTAGATACCTAGCCTTGACAAGGCCAGGCAGGATGACTGGGATGCATGAGTTGAATACGTGTGAAGAAAACACTGAGCTAACAGAAAGAAAAGTATTAAGACTTATTAAAGGAGTCACAGTAAAATGAGTATCCCCTTAAAACTGAACAAAGCAGAGGAACAATTGTGGAAAAGGTCACCTCACCACAGTAAGACACAAATCTGATGAAAACAGGTGATTATAAATTTGTTTAATGTTTACTTTTCATGGACCAATGCATTTGAATTTCTAAATCCAGTAATTTGAATCAACCCTTTAAAATATTACACTTCAGTAAAAATTAAAGGGTTTTTTTAGGTTTTGTCTTTAAAAAGTTTTGTGGGGAGAAAAACAGGAACAGCACAGCCTTCCCCAGGTTTGATACTAAAGCAGCACACCTAACAAAAGACTAGTACTACCACGTTTGCCTGTTGCCTTAAAACAAGTAGGCAGAACAAACCATGCACACAAAAAACCTTGATTTTAAGACCGTCACTTTTTAACTCAGTTTTCAGTCCCCTCCTCTAAAAATAATTTATTTTTAATGAGTAATTACTTAAGGAAATTAGGTAGTACATAATACAAATAGGTAATATATTAATTTGAGCTATTGCTAAGACATCTCAATATATTTCTCAAATCTGTTTTTCCCTGCATTCACATTCAGAGGAGTAGCACAGTGAAATGCAGTTATACAGACCACACATGGGCTGATCAGTAGCAGCTGACCCAGCCACAATCCTCATCAGACATGACTGCTCTCAAAATTCACAGGATCCCTACTGAGCTAGGGGAGGTCCCTTGGGAAGCACATCTCAAACTTTTACCCCTTAATCATCGCTGTTTATCTATATTCTTACACATTACACAAAGCAATAGAGAAGCTTAAGCACTGAAAACAGTGACTTTTAATATGAAAATCTCCATGATGATAAATTGACATATACCATTAATGTCAGAAGCTCTGCATGAACTCCAGATCCTATGTAAAAAAGAAAACCAAACAAAAAAAACCCCCAAACTCCACCCCACCCCCCACCAACAAGGAATTTTGACATACACTTCTATACAGCCACATTTACTAACTCACTGGAAGTGACAAGCTCTCCTTGGTGGAACTATGGTGGTTCTCTCTGGAGAAGAAAATCCCCTGCTCAGCCAGGGGACTGGGAAACCTTTTTTGCAACTGAGCTGTGATGATACAGTCAATTACTTTAACCCCTTAGCACCCTTCCTGCAATGTTCTTGTCGGTATCAGGCAACAAACTTAGTCACAAAGCATTTGACTCTCTGGGGCAGAGGTAGTGGTTTTTTTTTTTTTTAAAAAAAAAAGCTTCACACTCCTTTTTGCTGTATGTCATTCAAATTTAGTGGAAGTGAGTTTATGAGACCATTGGAACTTTGGGACATTGTTGATTTACAACAGTAACAACATCATAGCATCTGACATTTCTTTACTTGTACCATTTCATAGTTGCTTCATTAATGCAAAAATATACTCCATCAACATGGAACAAGTCTGGTTAACTGTTTACTAAACTGAGAATACATACTTTATTACCAGAAGTATCTAATTTAGAGAAGAGAAATAATATTTTTGCTCCTACAGTGCTTAGGTTCCCCAAGTATATCTGAACCCAAACTGTGCTAGACACTCTATAGAACAGATTAGTCATAGCTCCTGTACTAGGGGAAAAATACCAGAAAGGATCTGCTGAAACACCACCTAAACAGTGCATGTCACATTCTCTCTTGATGTTTCCAGAGCAGATCACTCATTCCTTATGAAAATCATGTATTTATGATGTACCATTTTCTAAGTGGCCCATGACTTACTCATCAACACAGCAGTAGTTCTGAATCTTTGCACTAAGAACAGTTTTATTGAGTAGAGCAACAAGTACTTTTAAGAAAGCTACTTGACTGGCAGCCTCATTAATGACATCAAGGACTGAATGAAAGGAAGATTAAATTATTCTTTTCCCATTGCTGGTAAGTCTTTCAGGTCAAAAAAGACAAATGTAACCTTTTCAATGGGAGAACAATAATTTTATTAACAAGATTAGTATGGAGCATACTTTGTACACCAAAAATCCCTAATCTTGTGTCAAAGTTGGCACTGTATTTCCAGAAGAAAATATATAAACAGCTAATTTTTGCTGTCCTTGTTCTCCTGTATAAAGCTTAACACTCCAAGTGTCACTAATTAAAAAAAACCCAAATAATTGAAAAATAAAGTTCACAGATAGCTCCTCAACTGTAGTATTTACTTTAACACTTCAGTTCTGTATTGTTTGAGTTGTGTCTCCTCAAATAAGGTGGAAAGGAGCTGCTCCATGTATTGTCAGACAAGTTTATTATGCTGTTTTATATTGAAAAGAATACAGAAGAAATCCCCATATTAATGTGCTCAGATCCAGCAATAGGACTTGCCTACAAATGAAACACTCTTGAATTTGAAATAAACACTGCATGCAAAGACATTTTTTAAAAGTTTTAAATTGAACACAATTGAAAGTGTATTTCTCGTACATAAAAAAATTTCCCTTTTGTACAGTGTTTTTATTATTTTAATTATACTTTTCAACATATAAAAATAAACCTAACATACAGGCTGAAAACTCTTTTTCTGTTTACATATTAGCAAATAAAATTAAGTTTTAGATTCTCTTTAGGTAATAATGGTACCTACAAACTTCAACTGTCCACACTCCAATCTCTGGTGAAAAAAAAACATCTCCCTGAACTAACTGCCTACTGATTTACATTATTTCAGCCATTTACAGATCCCAGCATTTGTGCCACTAAGCCCAATTCTCACTTCTAAAATTATGACAACACCAAAGGCATAACAGACTGCTACAAAACTGAAAGTACCACCAAGTGGCAGGCAGGAAGCATAATACGCTCCAGTTTGCAAGTCCTTGTTCAGAATTCATATCCTTAAGATTTTTTGTTTTACCATTATAATGCAATTTTCATGCTAACATTTACAAAATTCAAGCTGGTTTTTCTCTTTTTTTTTTCCTCAAGTGAATGGCTACCAAAATTGAAATACATGAACTCTAACTTTGTTTCATTACAAACTAACAAAAAGACAGTGATGCAGAGATGCTTCAGACCTAAAAGTTGAAGATACATACATCATTATGGCATCACTGCTTGCAACGGTCACACACATGAATGAAAAAGGTAAGGCAGCTATAAGGACAGGTATGAAGTATACAGTAACTTGTATCATACAAAGCAGCCTTTACTAAGGAAGAGATAGCTTTTGACCAAAAGAAAATCACAGAAATCCCTAAATCTGCTAACTTACAAAGTATCAGTACGAGCTAAGGGGAACATAGAGAAACTACCATGTAACAAACAGAGTTGCAGTGTTTCAAAGTAATTTCAGGTATTGCCTTAGAGGTAACTGGGCCAGAGAACACTAGCAAGCAATGCAAAGCATGCTAAACTACAGAATTTACCTACTTTCCAGAAGAATAAACACACTCAAGCGGCCACAGCTCATTTCAGAAACCAAGCTGTGCATCGGTTGCTGTTGTTAACCAGCTAATGTAAAGCTATTCAGGTGAACCCATCTGAAATCACCATCAAAAAAATGAGCAAGTGACTAACAAGTAAGCAGAAGCCACATCTCACCGATTTCTCAGGTATTCTTCAGATGTTTCTAGTTTCCAACTGAAGTGCTTTTTCCCTCTCTTATTTCTAATTCTGAAATATGAAAACCAGTATTTTTTTACATACCACACTATCACTGTTTGCAAACAAAATTTCACCCCTCACACCTGTGTAAACCTATTGACTTTGATGAACTGATGTCACAATCACCTCTGTTTTAAGCTTGGAATCCTGCTTCATCTGCTAGCAACTGTCTTCTGCTACCTTCTTTCAAAATCCAAAGAAAAATCCTATCTGTTATCCAGAAACAATGTTGTGAAATAACTGGTCACTAATGGAAGCTTGCACATACGTGCTTCACATGGTCTGAGCAAAGTGGCACTATATCATCACTTTTCTTAGCAATTACAAGTCACAACATTTTCAAACAAAAGCTGACTCAAAATTATATTTAAAACAATAGAGCAATCAAACACTACACTGTTCTCAAAACCTCCACTCAGCTGAATCTCATAAAGTGCAAACCCAAATAATCTGATGTGGCAGCTTAGCACGCAAACATGTTAACGATGAAGGCAATAGACATCCGGTGGAAGATGGACACATTTAACAGATGATGTACACAATCCTGTTGGAGGAAGCAGGAACTTCATTACTGTGCTACACCACCAGCTTAAAAATGAGCTACCCTCTGAAGAGACAGGGATTTTACAGAATAGTAGATCCCTAGGAGTGGCTTTTTAGGAAGAGGGGAACTTGTAAAACACCTAATATGAATAGACAGAACTTAAGTACCTCACAGACCTGCAAAAGCAAAACCAGAAAATACAGCATTTCTAAGAAAATAAGACTAAAGGTGGGGAGAAGTGTGTGTTTGACGGGTTTGTTGTTTGGGGGTTTTTTGCCTTCTTAAAAAAGAAACAAAACTTTTTGTAAGGGAACCATTAATTTACACACAACATAACAAGGTGCTGCATATGGATTTACACTTGTGATAAGTTAGCCGGCACGGCTGCCATCCTTACCTAAATCTCCAAAGGCATGTTTCTTAGCTAACTGTACACAACCCTTTACATATTCAGTAACTGACATAATAGAGCCATGCAATTTCAGGAAAACAGAACTCCAGAAATCAAACTAGTTTCAGCTGAAACACGATACACTGCAAGAATTCTAACTCCACTCAAAGGAGAAACTAAAGTTTTTCAAAGAAATAATACATGTATATTTTCACTGGTATCCACATTTCAAATCAAAGAAGCTGCGTGAATAAGACCAAATCAACTAAAAATATTCCTTTAATAAGTATGTACCAGCAGAAACTTCCCTCTAAAATACTTAATTTTATTAGTGAAATGGTACCAAAGATAACAAGTATACAAACAATCTCTTTGCTCTATGCTACTTACACATCATAAATAAGACAGCTGTTGTTGCGAGACACAATCCTTCACAGTCTTCCTGTAAGCATACAGATTTGTCATTCTTTTATCAGAATAAGCTGTTTACCAGCCCACAGCATGTGGCTTAAACATCACAAAAATGACTGTCTATACTTTACATGGTAAAGCATTTCCTATAGTCTTAAATGTACACAGTGGCAAGAACATTAAATCCTATTGAAAATGAAGAGTAATTAAGCAGCTTCACAATCAAACTGGGTTTCATTACCTTAGGAATTGGGCAAATTTTTCATCCCCTGTAACAGGCTTTTTTTTTTTTTTTTTTAAAGAATTAACTATGCAAAGGAAAAGAAAAACAAACTGAAAGCAAATAGCCGAACTGCTATTGTTTGCTTCTTTTTTTTTAACTCAAAGAAATAACTCTTCCCATGAGGTAAGGCAATTAAGTCATTTGATTGTATTAAGTTGTATTAAAAATAATCTACTCAATTTTAGGTATAAGTAAGTGTTAAACGTATGACTCTTAAGAAATATCATGTAACCAACTAAATTCATTCAGAGAACACAAGCCATGTTTTACCTTGACAAAAATATTTGCTTTGTCACTCTCTTCTTACATGCTTTCTCCCCAGAGAATGAAAAAAGAATCTCTACCATATAATTCCTGTGTAAATTAGAACTTTTTACCCCAAATTATTTATCCCCCCTTCTTTGCATACAATTCCTTTTATATCACCCAACAGGTATCAGAGATGATGATGAAGAGGTAACAATTAAGGCCATCCAAATGTAGATTAAATGTCTAAAGGGCTGTCTTTGATGTAGGTGATCAGAAATGCTTTGTATTCAGCTACTACTTTTGTACAGTAGTGGTCCCCAAATTGCATCTTTGCTTTTTCCTATAAATCTTTCCTAAAAATAAAAAGTAAAAATGGAACTTCAGTATTTTAACAAGTGAATCAAACAACTGTTCTGACAAATCACTTGCATTCTTGTCTACAGTATGTTGATGGCAACATAGCAACAGAGGTCATGTAAGATCTAGCTGAAAATGAGTAATAGCACAGATATTTCTAGAAAATACCACATTTTAAGAAGGCACTAAAGCTTCTGCTTGTGCTCCCATATTCTTTTAAACAAATCAAAAAAACAATTGTTTTCATAACGGCACCTGTACTATTTGCAGCTGAACAGACACACTGCAGTACGGCTTAAAACCAAGATGTAAGTTCTGATAATATCATACAGATATGCTCACTTCTGGAAGGACAAAAGAAAACAACAAAACAAAACAGCCCTAAAATAACCCACTAAGCTAAACTATTATCCAAAACATGGCAATATTCCTTTTATGAACAGAAAAGTAGCATGCATTGTTCAAATACTTGAAAAGAAATATTAATTTTAGGGGTATTAGTAAGGATTTTTTTTAAATAATAAACCCCAAGAATCTCAAGCATTGAGCAAATAAAAAAAACATACTAGCCAGTGGGTATTTAACGCAAGAACCATAAAACTGTGTTTACGTTTAAGAACTTAACTTTCCTTTGAATTGTCATTTACAATGAACAAAAGTGTGTATATTTATGCACCATTTCCAAGCACATCAAACAGTACACATTGAAGATTTTTGTGGATTTTTAACCCACAATGTAAAACAATACAAAATTCATCAACAAGCAGTATTTGAAACAACCTTCAATGCATATCTTCAGCTTTTTTTGGGGTAGTACAGGTTTACATCTTTCAGTTTCTACTTAATTGTAACAGCTTATGGCAGAACTTAACACAAATCATTTTACAAATTAAGTACAGCCATCATGGAAATGCATGGGTTTTCAGAGATGAATAGTTCTGATGGCATCTGCCTTTTCATGGTATAACTACTGGTCCGTGCTCTCTCGCTTTACAGCAAGAAGACAACAAAGCTATCACAAGAATTGGAAGAGCTACTAGTATTATCAACATGTTCAGGTTGATTGCTTTGACATTTTCTTCCTCATTCTGGGAAATAAAAAGCTTTGGATTTCATTCCTTAGTTGAATCAGAGGTCCATTCTTTGCTTTAAACCACTTGCATTTTAATTGAGAGGTTTTCTTCATTTGGTTGACAGTTTCCATTCTGTTGTAGTTTGACTTCATCTGTCCTTTGTGTACCTCTGTTGTCTACTTCCTTGTCAGTTTCTGAATTCTGATCCTCTTTAGTGTGATCTTTGTCCTACCAAAGATAAAATCATTTTACAAAAAAATCATATTCTTAGCATTATAGGGTACGATTATCTTGGTCCATACCACTCTTCCCCAACTCTTCAACTTTACCCCTGTAGAGTCCAATTGTTGGAAGAAGGGTTTGCCGGAGTCAAGAAGACGCTCAATGTGAGTTATGCATCTTGCTCAACTTCATTAGTTTCTAACACTACTTGTATAGAACCGATACACATGCATATTCGTAAAGCAGAAATATAATTGGTTAGCAGTCTCTAAACGCGCGCGGTTCTCACACCCCTAATTATCATGACTAAAATAAGCATTCCATCCATGTAGCTAATTGTGTTGCTGTGCTGCAGCCTTGTAGTTTGTTACTCCCTATTTTCCCATACCGGGCCCTATCTTTCTTGGCCCTGCACCTGCTTTGCCAGCAGCTGTAGCTTGTTACAGCCACGGCCTGTTGGCACAACATAATTACTTGGCCTCAGGACTCAAGAATAGCTCAAGGCTACCTTTCTTGTTAACTTCAGCACAGCAACTTCAGTACAATTCTGATTACAGGCCTACTCTAATACCAGGCCTGGATTGTGCAGATCTTCAGAGATTCTAAGGCCATGCTTCTGCAGCCATTCTTCTGCATCCAATAGGCAGACCAGAACTAAAGCAACCAGGGAGAGGCTAAACTGCAGTGAAAGTTCATTTTAAAAATAATCTTTTCAGCTTGACAACTAAGCTGTCCCTGAACTCTGCTCCTTAGTTACACAATTTGCTGCCAGTAAAGTCCTAGCGTATGTCACAGAACGGGAAAAAGAAACCAAAACAAAGTGTTTCCATAACCTATTCACACACCTATTTTGTATCCTATAGATACAAGAAAGTTTAAACACAGGGGCTTATCAAACTGGCCCACTAACACCAACTGGAAGTCTCCAACTGATAAAACCCAAATGGTAGTAATTTCATAAGGAAAATGGGAGAAAAAAAAAGGGAAGAGGAAAAAAAAAGAAAATAAGGGAGGGAATTTCAACAATGGCTCGAGTAGCACCACTTCACTCTGCATATCACTTGGTCACACTGCTTACCTTCAAAGTACTGGTGCTTTTGTCAGATTTCTCCTTCCCCTCTTTTTCTTTACTACTTTTTTTCTTGGAGGTGGAGCGTTCTCTTTCTCTTCTTTCATTGTTTGTATCTCTGTCCCTTTTTTTTTCTTTCTTGTTTCTGTTTAAGACATTTTTTACTCAAATCAGAATTTGATCCAACAGCAACAACCTTCAAACCATTTAACTCCAAACTCAACTTTCATCTGTGGGTTTTCCAAAAAACCCAAAATATTAACAAAAAACCTGCATAAAGACAATGAGATTTTTGACTGAAGAGAGCTAAAAATGCATGTGTTCAAGTATGCAAGGTATTTGTGAAGAGAAAATCCAAACTAATCTCTATCTGATGAAGGGCTTTTATTGATTTGAAGTGAATTTGCATTGTTAACAGATTCGAAACTCTCCAGCTGAAAGCATACCAAGGC
This sequence comes from Falco peregrinus, assembly GCF_023634155.1. Lineage (NCBI taxonomy): Eukaryota > Metazoa > Chordata > Aves > Falconiformes > Falconidae > Falco > Falco peregrinus. Next base: position 61,729,410 of record NC_073739.1, read on the forward strand.
TCATATCCATGAAGGTTTTTGGTTTGGCTTGGTTTGGTTTTGGTTTAAGTTAAAAGTTAATTGTACTAAGCAGCTGAAACCATGTGAGATGATTAGCACAAAGGCAGCAAAACAATGAAGATGCTATTAATGATTCCTCCTTTACTGCTCATTAACTTTTATGTTTACATAAAACTGACCTTCTTGGAGAAGGAGTTCGTGAAGACTTTCTTTTTGTTGTTTTCGATGTTTTAGGAGACTTGGAGGGACTTCTACTCTTCCTTTTACGCCTTTCTCTACAGGACCAAGAAATTCAAGACCATCGAAGGATTAAAACAATAAACTCAGGAACTGGATAAAACCAGAAAGCTCTTAAAATGATCTGACACAACAACTAAGTATCATTAGTATCATTAATTTAACATTACGTATCACCAGCAATATATGAACTGTACAAAGCAGAAAAAAAAAAATTGTATGTTTCAGTTTTGTGGGGAAGAGGAGGCTGGAAGTGGGTAAAAAAAAAAAGGTTGTACCCTTTCAGATTTTAGTGTTTTGTTTATCCTTACATGCTTGTACTTCTAGATGTTGCAACACACTGAAGAGCTCATATTATTTTACAAAACAACTGTTTTACACAGATATGTGGAGTTTGCTGAAGTTACTATTATGGAGTCTGATCCCAAATAGAACAAAACATTAAATAACTGGTTGCAAATGTATGAGGCACATGTTAAAATAAAGCAAAAAATGAGCCAGTAAAGCTTCATTCAACATAAATGTAGAACCTATCTCTGTCAAAGTCAGGTAATTTTCTCCTATCGCCTCTTCACAGAGCAGGAAAAGTGGACAGGAAGAATGGCCAAGGAAAAACAGGGAAGTTAAAAACTAATTCAGAGGGCACTTCAAGACATGGCATAAAAGCTACACTTAGGCATAACAGCTTTTGCAATTCACACCATTAGGTGTGAGTATCTCTATCTTCAATATTTAGAAAGACCAAGAAATCACCTGTTATTAGATAAATTACAAAAGGATATAGTAAGATATGCCTAGTATCACTATCTGGATTGATACTCTGCCCGTGACCTCCTGAAGCTGCACAGGACAAAATTTCTTAACTATTTTGCGGCTAGCTCTTAAGCGTGATTCAATCTTTGGTAAACAAAAATATAAAGTGGCCTCAGAATCACGCAGAAAATAACAGAATCACTGATCAGCTGCACACTAGTTAATATGCATCTCTTTTTTTAACATCTTCAAATTTATCACTACCTTTTTTCCAATGAGGATACTGGAAATTGATATATTATTCTGACAGTGCTCCCACTTGGCCTACAGTGAGCACATCCCTACTTTATTTTGCTTTCTAGCATACGTATCAGTGAGTAACCAAGTGCCTTAGTAATTGTGTTCAAACTAGAAACTGTTTATTCATAAAATCTGATTTTCAGTTTCTGCTTTTTGTCCTTCAAGTCGAAAAGCTACAACTGTGTCTGACAGTTTGTTCCCATCTCCATTACATTAGTCTATATAAAGTTTTTTGTGTACCTGATTTTTAATGCTCTTAAGTAATACTAATACAGCAAAAATTAAGAGGGAAAAAAAGGCTGAATACTTTGATAGTGATCCTGTATTTCTAATTCATACACGGAACTAACACTCCGTACCTATCTCCTCTGCTAGCCTGTAGATGCCCGTTGAAAAAGGAGCCACATCCTCCTCTTCCTCTGGTCTGTGTCTCTTCCTTCAGCTAGGAATCACAATAGCCATCTGATCTCCAGCACTTGCATGCTGTCTGTCAGTAAAGCAAGGTCAGTTGCCACCTAATTCTTAGAAGGTCCTGTATGTCCTATTCCACCTTCATCCCTTCTCCAAAAAGATGACTATTTGTCCAATATTTTACACTCATCAGGAAAAGGATCAGCAGTCCCAACTCAGTGCTGCACTGTAAAACTGGCAGCTGAAATGCCAGTTTGTTGGGTCATCTTCTCTAGAAAGGTCTGTAAGCACTTCAACTTGGCTAAGTCAGCCACCAAAGTAAACAGATACCCCTAACTGCAAGCTAATGGGGACACTGTAGCCCTAACTATTCACAACTGATTTTCAGAAAATAACACAATTACTGAGGTTGAAAGAGCCCTCTGGAGACCTAGTCCAACCTCAGCCTCCCCCACCTTAAAACAGCGCTAACTAGAGCAGATTACTCAGGGCCACATCCAGTCACATTTTTCATGTCTCCACAGATGGAAACTGCACAGTCTCTCAGGGTAAATGGTTCCAGTTTGCCCAGAAAAAACATAATTTAAACATTACAAAAAAGCCTTTATTTCCTGTATGTCACTAGATGCCTACTGCCTCTTAGTCTGTCACTGGCCCACAATGAGAAGTCCAGCTTTGTCTTCTTCACACTTTCCCATCAAGTATTCATACGCATTGATAAGATGCCCCCTCAGCCTTCTCATCTCCAGGCTAAACAGTTGCAGCTCCCTCAGGCTCTCCTTGTATGACAGATGCTCCAAGCCCTTCTGTCAGTTTTGTGGCCCTTCACTGGACTCACTCCAATATGTCTGTGTGTCTCTTGTAAAGGGGAGCCCAGATCTGGGCACAGGATTTCAGATGTTGCCTCTCCAGTGACAAGGAGTGGGAAAGAATCACCTTCCTTGGCATGTTCACCAGACTGCCTAATGCAGCTCAACATACTGCTAGCCTCCTTGGCTGCAAGGAGCTCTACGTACTTTTCTGCCAGCCAGCCTTCCCACCAGAGAGTCCCCATGCTGTACTGCTGCAACAGAGTTATTCCTGCCCGTGCATGACTTGGTATTTCTCTTTGTTCAATTCCATGAGATGCCTGTCAGCTCATTTTCCTGTCTGTCAAGGTTTCTCTGAACAGCAGCACAGTCCTCTGGTGCACCAGCCTCTACTGCCAGTTCTGTGTTGTCTGCAAACTTGCCAAAGATGCACTCTGTCCCACTGTCTAGGACACTGAGGAAGATGTTCAATAGTACTGGCCCCAGTATTGATACTTTAAGGATAATGCTATATCTGAAGAAAGGATTGTAAATGCACGCGAAAACCTGCATTTCTCTCACCCTCCATCTTCAAAAGTACACTGTCCTTGTTTAGTAACATCTGTATAAAAAGAATTAACTTCATATCAAAGTAGGGTTTTGTACTGTGAGACCACTAGAAGAGATGCACTAATTTTCACTAGAATCCTTGCCCATGTACACGGCATTTGGGCCTTCCATGGCACTTTCTTATATAGCAAGATCCTTAAAGCAAAGCATAATTGTTGCAAACTAGAGTATGAATTTTTGGTAACATCCAAGTAACCACACTTTTTATTTGAAGAATTGGGTCTTCCACCAAGGTTCTTATATAAGGTACATATTGTCAAAATTTTAAATCTTTTTTCTCCACTTATCTAATTCAACACTCCTGAGGCCTACAGACAAAAAATGTTTTGTTTTCAGAGCTGGCAGAACTACCTCTACTCTGTGTAGGTCTTCAACCCATGAAATAATGTTAAAAATACATTACAACAGGAAGATGCATATGATTAAAGCAGCCGTAGTATTTTGCCCATAAATCACCAAAACAACATGGACATTTCACAAAACACAAACAGAATGTTCAGAAACGATTACATTCCTTTCTGCCTTGTATGAACCATGAACTCCCGAATTTTGAGGACTGTGAGAATTTTTCTTTTTTCCGGTATAATTATTATAGTACATAGAACCTTTCCCAATTCATGAAGCATTTCAGTCTCTCAAGGTAACAGATAAATTTGGTATTTAAATTTGACATGTGGTACTACTGAACTCCTTGTTTCCTGAGGTATTCAAAAAGGACTTTTTCCACCAAAGCTTCTGAACTTAAGCCAGCTGCAACGCTTTCAGAATGAACCTGAGTTTGTCCACTTACAGAGCTTATAATTAGTCTCACAGTCTCCCTTTGCTGAACTGGATTTAACCAGGCTTCCACACAGCGTAGCCTCCCTTGGATGCAAAAGTAACAGCTACATTAACTTGAACATTTTCCTGTTTACTGTCAGCATCATTAAGGAATGTTACTTTTTACTTACACCTGTCCATCTAATCAGCTAAACAAGGTATCCTTGCCTTCCATCTGAGATACATTCACCTTCTGAATGCCTAGCCAGCCAAGTGACATGCTTGCTTCCTGCTGTTCATCCATCCAGCTGAAGAGTGGCAAGTACTATCACCGAACTGTTCATAAGATCTACAAACCAACACTGCATAGTATGTAAGTAAGCAAGGAACTATGTAAAGAGGGACTCAGACTTTCATCTGGACAAAGATATGTGTGATGTTGCTTTATCAGAACTTTTGGATGCAGCCAGTGCAGGGAAACGGCACAAGAACCATCTACTTACTGTCCTCAAGGACTATACTATATGGTTATGTGAAAGGCAAGCACCAGCAGCCTAACAAGAAACCATGATCTATCAGGCATCATACAGAGTTCTTTGTAATAGATTTTACTTTTTAGAAAATCTACAGAAAAAAAAACCAACACATATTTAATTAGTGAGAGACATGGTGATATTGATATATAAAAACTAGGATGGTGCCTCACTTAACTGACAAGTCAAAAAAAGCATGAAAAGATTCTAAACAAACCTGCTGGAGCTACGAGATCTTCTTGAAGAGCTATAGCTTCTTGGGGGTGTCCTGGATCTCTTCTCTTTCTTCTTTTTATCATCTCTCTCTTTTTCTCTCTCCCTCTCCTTATCCCCATCTTTTTCCTTTTCTTTGTCCTTCTCTTTGTCCCCTCCTTTGTCCTTATCTCCCTCCTTGTCCTTTATCTTCTCTCTGTCCTTTTCTCCCTCTTTCTCAATACCTTCTTTTTCCTTGTTCTGGTCTACCTCTTCCCTGTCTTTTTCCTTCTCCTTATCTTTCTCCTTTTCCCTGTCCTTGTCTTTGTCCTTCTCCTTGTCCCTGTCCCTATCCCTGTCTTTGACTCTCTCTCGATCTTTGTTTCTCTCCTTATCTCTCTCCCTGTCTTTCTCCCTGTTTCTCTCTTTCTCTCGCTCTCTGTCCCTGTCTTTGTCTCGATCTCTCTCTTTCTCCTTGTCTCGGTCTCTCTCTTTCTCCTTTTCTTTGGCCTTTTCTTTTTCCTTGACCTTTTCTTTGTCTCTTTTCTTGTCCCTGTGAAAAGCCAAACACAAATCCATCATTTCACCTTTGAACTTTCCAATTAAAATTACAACTAACTCTTTTGCATACATTAATTGCTCAAGATAAAGTATGCATCTGCTGAAAAATTATATTCAAAATTTTAATCTTCCACCCCTGTTCACCCTGAGGGAAAGGTTATATAGCTAGGAAAAATTTGGAAACCAAATCGGAGAAGGGGAGGCTAAAATCTTCAGAGCGATGTTATTACACTTTGAAAGAGTAAGTCTCTTCACCCCACATTTATGTTATTGTACATACATAAATTCTCTATTTTTTTTTTCAGGAGTAAGGCAAACTCTGCAATCATAAACCCACTCTTTACTACAGGTGTGTCCACATAAAATGGACTGCAGATTCACCACCCCCACATGAATAATGACAGCCAACTGACAGAAGCCTTTACAATGTTCCCTGACACAGATATCCTGGAACTGCTTGGAAGTCCAACAACAATTAATATACAGAAATAAAAAAACAAGGGTAAAATTTCACTAAACAAATCCCCTCAAAAGACAAATGTAAGTTCAAAACTCAATCAAGACAACACAATCATCTGTAATGTCATTAGGAATTCAAAACTTATTGAAAAATTGTTAATGCAGTATAAACAGAAGCAGGGATAACAAGTCAGCTTCTTTGGGACAGGCAGAATTATACATGTTCATAAAAAGAAGGGTGAGGAAAATTACAACTGATGTTCTAGTTGTTCAAGCCAAACAAAAACTGATTAGCTCACAGCTTTGGCTGGAAGATTACATTTTCATATAGAATTATTTGGAAGTGTGAGATTCCATCTTTTCTTTCGATTGTACAGACACGGGACTCCTAGACCTGCCTTTAAGACATAGGAAAATGAACAACTGTTCAGAGAGAGAAACAGGAGAAAGTACAGGAAAGGAAGTTGATTAGCAGGCCTTTACATGTACAAGAGAACCGAAGCTGCTGTGTCTACTGGTATTGGTACCCATTCCAGGATTTTTAAGGATTCTCAAAGAGACTCCTTCACACATGAAGAGTCCTAAAGCACAGCCCCTCCCTTTCTTCAATGGAAGAAGTGTTTGGCTGTATCCTCTCAACTGCTAATAAATAGTAGGCTGTTGCATGTTCTGTGACTGGACAACTTTAGTTCTCATCAGGTTTTGGCAAATAATTCTTTAGAAGTCTCAAAGAAGGAATATAAAATAAAGATGATGAAACAGCACGCAGTCCCTGCAATAGCAAAGAGTCTCACAATGACCCAAGAAGTGCCTTCCAGTCAATTTATCACAGAGATTTCATTGGACTTGCACTTTCCAGTAAGCAGGTATCTCAAGAAGCCACAGACAACAGCAACCAAGAATCAAAAGGATCCATCAACAAAGCCCAGCTAGCTATGTAGCCTATTCCTGTTTCCACTGAGGTCCACAGATCTCTATAGTTCTCTTTCCCACAAAACTTCCCCTCAAAACCAAGAGGCAACTGCACAACCTAAGTAGGAAGCTCCCCTTAAATGAATCAGAGGAGTAAGACACGAAAAAAAGAAAAGTACCAAGACTCCTATTCATGAAGCTACCTTCGTAGGTACTTTTCTTTTGTGAATATTCACTACATCATCCTTCAGAAAATTATGTTATTATCTTGTTGCAAATGCACAGTTCAATAATTAGATGACCAGACTTAAAATTGAGTAGGTAAATATAGATGTATTAAGACCTGAAATGCACATATGCCATGCAACAGACACATGTATTTGTGCCCACAGCACTTATGGCAAATAGGAGCACGGCAAACGTGATAAGACAAGTTCATGCACAAAAACTGTATATGTTTTCAGAAAGCAGGATCAAGTTCAGCTTAAATCCAGCCTCCTCAACAGATATAGACTAATCAAGAATCATCTGCTTTTTTGTGGGTTGCACAAGCTACACAGACTATTCCTGATCTACTGGTTAACACCTGGCAATTAAAATTACCTGTTTTCAGTCAGCTTGCACGTTGGTATAAATGTAGACTAGACTACCAAAATCTACGTACTTCAATGTGGTGGTTAACCCCCATAGGCACCGTATAAGCTACCATGAAGAAAATCAACTCTATCCCAGCCAAAACCAGTATATTCAGCATTAAAATTTGCTTTCTATTATTTTGTCCCAAAGACAAAGCCTAGGGACAGGCTAAAGCATTTAGAGATTCCACCCTTTAACATCACCTAAAAAGTTTGTTAAGATTTTTTTCAAAAACTGTGTACTGTGTGCTAAGAATAATTCACTTCTTAGGAACGGAACTTACCGAGAATGAGAGCGACTTCTTGATTTCTGCCTTTCCCTAGATCTAGACCGTTTTTTCAGGGGACTTCTGGATCTGCGTCTATCCTTGTGTCTTGAGAGTGATCTGTTGCCAGATCTACTTCTACATGAACAATACCAGAAGAAAAACACTTTAATATTGGAACTCCATAAAAATCAGGTCAAACAACAAAGGAAAAAACCCGCAATTCTTGTCTCACTACACAAAATTATATCAAGAGTTACACCGCAGTAATACATTGCCTAACCAACGTTTGCAAATATGGATACATTATTTTTCACCAGGTGCACATGCCTTCCTCCTTTGAAACAATGCACCATTTAAGTAATATCCATATTTCATAATAACCTTCACTAACATTCTGGAAAATATAAATTTGTATCATATTAGGATAGCTGTCGTTTGTAAATTACAGCATGTAAATCTACTATAGACAATTTCTAGCAGGTTATAAAATAATCAGTTACATTTTTTTTTCCTTTCCAGGCTCAGTCACTTACTGCAGTCTTGGTCACTGGAGAAAGATGGCTTTAATTGGTGTCTTTTGGCTTTGTTCCCCACCCTTCTAATTTAAATGAACTTTAAACAAACAAACCAAAAGAAACAGAAAATCCCCACCGTTTGTGGTTCAGCATTTAGTTGTTACCTTTTCAGCTGGAAGGATTTGTTAGCATGGATTTCAATCATAAGAATTCCCAAGGAAAGGAATGAGTATTTATTACATGATAAATAAGGAACACAAATAATCTGCAGATACTCTGATAAAAATCCAATTGAAGTCTTCTGATAAAGATATATAGTATAGTCACAAATTGATGAATAAAATAAGACTCCGAAAAATCACTACATTCTTTTTTTCCAAAATATTTCCTATTTTTGGAAGATCATAATCCCTAGTAAAGCAAAAATAAAAAGCTGAATTTGAACATTAAGTTTCAAAAAACCACATCATTGGATACTTTGCCTGAGAGACTAAGGTACCATGAAGTTTAACTTACCAAAGACAGAAAGGCCATTTATATTAGTTAATAAATACTGAAGAATTTATTATTTTCAGTATTATATAATAATATATTATTTAATACTTTAATTAATTATTTTATACTGAGGTATAAAAATATGCAGCTCCACCTGTCTTCTGTAGCTCAAGACACACAGAGTAATATGCACCAAGAGGAGAGGAGGCGCAACCATTTTTTACCTACAGCTTTCCTCTGCTTATCTCTGCAGAAATACAAACTAACTACAGGGCAAATTAATGGTAATTGAATCAAAATAAGACCTTTATCCTAGAGATGAAAAAAATTTAAGTGTTTTATGGAACAGTAAAACAGGGAAGTGGTAATGAGTTTATTCTTAGGGAACTGATTGTTTATTTTTAGGGATGAAGTTGCCTCAACAGATCAAGACTGGCCTTTTTTCAGCATGTTCTCAAAACTGACAGTAGCAGTGGTAAATGATTAAAAAAACCCCAACAACAAAAGATAACCATCATCAGTTGTTTAAAGCACAAGTTTTCCCCAAGTAAAAAAATGCAATTTTATCTTCTAGAAATCAATTTGGTTTGGGTCAATATAAAATAGTACTGAGATTACTATAGTGTTATACAAAACAAAGACTGTTTTTCAGTTATGTCCTGCGTTAGAGAAACAGCAGAGAGGCAAGCAATAAGGAAGTGACCAAATGATTCTTCTTGCATTAGGAAGGCACCTGACATTTTGATGTCATTAGGTAACACGTACTGTGATGTCTCACCATTGCAAAACTCAAAACTGCACTTATATGACATTTGTTTGGTAGCGTTTGGACAGCTTTTCTGTATCTAAAAGAATTCTAGCTGCTTTGTTAAAAGACAATGCATGGAACAATGCAACAGAGCTGTTGCTGCACACTGACAACACCTTTTTAGAGTATAAGCTATTAAAACCACATTTCTGAATTTTTTTTTTTTTCTGTGATACTTCATGTTAGCCAAACATCTTTAAATTGATTACATAAATGCTCAGAAGACATTCCTGATATTTAAAGAATATGAACCACTGTAGGAAGTGTTTGTAAGTCTCACATAGCAAGACTGTCTCATTCTTGGGAAAAATCTTAATGGGTATGCTTTAAGGGTGATCTTATAATTTTATTTCCTCCCATATTCCAAAGCTTATTTCAGAACTGAATAAAATCAGCAAAGGAAACAAAATCTGAAGAATGAAAAACTGCCCCTAAAGCCTTTTTATCCTGCTTTTAAAAACTATAGCTTTACATTTACAGTATATTAGAGTACATTACATTTACTTTACAGTAAATAAGTATACTGCGTTTTTTAACTTGATGTTTAGAAGTTCGGGACATCTGGAACTTTCTACTAGCAAAACTAGCCAGTCTGTCTGCTCAGGGTGTTCACCGTGAATTACATGTTCAATCACAAAATGGTATTATGCTAAACAGCACAAAACATACCATGAAACCATAGAAATGGTTATGTTACATGGCACAAAAAGTATATTCTAGTGTGTTTTAACTGAAAATAATTCTGAAAACACTTAGGATTTAGAGGGAAAGAGTATTTGTTCAGAGACAAAGTTCCTGGTTACTCTGATCTGCTCAGTGAGTTAGTAACCTTTCTACTGGGATACTTGTCTTACAACTCAGTAAGAAATTTCAGTAAACACCACCATGCAAAAAACCCCAGTATGGCCTCTTAGATCTCTTAGAACTAAAAACCATACCTACCTGTGTTTTGAGTGTGATCTTTTCCTTCTAGATCGGGATTTTGAACTAGACCTGGATTCTGAACGAGAATGGGAACGAGATCGACCGCCTTTTCTTTCACTGCTCTTTCCAGACTCTGAGAGGAAAAAACGACTTTGCAGTGTAAGCTCAGAACATTTAAAGATCCCAGTTAACAATCTGGCACAAGTGGAATGTACCACACATAGTGCAAGGGGCCTACTCTTTGCACATCTTCCTTCTTTGCAAATATCCTTCAGAAACATCCAAGTAAGTCATTGCATATACTCGTTGAGTGCAGCCATCCTGCAGCAGTACACATAAATCAGATAATTATAAACAGCTAGATCTATCAGGAATGGGATTTATGTTGCTGCCACAATGCACAAGTTCACAACACGTTCTCCTCTTGGTCTATTATTTAATATAACTACTTTTTTTTTTTTTTTTTTAAATAGCCTGAGAAAAATATCATAAATTTAGAGGACATCATTTTATAAACAAGCATAAAATGCAAATAATAATTACTACTTTCTATACTTTCAGATATTTCAACTACTGTAAATATATTGAAGTTTTATTCCTCAAACACTGTTTTGTGGGAGGAAGGGATAGAGAGAACAGGGTGAAAAAGTCTGATTCAAAGGCCAGGAAGTCAACAAAAACCTTAACAGTGACTTCACCAGGCTTTGGTTCAGATTCTGGAAGATTTTTATTCTGTTACTTAACACTGAGGAAATGTTAGACCTGTCAAAAACATCAGAAAATATTGCCCCACACACCCCCAAAAAATTCCCAAGACTCTGCACTATCTAAGCTACATAAGACAACATTTGGTCTTGTTACTAAGATTGACGACAAAATCTTGCTAATGAAAAGAAAAAGGAGGATCTCAACTGCAAGTTTAACAATTTTTTTATGCTGTGCTTAAGTCTTTTTTTGCAATCAGCTTAAGTCAGCATAAATCAGCACTAAAATGTCTGTCCAACTTCTCAACCCAACACCTCCTTCCTTGACCAGCCATCTCAGTGTTAACAAGGATCAGGGAACCAATCTGGATAAAAAAAAAGTCCTTTAAAATATGTTAAGTTTTATCCCAGACTCATTCTCTGATCCCATTTGCTATGAAGATGCACACGATCTTGAGCCAGCATGAAAACCAGCACAGCACAGGGCCAACATTAACCCAATGAAGATAATAAAAGCATACTATTACTGATTTCAGAACCATGATAGCTCCCTCTAATTATGAAACTATGGCATTAATGGATGCTAGAGCAGAACAAAACAAAACATAAAGCATTTTCTTTTAGAAGTTTGCACATACTTTGAACATAAAAAGTACCAACTTCAGTATTAATTTAGTATTAACTTCAGTATTTTGAAAACATTCAGTGAGCATATATCTGAAAGTAAAACATGTTGAAATAAAGTGTCAAGCTTTGTTCCACTGCTTTGTTGCACCAATACAATTTTGATTGTTTTCTTTATTTTCCACCACATACTGTCTGCCTTTAAGTAGTACCCTTTTCCTGTGTTTGAAAATGCTTTTAAAAGCACATGCCAAAGTATACTCAGAACACTTCTTTTAGGTAATATATCTAATACACTTACCTGGCTCAATTGCAGCAGATATGAAAGACTGGGCTTCTCTTACTCTCTTCATCACCTCTTCCAGTTCCTTGGCAGCAGCTTGTGGTGTCATTTCAGGAGGCTTCACTATTGCATTATTGGAGTGATTTATTCTAAATTAAATAAAAATGAACCCCTTAACTCCCAAACATTTGAGAAGGGAAAATGAAAAACAACCAAGAAAGGAAAACACCTCAACTTCCATATACAACTAAAACCTTCAAAGTTCAGCAAAACTACAATTTGCCCTAACAGTCATCTAAGTATGTGAAATGTCTTGCATTGCTTTAAAATCTAACCACTTTTAAATAAATGCAGCACCCTACTTCTATGTTAAAAATATTTTCTAGTAGAAGTCTAAGAATCTATTTCTCTATTTCACATCAAATCTTTATGTTAAGGCCTACTAATTACATACACATCATATAGAAAGCTTAATTAGTACTAAGGATTTTGCAGATTATGTCACTATCATGGCTTACACTACCTCAAGATTAAATATGAATATATTTCACTCAATGCCATCCATACACTTTTCAGAGACAGTTACACCCAACCTGGAAACAGGAGTTCATAAAAATGTTCAGGTTTGCTAACAATAGGTCCTTACATTGAAAAAATATTCCTTACAGCGGTTTCCTGAACATCGGAGTCATAATGTATCAGGATACAAAGAAATCTCTCATTCAACAGTCATATGGATAATTAATTTCTTACTTCAGTGGCCTGTCTCCAAACATAACTCCATTAAAGGCAAGAGCTCGAGGTACAGAATTTTGGTCTGCAAATTCCACAAAAGCAAATCGTGTTGGTTGCGTCTCATCACCTGCCATTCGCACAAATTTGACTTCTCCAACTTGCTTAAAGAATTCAAGCAGTTGATCTGCTGTTGTAGTCTAGAAAGAGTCGAAGAACTCAGCTGAAGTAAAATATATAATGAAAACCACTTATCCAATATATCAGGTAGTCTAAGAGGCACAGATTTTGTAAAGATATCTCACCATTATTACATAGGTGACATGGATTTCATAATGTTACACTTTAAGAAAGACTGGTGTTTTTTCTTCCATTAATCTAAAGAATATAATGTAATTTAAAATAGTGCAATCACAAGTTTGGAAGTCCTACATTTAGGCTAAAAAAGCGCTTGCACAGGATTTTGCACCTTTCGGGCAACTCATTTGAAATAACTGATGAGGAATTTCCTTATACACCTGTGTCCAAGCTATTGACTGTGAATCAAATAAGAAAAATAAAAACCCAAACATTATTACAAGACTTCAGTTTTTCCTGTTTTTCTACTAGCTTCCATCTTGTCTTATTTTAGTGCAACCAACAGTACTTTTACACTCCAGTAGCTACACTGGCAGTCAAAAAACTGCAAATAAAATACTTGTATTGTCATCAGACAAAAGAAAATAGTACTTCAATTAATTTAACCAACTGCTGAAAAAACAAGTTTCTGACAGACCTAACTACTGTCATAGAAACACAAGGGTATTTATGCTAATTCTGCAGCATCCACTTACTGCACATCATTCCATCTTACTGTACTTGAGCAACAGCACAGTGGTGTGGGGGACAGCTACCATGATCTCACAACTTCTGAGGCATTGCTCACTTAACACAACACAGCTGGACATTATGTTTCTTGAATTCAGCTGCAATGTGATTTCTCTGCTATCCTGCCAGAATGAATTCCACAGCCTGGTCTGACCTGATGGGCATAGGAGCATTCAAAGTCTGAAATATCACTAGTAACCAGAAAGAATTTTTTCTTTGTTTAAATTCCTGTTGTCATCAACTAACCAAACCTCTTTAACATCTACGATTAGAATTCATAAATTACAATTCTACACCTTCCATTAATATTTCCATTACACAAAAAAAAGCTACCTGGGAATTCAAGTTTCCAACATAGACTGTTCTCCTGATTTCATCAATTTTGGATGGATCCACATTCCCCATAATAGGCGGTTGTGGTATTTCTCCCAGTGCTGTAATGTTAGGGTCCAATGCTGCCGCTGGTATAGCCCCCAAAGTGCCAAGTGAAACACCAAGCTGGAAAACACAAAAACAGAATATACTTTGCCAAGAACCATTGGTAGGAGATATTTTACTTGTTAATACTTGTCTGCCTTGTGCATTTCTGTAAAAATAAACCTAAGGAATATATGCAATACTTTGAACTTTAAGGTCCAAGCTGAGCACTTTTTATAAAGAATAAAAATCTACCCATAAATAACCTTCTTTAAGGTTACAGTTAAAATTTTCTATGGGCTATCAGTTAACACTTTATCAAAGAGTATGCAACGTATCAATCAGAAAACATAGGCTTGAATTTCTAATGCTCACAGTCAATCAAGTAAGATGCCTTCAGACACTTTTGTTTTTGCTAGAAGAAGTATTGGGAGTAGATGAGGAACTGCTGAACCCTTCCCAGCAAGAGAAGATGGGAATTTGCAGTGCCCAGCACCAGTTTGTTCTGTAATACATATCAGTCCATCAAAGGGACAGATCAAGTACTTTACGGACAAACACATCACATAAGGCAAGATTAATTACAGTCGATATGCGAAGGATACTAAGCCTAAGTCTAAGTTCTTTCCCTATAAACACAGTCACTTCCTAGAGAATGAGGACAACACATCTCTCATTTTTTGAACTGGGAATTTAAATCTCTCCTGGGGAATGTTATAAAGAAAGTCACTTAAAAATCACTACTAAATTGGTCTGCTGAGTTCCTGGTTTGATTTTTACTTTTTCCACCCAAAAAGCAACTGCCTTTCCAGCAAATTATTTTCCTAACAAGTGTGAGAAATCCTTAACAAGCCACGAGTAATCTTTTTTATGTAACAAAAGAGAAAACTACTCTATTTTAACTTGAAATTCTCCCTGAATAGGTAACAGCAGCCTGCTGATGTCAAGAAAGGCTTACAGAGGCAAAAGGAAACTGAGCAGAAGTAGCAGCAGCTAGCTTCCCTACGCTTTTTGTAGTGAAAACATTGTTAGGCAAACACTCAAAAGCCCTGCTGTAGAGATACCAAGTAAAAACACCTTAATGCAGCATTTTACTACTCCGAATAACTGTGTCAATGTAACTAATTATGTTTTAACAAAATTTGAGGAGGAGGATAGCACTGCCACTGGACCAAATTAATGCTAGGGAAAGCCAATAATTAAAATGGACACAACCAGAATCAGTATTTACCCACTATTTTGCAAAATAATAATCTGAGGTAAGAACCCAGGAAAGCTAGTGCACGGACACCTTGTGATCTACCCTCTAAATAGGCACCACAGCTAAACCCTCACTGATCCAGCATAGAAGAGGACAACATCCATGGATCAGATAGTTCTTGTTCTCTGAACACAGAAAAGACTACTGAGTATAGAGGAAACCAGAAATCAAGCAGCAACTGAATTTTACTTACTGTAGTCAAAGGGGTTGGTGTAGGTATAGGAAGCAACCCTGCACCAGGCATCAGACTTGTCATAGTAGGAGCAGGCGCCAACAGAGAAAGGGCTTTGGCTTCATCTGGGATTTTACCTGAAGAAGCAAATGGAAGCGTTACACAGAGTTGAAACATCACACAAATGTTACTCTTTCTATGACTTTACAATTACCCTTGCAGTTAAAAATGTAATAAATAACAATGAATCTATCTACCAGATCCTTACAAAGAAACAAGTAAGAACTTAAGTTTTTCCTTTTACCCTGCTCTACTAGGAAAAACAAAAGTGAGCAAAACTTCAAAGACTAGCAATCTCATTAATGGATTATTATTTTAAAAACTGAATAATGTAGACAATTATTATACACTTTGAGCTATGGGTCACCTGTACTGGAAACTTAATGTTCATGAACCAAACGATATCAAGCATGGACGCTTTCCCAGGGCGGTGTTTTCGTGGTGATCGAAAGTTGTTTTACACATGACAACCGTTCGTGTTGGCTGCATCACTAATAGCACACAGAACATCAGATACAGAAAAGAAGAACATTTTTTAAAGTTTAATCCCCAGAAATGGCAAATAACCAAATCAGTAAAAGAAAAAAGAAAAAGAAACCAAACAAAAAAAACACCAAAAAAAACCCCCAAAACCCCAAAGTATGAGCTAACTGAAATTTGTGCTTTTTTTTTTAAATTCCTCTGGTGCTACCTACTTTGGATGTAAAAATAAATGAAAATAAAATAAAAACTAGTGAACTCTGTGACTCCACGCAATACATACTACAAGTGAAGTTGGAGGTGGAAGAAGGGAGGGCAGAAAAAATACAGATCTGTACTGCGTCACATACTAGGCTACCTCAGTTCTCCTGAAACTCTGACAAATTACCTTTAAATTTACTGAGACTGAAGAAAATCATAACTGATCAGCTAAGCAAGCTATATTTTCCCCAAGTATGTATTTCCTACTATTTAAACCAGATTATATTTCCCCTGTCATGCTAAAAGTTTAAGTAATATCTAATCTGAATTAAATGCAGGTTTCATTTAACGTTAGTCAAAATCAGACCACTAAATAAACCCCCCAAAAAATCTTTAAGAATCAAAAGAGTTAATAGTTAAAATAATTATGATTGCAATTAAATGTACGTAATACATTTGAAATGCAAAGGGATTTAAACTGGTACAAACATTAAACACTAAACTGAGAAACTACGGAAAAGTTCTAATTATACTAGGTATCTATGATCTATTCAAAATTACTGGCATAGTTATATATATGCTATCCAACTGAGCCCATTGGTATTACTGCATGCACTTTATGATAAAGTAAATGCTTTTATTTAAATATTGCTTTATAAGTCAAGGTATATACAAATACTGCGCCAGTGGCTTTTACTGCTTTGGTTTAAACTGTATATGTTTTAACCATAAAACCTCTTAGATTCAGGATTTAAAAATCAGTAAGTGAATACTATTATCAAAAAGCAAAATAGGAGTTAAGTTTCAAAACACTGTGCAGTTTTAGCTATACGAGTTTCAATAGACCCCAGAGGAAACATACATTAAAAAAAGAAAAAGAAACAATGTGTTGCAAACCTGTTCTACAGATCTGCAGCAAGGACTGGGTTACAGTTGGGTATGACCAAAGGACAAAAAAAATCTAAATGAAACTTAATTTATATGTAGCATGGGTGGAACAGAAAAGATAAAATAACAGTACCCATTTTTTTTTCTCATGCTTCCTATTTACATTTATTTTTTTTATGTTAAATTTTGAGGCACCTTGCTCCTTAACATGTAACAACCACTTGATTTTGCTATCTAAAGGAGAAAAATAGGAAAATTATTAGCACTTAAGAATTAACTGTGCAATAATGACTTCCAGGGCTTTTTAAAAAACATGCATAAATCTGAGCCACCATCACAATGTTCAGCACTCTTTACAGATCCCAATTTTAATCAGGCATGCAATGAGAAGTGTACCTGATTTGCCTGACTGCTCATGAGTATCAGGTACTGGGCTGCACATCCCGCCTAATATGTAGCTAACTAACAGGCTTTCGAATACACAGTTCCAGCAGCTGTGCATGCAAATTAGGCATAGAATTATGTACCAGTTCTTCTGAAAATCTAGATACTTCAGTGTTTTCAAATAACTAATGTACCAGACCTTATTCTAAACAGTGAGCATCTTGCAATTAACTGGACACTCATGCAGGTTTCTACAGGATAAACAGACATGCTAGTGGCAGAAGTGGTTCCTAAAATAGTGTGCCTGCATTCTAATTTATGGTCTAATTTATGACCAGATCCCTGGTCAGCAACGTACATAAGTATATGCCTAATTTAAGTATGCGCTTACATACAGCCAATTCAATACACACTTAACCAGTTAAACTTAAAAGATGATTAGGCACTTAGCCATTTTAAATAGGAATAGAGTTAGGGACATAACTGAACAGATGACGAGTCGAGTTCAGAAAGGTACTTAAATACAAGCCTAAACTTTAAGTATATGGGTCATCTTACTGTAATAATTAGAATTATTTCATTTTATCAAATGTTCCTCAAGGAATCCACTGAACTTTTTCAGTTAAGTGCACTGTTACAGCAGTTCAAAGAATGAATAACATGCGTTATCTAAATTGTGAAGTTAGCAGCATTATTTCCAGAATACTTTGGCCCTTCAACAATGTAATGTTTTATTTTAAATATAAAATCTCTTTGGTCAGTTCCATGCCACAAAGATTCATTTATTTTATTCAAGAATGAGAAAGGGTCTATCTCTACAGATAGAACCCCCCAAAATTGCCTGTATATTCAAAACTACTTCTCCAGTTTTTAAGACCAGATACAACTTTTTAAAAATTCTATAGAAAACAAACTGTTATAGGGAAAAAAAGAAAACCTGAAGTATCTTTCAAATTTTGAAAAACAAAATTAATGTGAGGCCAAATAACTTCACGAGTTACAGGGTTTAAGTTTTGGAGTTTTATCTCCATGAATTTATTTAGAAAAAGAATAGAAACCCACAAAGATACAATGAAATGTGGGTAATGACACAACAAATCAGGACACTTTAACTGTTCTGGTTTTTAAACTCAAGGTATTTAAAACCTGAATGGAAATGAGGTAAAGATACTTAAGTTTCTAATGAGGGAAAGAGACAAAATAAATATGCCACATCTGTACCACATTCTTAGAAAGATTTCTTAGAAGCTGTTGTATTTAGTAAATTACAGATCCTATGATCATTTATTTATTGATTCTTCACTTTGCAAAGGAATCTGGAAGCAGATGTAGATTAGCTCTGCATTACCTAGAGACATAGAGATATGCTTTCAGGAAATGTACCGTTGTCCTACATATAAGTTATCATCGTTACTTTTTTGTATCATGAAAGTGCTTAAGAGCCCTAGTCAACCCAGTCCACACCAGACACCATTTTGCTAAATGCCGAACAGAAGTATCTGTGTTAAGCAAGTACTAATCATCGCAGTACTTTTATCCCTCTCCCATGCCCAGAAGCAATTAATTTCATACTCTTTATACTGAAACTACATAGTTAATCCTCCTCCTCTAAAACTGCTTCCGCAATAAGTAAGTTTAGTTATTTTAAAAATACTAACAGCTCACATCTACTCTAAACATAATTAAAGGAATTGTTATTTTCCTGTTCTTTTAAATCACTGGAAAATGCACACCTACAAATAAAATAATTTGTGTGGTCCAATTCATGGTTCTTATTTGATTTAGCAGCAGTGATTAAAGAGATTACACCTACTGGCAATTACCTCAACTGCCACAGCTAAACCCAAGAGATCACAAAGCAAAGCTCTTCCCAGCTGCAGTGCATAGCCTGGTGCATTATCAGAGTGAATCCAATTGCTCCCAGTGCAGGTAGCTGGGAAGAGCAATGCCTGAGGACCAGACACACCACCTGGTCCACCACTTCTGCTTCAGGCTTCCATTTCACAAGAAGTTAAGAATATCACTTAGGGATGCAAACCTTCTCAATCACTCCAGCATGAACTGACAGGGCTTCTGAGATTGTAAGATGACTGAGAAGACACTTTTTTTTGTCTTTATTTTCTTCTTTTTAAAAAAAAAAAATCTTCTTGAAATAACCACCACAGGAGCATGTCAAAGTGCAATATACACATACATACACACACACGCACACACAACTGATTCAATCTTCCCACAAATAACAGTGTTAAAAGACAATGTGCCTCACACAACACATTCCAACCAAAACTTCAGGCTGCATTTGTACTTATGAGTGGTAAACAGTTTTTTCTGAAAATTACACAAACAAAAGGATGAAATCTTACTGCCACTGACCTCACTGGAGCAAGGTTTCATCAGAAGCAAACAAGAATTTCATGACATTCAATATTCATGAAACTTCAATTTCAGAAATAGCTATTTTTAACTCTTCACATTAGACATAAATAGTATGCCTTCTTTTAAACAGACCGTGCAACCTAAAACTACTCTGCTGAGAAGAGGAAAACTAGCAGAGAAGGATCATGACTATACTTTGTAAAGTTATTTTCTCCAGAAGTAAGTTTCAACTATCTTTTTCCAAGATAAACTCATAAAGCACAACATATGAAAGAATGTTATCTTAGAACTGATGTATTTTTCACTATTCTTGTCCTCTGACACAGTGTGCTCATCTGTTGAATTTAGATGCTTAAACATATTCCAAATCAAATTTATCCATAATTCACAGCATAAAAATTAATCATATACTAAATTCTGTGTACACCATCCACCATTCATAAGCAGCATCAGGTCAACTTCAAAATGAAACACTGTGAACCCTTTACAAAACACCATTTTTACAGAACTGAAGTACCAGTTCACAAGTACAAGGGAAAGAGATTTAACAGAACAAAACAAAAAAAGGGACAAAATAAAATAAAAATAAAAGAAACAAAGGAAAGAAAGCAAAATAAAAACAGAGACAGGGCGTCCATCTTCAGCAGGCCAGACTTCGATCTCATTTCCCCCATGAAGGTTTCACTTGGCGGCAGGTTTAGTGGCATGGCAAACAATGCCTAACTCAGGCAAGTGTAACAGGTCTGCCTTGGCCAGTCTAGTCATCTAATAATGCACAAATATCACACAGAGAAAACATACAAAACCAAATTAATAGTCAAAATCCATCTACCAGATAATGTGGACATAAAATTTAGAATGATTAGGGTGGCATCTTTGTTTATCTTTCAAGCTTTGTGTTCTCAAAGTGTAATGTTTAAAGAAAAACTTACTGACACACACACATCATATTTTGGCAGTTTAATGATGTTACTTCACTTACAATTACGTTTTTGTTAAATTACTAAATGTCACAATATTAACATTGTTTTCATTGTGTTGTCATTCTCTCATGCTCCCTTGGTTTACCAGTTTAAATACATTCCAAATTTCAGATTTTATTCTGTCTTTTGAAACCAGGTTTTCAGAGTTCCATTTTACCTCTCCTCTACGTTCAATATAGCGCATGTAATGCTTTATTATTGGCACCGCTGGCCAACGATTTAATTTTACCTCCCAGTAGTATATAGCCATCACTACTTTGAAAGCCCGTGATACACTCCACTGACTCCATTAACAATGCATCATATGATACACAGTGAATCAAAATTTTTGTACTGTGGTGTCCAAAGCCATACTTACTCCACACAATAAATTCCTCAGAAAGTTAAACCTATATTGCTTCACATTTTTATAAATTAAAATTAGTGATTCTCTTAGAAAGTTACATGGAAACAGCATTCTGACATTAAAAAAAAAACTGACCTCACAACTCAGTCATTTGTTCACCAAATTATGCAAAAATCTCTGTTGGTTTTTCAAAACCTGTCTGTCTGGATTTTCAAAATCCAGAATGATTTTGAACAGTACAATTTTTCTGTAACGTGTTTTCTCAGAAATGCCTAACAAGTCAGCTACAAATGAGGTTGGAACAAGATTTGTCAGAAATTTGGTTTTATTCTCCTTCCAATCATCAAAAGACATAGGAAAATGCAGCTTTACCCGTTGCCTTATCACATCAGTGATACCATCTCAAGAAAATCACCAGAAGTGTTGTTCATTCATTAGGCAGCAGTCTTCCCTCTCTGACAGTACCGAACCAGTTAAGGTCTTTTTAATGAAACATAAAACTAAGATTCTGAATAATTTTTAGTTAATTATTTAGGGGCAATTTTTCAGCAATAAGGATTCTGGTCCCATTAGCCTCTACAAGTGGATACAGCAATATCCAATTTGTGATTTAAGAACTTTCAAAAAATAAAACTAAAAAGCCCTCAAAGCAAGGCACATGTAAAAATCTAGGCTTCACAAACACAATGTATGTGCCATATGCCCCTATTAAGAAGGCTACAAGAACAGGCAATATATTGTAAGTCAATATAGCCTTTAGTGAAAGTACTTATAAAGTCTCTGAAATTCTGGAGACCTGTCACGAGTTTGCTAGGAACATCCCAGACCATTATTCCAGCAGCACTAATCTCATACTATCCAGATTGCAATGTGGCAAATGTGCCAAAAAATGGCACTCTGGGATGACTGTTAACAAACTCCAAGAAGTCAACAGCATTTTCTGAACCAAAGCCTGTCTCTTGCAGTTAGAAAAGTTATGTTAATAGAAGTTATTTCTGGACTTGTTGCAGTTTATGGTTCAATCATTTTAAATACTGTTGTTCATGGCAAAACAGCTACCATGTTCAAAGTGAGGTTAGGTTCACTCCAACAGCTGGAATGTTTCCACTCCAAAGAGGCAAAAAGTCCAGAACTAAATGTGCAGACGCTCAGTTCCACAATGATCCCAATGAAGTCAATGGGGTTTTGCCTAACTCCAGCAATATGCCTACTGTAAGGCCATGCTTCATACAACTGTATTCAGATCTGGCATATTATACTAACAATACCAAATACCTTGTATTCAACACCTCTGTAAAAGTATGGCCTCAAAGCTACTTAAAGTAACACTTGTCAATTTAGTATTCACCGAGCATTTTATTTTATTTTATTATGCGTTTAAAAAATATTTTATGCTGGTAGCATTCTGTACAGATCGCTGCGTTTTTAAAGAGAAAGGAATTATAAAACCAAAAAGGAGTACCAATATACATAAGAAAGCCTTATTACAGGACACAAAGTAGTATTTTCCACAGTAACAAGAAAGGAAAACTGCATTTTTTTTAATTGAACTAGCAGGTAAACATTCATATTCAAACAGTAATTATCACCACAAATGTTAAGTATTTTAGGTTAGATTAATTTCAATGGCCACATGCATACATCATGTTTACAAGACAAAACTGGAATTCAGTCTAAAAAAAACAAAAAATAACAGCATCTTTAAAAAAAAGCAAACAAACCACCACACCAAAGGTGATACATAAAGATCCAAACTGCAGTGTTATCAATGCCAGGAAATTGCCTAATCTTTTCAGAGCTCCATTGACTTCAGTGAGAACTCTGTGTGAGAGTAAGCTTGCCAACGAAAATCACATTGAAGGGAATTATTTTACCTTCTTTTCCCTCAACATAAGTAATAACAATGGAAAATCCAATTATCCCAATTCAAATCAACTATCTTTTTCCTAATGCTGAATTTCAACTCAATCTATATAATTGGGTTTCTTCATTAAATTTTCAGTTTTGTTTCAAGACTTTTTTTTCAAAAAGCAGTAAAATAAAATAAAAATACAGAGCACCACCTTCTTACATGGAAAGCTTGAAACAATTAGCAGACATGACAAAGACGAACATTACAGAGGAATGTCTAAAATACCAACCTTCTGCGCAGGGCACAACTATCAAAGCTCTGTCAATAAAAACCGTGTTAGTTAGATGCTGGGCCACACCAACACTCGATGCTTCACGAAACTTAATATAACATACTTTGGAGGAAAAAGCAAGAGGTGCGTTGCTGCAAGATAAAAGGGAAAAAAAAAATCAGTCACATTAAGTAATTATTTGCATGTACTTTTAACTATTACTTCTTCATTAAAGAATAGGTTTTAGACTTCCTGGAAAAGCTAGCCAAAAGGCAAGAGTATACAAACTAACTAATTTGCTTGCTTACTATGTCACTGAAAAAGGCGTAGCTTTTTCTTCCTCTTCATTGGAAACTTGAAGCCAAAATCCCAAATTAATGTTTGATTTGATGTTCTTGCTTAACAACACTGACCAGTACATTCCAAATTATTATTGTAAGTAGCATATTTATTTGACACATCTGTCAAGTAAATAATTCATAGTTTGTCTTTATTCCTCCAAATAATCCTTGTTTAGGAAAGTCAAACAATAAACCCAGTAATTTTTCAGTGGGTCCTTCAGATATTAGCCCATAATAACTGATACTCTTTCTTAGGTCTTCACAAAAGCAGCTTTGTTAATTTTTCTTAAGATAAAAGCAGTTCTTGAAAGTTCTTTCAAATGTTAGGCCTTGGTTCACTAATGTAACAAAAATTTTTATCGTCTGCCTTAGTTTAGCATAGTATAGTATGGGATAACACTGGAGGAAAAGGAACTCACTATTCAGCTAGAACACTTGAAGAAAATCTGTAATTTACTTTCCATTAGGAAGTATAACACCAGAGATGTCAGAAAGCACAACACATAAACATTGTAATCTCAATCAAAATCAAAGAATTTTGCTTTAAAAAATGTAGTCCCTAGTCAAGGCTTGTAACCTTTATACCACCAGTTTATTTCTTCATATGAAGGAAGTCAAGGTGAAATCTTCAAAGAGAATCCAATAGGATATTGCTGGAGCATCAGCAATTTCCATTTGAAAGGACCATCTGTCTTCTAGCAAAGCAGTAACTCATGGAAAATATGCTGCATAAACTGTCCCTCAACTGAAACAGAAACACTTGTCAACTTTCTAAAAGTACCAGAAGCACATCAAGTTCAGCCCAACCCATCTTGTAGTCCCTCAAATTCCAAGCAGGTACTCACAAAGTTGTTGTATGGACTTAATTAGACTTTAATATACAAATATAAGCTCAGATGGTTTAGACACACTATTTCATTATATTAGTTGCATAAAAGACCCAATAACTAAGTCTGAGGCAGGCAGACTGGTATGGTTCTAGTTACTAGAAAGATAACACCTAGGTAAAATATCTATAGTGAGCTGGCCAACTTCAGAATGGCATTCAGAAACACTTATCATGGAAAATTCTGTGAAAACAGATACACTGAGGAGGCAAAAATAAATGGAATGGCAAGACATAAATAGGAAAGTTGGCCTTACATAATTTAGAAAAACACTGTAAAATCACTACACTTCTGCCCATTTATTTTGCTTGTAGTGACAAACATTTTCAGTTTCAAATTTCCACATTCAGGAAGGAAATAATTGTACAGAATGGTTTCTGAGCCAACTGTAAGGTCTTGGTTCAGAACATTTCCAGAGGTGACAGCAAGCTATGACTTTCTCAGAACTCTGCAGAAATGTTTGCATACAACTTTTGATCTTACATACTCTGAAAAGCCAGACTCTGCTCACTGCAAACTGCAAATTTTTGTTTATGGCTATAGGGGTTTTTTGTTGGTTTTGGTTTGTTGGAGAGAGGGTGGATGGGGGGCTGTATGTGCAGGCTGGGAGGAGAGGGTTTTCATTTTGTTGTTGTTCTTTGGGGTTTGTTTGTCTTTAAATATACATGCCAGTGTTACAACCCAAATGGGTGAAGCCTCCACTGAAGATTCTGTGGTCCACACTGTTGAAGACTCCCAATATTGCCTGTTCTTTTCATTCCTAACTCAAAATGCAGATTCAGACCCCATAAATAATCCTTATAAATTCTGACACCTATAGAACCAGCTCTGACAACTGTATTTTTTATAATATTCTCCCCCCTTGTACTTCCTGGATTCCAAACACAAAAGCTACATGGAAAGTATGTTCAAAAATACTAACATCAGAAAACTGCTGCAAAACATGGGTCTTAAAAAAAAGTCTTGGTACAAAGTGCTTTCTGAAGGTTATGGAGGATAAATTTTCTATATAAGTAGATCACCTCTGCTGAAAACACATCAATGCTGCATCTGCATCAAGGGAGATGATTAAGATCCAAAAGATCTAAATTTCTAGAAGGTTTCACAGTGATTGAGTCCTCTCTTTCTATGAAGTGGGCTTCCTAAACCTCCCCCAGCAGGCTTCTGAAGAAGTCTTTCTTAAAACAGAAAAGTCTTGTTCTAAGTCTTTGTCCCATTTTTTTCTGCTAACCTTTCCTGAGGCTGAATTCCGGTAAAGTTCTAATCCTCTTCCCAAGGTTACAAAGTACCAATACAAAAAAGCAACTCCTACATTGCTGACTCAAGGTTACTACAATACTGTTTCTCTAGGAAGACAAGAAAGCTCAAAAAGGAAATTAGTATCTAAATAGTATTCAGATGTTTCTGCCATTTTTGTTTTCCTTTGCAGGGAGACAGTAACATCTGTCCCCCCAACAGAGTAACAACCAAAAACACTTTGTAAGAATGACCTATTCAGAAAAAAAACAAATAAAGGGCTAGAAAACATTCCTCTAAGGGTCTGTTTTTTCTCAGGGTGGTGGTGGAAGACACAACAGAAGTCTTAAGAGAAATAACTTAACAAAAGAAGATGTTATGAAATAATTGTGCAGATCACATTTTAATAAGGTTTTGTGTGTTTTACTTGAAAGGCCTAATCTACACTGCAGTCTAATGTCTAAGAACCACTTGTGTTCTAGCCTCCAAGAAAACTTCAGACCATCTAGAAGCAATCGGTATTACACAGCAGGGCTTTCAACACCTAATGTAGACAGTTTGTGCCTCTCTGCTTCCAAACGACTAATTCTGCAAAAATCCAATTGTTGCTCAATAAAACGTACCAGTATTTAACCGCTCAAAAATCCTCCTACAGCCACATTTGAAGGTTTATCACTACAAATGCAATTTTGAAGGCTTTGAAACACAGACTTCAACTGGGCGACAAGCATAACACAAAAGCATGACTGAGGCTAAGAATCTGGTTACAGATGTCACTGGTCTCCTAGTAAACTGAAAACCAACTCTAATCTGTATGAGTGGCTGGCATACCAGAGTACATACCCAAGGCAAAAGACCTGTCACACCCTGCAAACCAGCTTCAGATTTCAACTGTACTGCAAACTGAAAGTGATCTATAAAAACTGGTCTTGGTCTTCTTAGTAACTGAGAAAAACAAGGCATACTTCACCTTCTCACAAAAGCCAATTTAAACAGCCAGCAGAAAGGTACCAATTCAATACTCTCTTGAACAACACACCTTCTAAATTTAAATGTAAGTAACTCAAAGCTTTTACAAGAAACACACAACAAAGAGACAAAAGTTTAAGGGAATATTCTTCTGCAGAGCAGGGAACACTGCATACCCTCTCATACTCTTGCATATTCAAATGTCGGCATCATCATCCAAGAGTGGTTTCTCAGAGACCTTTTGCACACGCAGGCTTAAAGGAAAGAGGTCTCCTTCCTACCTCCTTAACAGCCTCCATCTATTGCCACTTGAGCAAATTCAGGAAGCACCAGAAGTTCTGCAAATGTCAAACTGAGGAGCTCTTGTTAACAGTGACAGCAATTCTCCACTCCCAACATGGGAATTGAGATCTCTGATATTCCTCTGATATAAAGATCATACACAGGTATTCAAAACTTAAGGAGTTTTTCCTCAGGCTTTGTGACAAATTACCACTGTAACTGACAGTGAAGCCCCACTACAGTCACCCTCTTCTACACAGAAGTGGCAAATCCACATGGAGACTCTGGTGTAGTAACAATTCCTAGTACCCAAACTAATACTCTCACACAGGCTATGGCTGTAACATTACTTTCTTTTCTTGTTAATATTTTCATCCTATTTAACCATAATTTTCCAAGTAACTTTCATACACACATAAGTTTCTGTTACAATATTTAAGTTTTCAGCTTCAGGAAGAAACCAGAACTCACTTGGTAAAATCAGAAACCTGCAATTCAGTCATCCTTGCTTTCCTCAAGATGGAAGTGAAAGGGAAAATAAGATAACAGTAAGTATGAAAACACAACACAGACATCAGATTTTCTGAAAGAATTTTGCAACCATCCCTTACTTTCATTTCTGAGCATTTTTCGTATAGAGTTGGGCTGGGCAGGCAGGGAAAGCATTCTCAAAGGGTCTCTGAATAGCCACCTTCTCAAGGTTAAAGCTGTGTTTATGAGACAGGGAAGAAGAAATGACCAAAATATTTGGTAATAAAGTGGAATAACAGGAGTCTTTGAGCACTGAAAACCACTTACGGTGCTCTTTAAGAGACAAGTCTTACAAGGAAAGGGTTAAAAAAGTCTCATGAAGTCCAAGTCTCTTGTGCAAATTTTTGATACCAGTGACCAACAAGGTTAAACCAACAATAGACAGATGCAGCATGATAAGAGAGAAATTCTGCTGCTCTTTTTAAAATCTGATAATCAAACACAAATTAAGGGTGAAGTGAGTGGATTAAAAAAAACAACAACAACATCGCCACATAGCTTACACTGGTTTAACTGATAATATTCAAGGTCCACAAATAGTTGCTTTCAATTTTTAAAGTTTCAAAAGAAAGCCTTCCAGAGAGCAAATAAATAGCTGCACAATCAAGTCAAATTTGCAATTTTCTTGTATGAAAAAAAGTAAATACAAACAGCAGCCACCAGTAACAATCATTTGTGACCCACTGAAAGATGATTCAAGTTAATGTTTTTTTCATTAAAAGAAATACTGCTTTCAGTGCCAATGAAGTGTCTCTCACTGACCAGTAGCTAAAATTGGGATGATGACTGTATGGAAACTTCTTCAGTGCCAAGTGTTTCCAAAGCCCTCAACACTGAATCCGAGGGTGGACTACTTGCAGTTCACATACCTTAGGAATGTAACAGTAATAACAAAGTAGCATTCACTGCCATCTGCATAAAGTGTGAAAGCCTCTAATATACAAGACAGAAACTTCCCCCCAGAGAACCAGCCTTTCAGGCACATGGCAGCTATGAAACCTGTCCTACTTAAAGGGATGTCTGATTAGCAGTGACTGAAGAAACTGAAGGGCTTTGATCAATGAAGGGAAAACACGAATTGAAAAAGTTACTATAAAACATAGCATGACCTAACACTCATAAAGAAAGCTTTCCCAATCAATTTGAGACATAAAATGAAGGACCCTAACAGAAACTGGTACGTCAGGACAATAGTCTTAACATACTAATTGCTGGGAAATGTCACTAGGTTCACAAAGGTTGACGGGAATACTGAAGAGTAATCTTAAAAAGCCTGCATTTCATTTAATGCATTTAAAAACTGAACTGGTTTCTCTCTTCCTGTCCACATTTGCAAGCTTACAAGAACTTAAGTAAACTACTGAAACATTAATGTGCCTTCTATTTAATATAATTACTAAAATCTGAGACTTCCTTTTAGCTTTTGAAGGAAATTCTCTGTGGCACCCTATAAAACTGAGGTACATGCTAATGACAGGAAAAACGCAGAAAATGGGTAAAAAGGAACTCTCCTCTCTAATAATGTTAGCTCAGACAACCATAGCATATTCTTGTACTTTGCTCCATAACTGCAGGAGCGGGCTGGAAACTAGGACCATGCGTGGCAATCAGTTAGCTGAGGGGAATGTGCTCGAGCTTGTCTAGACAACAATCAACATGATACAGAGCACAGGGGAGTGGGGGAGGGATGGCGCCAAGGAAAGGTAACACCTTGCTGTTAATTGATGGTAGTTAACCACCAATCGGGGATTGCCTAGTATGCAAGGCTTAGCTTCAAGAACCAATCTGTTTAAAACGTGCAACTTCTGAAAGTGTATATAAACTCGTGCTTCTGTACAATAAATTGACATTTGCTTGCATCAAGCTGCGTCCCGTCTCTTCATTCGCCGCACCTAATCACTGAAGCACAAAACCTATAGATGCCAGAGCTGAAATCCTTACTCCCTAAAGTCAGTGGTAGGATGCTGCACGATTAATTAGAGTGGAACAGTGCTAGCAAAGGAATTTCTTGTAAGATGGAAATGGTCACCTGATCCCATTCACCACTTCTACAATCCTCTTGGATTGCTCTGAGAGCAAAATATCAGAGAATTAGGAAAAAAGCATCCATGTTCTTTAATGCTTTAAATAAATAATCTGAGCACAGGAATGAAATGTACGTTAAGTAAGTCTGATGATAATACTACACTAGGAGGAGCTGCGGACTCCCTCAAGGGTAGACAGACCTCATAAAGAGATTTAGATAAACTAGAGAGCTGGGTGGGCCAACATCACCAACAGTATGAAATTTAACAAGAACCAGATTCTCCACCTGGGACGGCGTAATCCTGGTTATACATACACACTGGGGGATGAGAGGCTGGAGAGCAGCCCCACACAAAGAGATCTGTGGGGATGGGTTGATGGCAAGTTCAACATGAGTCATCAGTGTGTCCCGGCAGCCAGAAGGGCCAACCATGTCCTGGGGTGCATGAAGCACAGCACGGCCAACCAGTCCAGGGAGGTGACTGTCCCACTCTACACTGCACTGGTGTGGCCCCACCTTGAGTACTGTGTGCAGTTTGGGGCAGCGCAGTACAAGAAGGATATGAAACTGTTAAGAGCTCATCTGGAGGACAGCAACCAAGATGGTGAAAGGTCTCAAGGGCATGACTTAGGAGTGGCTGAGGTCATTTGGTTTGCTCAGCTTGGGGAAGAGAAGGCTGAGGGGTGACCTCATCGCAGCCTGCAACTTCCTCAAGGGGGGCAGAGGAGGGGAGGTGCTGATCTCCTCTCCCTGGTGACCAGCGATAGGACGCGAGGAGATGGAATGAAGCTGCATCAGGGGAAGTTCAGACTGGAGATCAGGAAAAGGTTCTTCACTGTGATGGTGGTCAGTCACTGGGACAGGCTCCCCAGAGAAGCAGTAACACCATCAAGCCTGTCAAGAGTCCAAGGTCATACGGTTTAGTTTCAGGTCGTCCTCGAAACTAATGATTCTATTTCCTTTTAATTAACAAAAGTAGTTTCATTATTAAAAAAATTTGACTATTTAATACAATCAGATTTTATGAATTAGACTTCAGCAGATTAAGGGAGAAAGTAGAAGGCTGACAGACATGACTGACTTGGAAGAGATGAAGGATAACTTATGCTTTAACTTAGAAAGATCATAGAGAAAATGGAGTCTATGTGCTTTAAAAAGCGTGTGTGTGTGCATACATCTGCATCTATGTTTTGTTGCTGCTGTGCATTATCAAAAGAACTGGAAGTTCACATCTATTAGAAATACAATCTATGCCCAGCAAAGGCAACAGATATACAAATACTATAGTAAATTTCTTAACATGAATGCCTATATTTTTAATACATGAAATGATGCATACAGAAGAGAACACAACATCACTCTTCTCTACAAACTCATGCTTGGCTAATCAGAAGTATTTTGTAAGCTGAATATTTGCAATACAAAATTAGAGAGAAAACAGGTTGCAATTCTACACAATGCAACATGTAACTATTTCACCTCATTGCTTAATCTATTAAAAAGTCAGGATAATACTCTTTTAGTATTACACCACATATTATTCTTGAAACAAGAAATATTTGCTTTAATTTTTTATCCATTTCTGTAATTTCTGAACAAAGGCTAGCAAATGGGGTCCCGGTCACAGTGAAAGCTTTTACTTAATTTAGTAACACACTCTCAGATGACTGAAAGCTACTATGTCACTTCCTCTTAATCCTCAACATGAAATCACTTACAAAAAGCATACTAATATTATTCAGTAGTCAACATCCATGAGACCTGTAGTCCACTAATTCAACTTACTGAATTATATTGTTCACGTAGGAAACTGGACTGAGAAGTGAGTTTCCACTGTTGCACAAAGGTAACAGAATTCATGCTGTACAATACATCAAAAGTTTGGATTTCTTGGAATTATTTTTAAAGCTAGAACTGAAATGACATGATTTTTTATCTGATGTTGACTCTAATGTAAAAAGCAAATTTCCCTTTTAATTAAGAGAATTGTTTTTAAAAACATCTAGGCATTAAATCATTAATTACTTAAGGAAAAAACAGTAGTAGAAAATAATGTTAACAAATTGCAGACATCTATTATAACATCTTTTTGCTTGCGACACCTTTGCTTCCCATGCACTCACCAATGAAACGCTACTCTCTGATTTTATCAAAATATTATTCAAATATATTTATTTTCAATAAATATAGTAAGTATACAGGAAATATAGTCAATAGGAAGCCTGTCTTCTTCTGTTTCACAAGAAGGGCATTAAAGTAAAAAATTATTTTTCAAGATAATAATTTGAAAGCCAGGTCAAATGTCTATAACTATTAGACATGGAAATCCATATTTCTTAAAAGTTATTGCATAGAAACCGTAAATAAAACAAGAGTAAAATGAGTAATCGCAATCCTGCGTCTTATCTCTGAAAACTAAACTAATTATATAGAATGGATGTTTACCACATTATAACCTTGACATTTCCAAGTCAAACCCTACTATGGCACTGGATTTTAGTATTATATGTGTATATGGACACTGGCAAAAATTTATACTTGGGCACAAACGTTATTTGCATATGAGTGTCAAAAAAGTATCTATCTGCTTTAACATCTATTATATAACAGTGAAAAATGAGAGCAACAGCTACAACAAAAAAAATATTCGGTCAGGAGAACACTCAAGTGTATTAAGCAGCAAGTGTGGAACCAGTCCAAAGTAAAACCCCAGAAAAATGTATAAAAATCACCATAAATCTATTAAAGAGTCTTTAAAACTCAGT
Source organism: Falco peregrinus (assembly GCF_023634155.1). Classification (NCBI taxonomy): domain Eukaryota; kingdom Metazoa; phylum Chordata; class Aves; order Falconiformes; family Falconidae; genus Falco; species Falco peregrinus. The sequence goes on from NC_073739.1 coordinate 61,761,529, forward strand.
AAGGCTGTTTTAAACATATCTCTACATGAATGGATGCCTATTACATATACTTTTCATTACCTAATAAATCGTATTTGATTTTTCTGAATGGTCATCATTGAAACTTACTCAGATGTAACGCAGTAACAAAAAAAGGATAAATACCAACTTTATTGCTATTTTTTTAAATTAAATTTTATTCATCTGAATGACTTCTTTGTATTAAAATTGAAGTATCTGGATGCAAATGACTCCTGCCCCTTTCTGCTATTTCTACTTAATTTTCATGAGAAAAAAGAAAAGATAAATGGTTTGAAAGGAAACGTCTGCCATTCATTTCCTAGTACAACAGATGCATTAAGAAAAAAATATTCTTCTCCCCTGTTGTGTTGATGGTTTTCTGCTTAGGGAAAAAAAATACTGTTATTTTGCAAACCTCAGTATCTCCCATGTGAGTGCACCGTGCAGCTGACATAATGAGACCGGCTACGGTTTAGAGAAACGTGTCACGTCTGTTACTAACTCTCATTTACTGCACACGTCTTATCAAGGGCATTTCTGAGCACAAGGCAGGGCAGGTGCCGTCCCTCTGTGAAAAGCTATTTTGGCTTCTCTTCGCGCGGGCCCTTCTCGGAGAACAGCGCCCTTCGAACGGGGGAGGGGGGAAGCTGGTCCCGCCGGCACGCAGCGCCCTGGCAGCCAGCCGGGCGGGGGCGGGGGCCGGGCCTGGGGCTCTCTAGCCCAGCACACACGCACCCCCCAGCTCGGTCCGAGCGAAGAGAAAGGCGGGCCTCAGAAAGAGGGTTTGCAGGAAAAGGGGGGGGGGGGGGGGGGGGCGGGGGGCGATCTGCGCCGGGGGAGCGCTCCGGGGCAGCCTAGCCGCACGCTTCTCGCCAGGCCTCTGGCGGTGGCTCAGTGCCCGCAGCCTACAGCGGGCGGTCGCAACCCCGGCCGCCGCCACGAGAACACTAAAACCCGCCGCTCCGGAGATATCGCGGCTGCCTCCCCCCTCCGAGCTGCGGCCGCCATCTTAAGTGCGGGTGAAGCTCCTTTCCCGGCCGCTCCAGCCTCACAAAGGGGTGGGACAACGTGAACCGCTCCCCGTGCGGAAGGCTCCGGTGCCCACACTCAAAATGGCACGTAGGGCCTTCTGCCTCGTCCCTCCACCCTCCCGGCCCCTCTAGGCCTCTTCCTCCTCCCAAGTCTCTATCGCTCCAGAGGTCGGCGCAGGCCCCACTTACTCCGGGGGATAGAGGCGCAGCTCCTCGATATCTCCTAGGAAGCCGAAGAGAGTCCGCATTTGCTCGCTGGTCACTGCCGAGGACAGGTTCGTGACCTGGATGACAGACGTGGGGCCCAAGGGGAAGCCCAGCGGCACCCCGATCCCTCCGCTGTTCATCATGGCGGAGCCTGCTCGACCGCTCCGCTCCCGGCAGTGCCACACACAGCCGGAGAGGCGGGCCTGACGACAGAGAGAAGCGCGCGGCGCCTGCCAGAGCGTCCTACCGCGCGGGCGCTCTAGGGGCGAACTCCACTGCTCCCTGGAGGAGTCTCTGGGCGGGCCGCCGTTGGGCCGCCGCGGGCTGCGACTCCCGGGAGAGAGGGCGTCCCCGCGCCGTGCAGGCCCGCCTCTGACGGCCGCGCTCCCGGCTCGGCCGCGAGGGGAAGCGCCCCGCTCCTTGAGGAGCCGGCCGGGCCGCCGTGGCGGGGGCGGGACCAGCGCGGGGCATCGGCCCCGCCTAGAAGGGGGCGCGGGGCCGCGCGCGCGGCCAGGCCGTGGAGGGCCGCGTGCCCGCCCTGCCGGGCTGCCGGGGGCCGGGGGGGGTGCCGCGGGCCGGCGGGGGGCGAGCCCTGCGGGGGCAGCGGGCCCGGTGCCCGCCTGTAGTGACGGGGCAGGGCAGGGCGCAGGCCCGGGCGCCGCAGGCAGGCCCCGCCGCGGGGACGGCGGCGGCGGTCGGTCGGGGGGCGCCACCGCGCGCGCCCCTCGAGCCCCGCTTCCCGCTCCCGCAGCTGAGCGGCGGGGGTCGCAGCTGACACCCGAGTGCCAAGGCCCGGGCACAACCCCCCGTGCCGGGGCAGGCTGGGTCCGGTGACTGGTTTGGCATGCAGTCCGCCGTGTGTTCTGCCTTGCAAATCCTGGCACGCCCACCAGAAACGGAAGAGAAAAAATAGATTTCCCGTTTAAGTGCTCTTTTGGTAGCCGAGTTTAATAAGAAGCAGTTTGATTACCCTAGGGAATAAACCCTAGGGAACGGCACCCTGTGTTGAAACAAGAATTGCCTCAAAAATGAGTTCGTTACCCAGTGTGCAGAATCGAAGACCGAGTCGTTAAGAGCAGGAGACAGGGCCTTCGCTACGAAGCTGTGCAGGCGTGGGCACCAGGTGGGCTGGCACGCCTTGGCGGTGTCCACAGGCAGATTTGTACATGACCGCATGAATATTAATTTAAGTTCCAACCCTCTTAACATTGACTGGATGGTAATCTACATAATGGTTGTGCAGTCTTACTGATTAACTACACGTCTTCATTGAGGAAGGCTCTCTTTGTGGGCTGGGGTGTTAAGGGTGTGATTTTGGTGTTATAATGGAGGTAGTTTGCCTAAGGACACATCTTTGGCTTCTTGTCCAACAAGCATCAGAAATATCTTGATTGCAAGAGTCTTCTGTTGCCAGCCTTCCAGCCTGTAATTGTCCTTCAAAGTTGCCTTATCCTAAGCAGCAATTCCTTCAGTTAATCATCTGTGATAGCTCTTTGCATGGGACACCCTGAGTCAAAATAATGCGTGCATTCTGTTTCTCAGAAATATGTGCAGATTGTTCAACAAAACGATATGTCCATGTATTCTGGTTACGAAATTTGATAGCAGAAAGGGACTATAGTAGGCTAAGTTGTGAACGGTTTTGTTATAACTTGACTGGGAATCTCCTGATGAAATTGATTGTACCTGGAGTTACAGTTCAAGTTCTTTTTAAATTGACCAGAGAAAACGAGACTGAGCACTATGCATGCGGATGATCACTGTTAAGGATCTAACTGCAGTCTTTCTTAGGTGGTAAAGAACTCCATATCTTGGCACTGAAAGATTGAACGTTTCAGACATTAATATTTCAGTTTTTAAGTCTTTCCATACCCCAAATCTGAACTGAGAAGGGACTGGCTTATCTGCTATCTGGGCTGAAAAAGATTGCAAATTTGTGATACTTCCCTGAGCAAGTAGGTCAGTTGTTACGGAATCTCCATAGATAAGTCTGGATAGTGCTTCTTTCATTAATGCTTAATATGTTACAGAATTTTAAGTATTCCAAGCAATTGTCAGAGATTAATTTAAAATGCCTATGCATGTGTTTCAGGTACTGCTTATTTCAAAATTATAATCAATGCACTCTTATTCTTTTTCAAAATTTAATCCATGTTCCAAAAGTACAAGATTTAAGATCAACCTTAAATCCTTTCAGCAATTGTGGTAGCTTTTAATTAGCCTAACTTCAGAGAAGTTTAACTGCAGAATTCAAGATCTTTTGTTATATATTGTGCAAAATTAAACTCTGGAAAAATTATTCTATTTATAAGAACATTACGTAAGGTTTTCCTGTGTTTTGACTAGTACATCTCATCCAAAGACAGTTAGCAGAGATGCAGAAGTTGTTACTGCTTTGAATATTCTTCTCCTTTCTTTTTGCATCTCTCAGTGGAGGTTACCAGAAAAATGAGCTCTAGAATTTGAAATACAGAAGTTCTGTAATGTCACAACTGACTGGGATATCCTCCTACAGGTAAAGCCTTTAATAGTACATATGATATTCCGAACTACTGGTCTGCAGAAGAATGGCTGCAGAAGCATGGCCTTAGAATCTCTGAAGATCTGCACAATCCAGGCCTGGTATTAGAATAGGCCTGTAATCAGAATTGTACTGAAGTTGCTGTGCTGAAGTTAACAAGAAAGGTAGCCTTGAGCTATTCTTGAGTCCTGAGGCCAAGTAATTATGTTGTGCCAACAGGCCGTGGCTGTAACAAGCTACAGCTGCTGGCAAAGCAGGTGCAGGGCCAAGAAAGATAGGGACCGGTATGGGAAAATAGGGAGTAACAAACTACAAGGCTGCAGCACAGCAACACAATTAGCTACATGGATGGAATGCTTATTTTAGTCATGATAATTAGGGGTGTGAGAACCATGCGCGTTTAGAGACTACTAACAATTGTATTTCTGCTTTACGAATATGCATGTGTATCGGTTCTATACAAGTAGTGTTAGAAACTAATAAAGTTGAGCAAGATGCATAACTCATATTGAGCGTCTTCTTGACTCCAGCAAACCCTTCTTCCAACACTGGTCTGCTTCCCAAACACAAAACAGAAGCAAAACACTGTTTAAATTGAGTACTTCTCAGTCCCTGCAACAGTACAAAATTCACTTGGAAAGTAATCCAAATAAAAAAATAAACTTGGATATCAGAAGAATAGCAACAAAATGCACAAAATGCTGAAAGCCTTGGTTCACATTAGCTGCCATTAAAATGCCAGAAGCAAACAATGACTCTATTTTAGCTGAACTGTTCAAAATTTAAAACTATGTATGAGCCACTCCCTCTCCTATAATAAAAAACAGAGCTATTGGGGAAAAAAAAAGTTGAATAGAATGGGTAGACATGCAGAAAAGGGAATTGATGAACAAGTGACCAAACATCATCTTCATTCTAATCAACGTTTAACAGAACTCCATTAACATCTTACAGGTTGCTGTAGGCCAAAAGAAATATTTAGCTTTGACCAAAGTGGATTAAAACATGTAGGAGGTTCGTTCCAATTTTGCTCACCTGTTTTTAAACTTTACAGTAACTGTATCAGTGCACTTACATTCAGTAAATAAAGTCTTTCATTGTACCTTTACCTTGCTTGTATGACCAATGATGTCACATCAGCTAGCAAAGACCAAGGCATTCCATAGCTGCAGTGCAGAAAACCTTCAGCTTCTCTCAGCTGGGTATCTCAACATCAGTCTCCTGAAAGTCCACACAAGAGATTTTGACTGAGCTCCAGACCTGGTGCTCTAACCATGATTTCAGAAAGATTTGCAGTTGCAGAGTTATCCAGAGTTGATTGGGTGCTTGGGAGAACAGCCCTACAGTCATTGCATTAAATTCTCAAAAATATGCGTTAACACCTTTCTGGAAGAGGAGAATTACTACTTAAAAAAACGTATTCTTAATTTGTAAAAAGATGGAAACTGTACTTGGAAGATAACTGATTTATCAGCACCCATTGTGTAGTCAAAATTATTTTCATTTCTCTCAAAGTTGCTCCAGAAATCAGGCAGTCATGGAACTTTGCAATTCATAGGGGTCCCCTGGTGAGCAGTTTTCAGATACTGTGAAGGCAAATGATAAACTATCCATCCATCAATAATATGTGTTCGTGAGGGCAAATAAGCAAACCTTTCTGAAAACAAGAAGTGGGGGTTTTGGAGGTACAGGACAAATCTCAGAATACGGAGCATTTGCTTGCCCTTACAACAACATACTTTTTCTGTTTCATTAATCAGCTGAGTTTCTCCTGTGTTTAGAAAATAAGCCTCCCTTAAAACTGCATTGTTCCCTTTTCTTTTTAGTTTCTGAAAAATAACAGCAATACATTGCACTTGCAGACATCATGAAACTTAAATTCTATGTTACCTACATAAAGTCTTTAAACAAAAGCAACTATTAACATTTTGTCTAAGACTGTTTCCAGATCTTTCTGCAAGGTTTGAAAAGCATTTACTGGGAAATATTAATTGCAAATGTCAGCAGCAAAATACTGTCCGTTCAGAAGGAAGTTACAGTAAACCCTGTATTAGGTGATCAGGAGAAAAATATTTTTCCTTAAAAGAAGTCAACTTCAGAGTACACAGTGGGTGGTTTGTCAGAGGTGGACATCAGCGTGATGCTTGCTATGCTTCCAGGGGTGGGGGAATGGAAATCAAATGAGGTAAGGTAAAAGCAGGGTACACCTATCTGATAGAAAATCAAATATTTCTAAGTTTTAAGCAATTTATGAAAAGAAAAAATTAACTTCAGATTCAGCTACTCCTTGGGCAGTGGTAAAACTTGCCTCTGAAAATCCCAAGCCCCTGAGACCAGTGAGAAATTCTGAAGCAAGGATTGGTAGAGGATAATCAGGTTAAACAAAATGTACACACACAAGTCCATGGGACTTATGGGATGCTCCTGAGTGTTGAGGAATCTAGCCACTTGAGACCATCATTAGTTATCTTTGAAAGGTTGTAGTGTTTGAAGGAGGTGAATATCACCCCTAGATTCCAGATGGGCCAGAAGGAGCATCTGTAAAACTACAGGCCAGTCAGCCTCATCACAATCCCCAGGAAAGTGACAGCACATGTCATCCTGGAAGCCGTTTTTAAACGTTTTAAGGACAAGAAGCTGATTAGGAGCTGTGGGCGTGGATTTGTGAAGAGAAAGTTATGCCTGAGCACCTGATGGCCTTCTGCAATGAAATGACTGGCTCCACGAACAAGGGAAAGAGCAGCTAAATAGCGTTTATCTTGGCTTTAGCATGGCTTTTGTGAGTGTGTACCGTAACATCCTCATAGACCAACTGATGAAGTACAGATTAGATGAGTGGGCAATCAGGTGCATTGGAAGCTGGTTGAACTGCCCTGCTGAAAGGGCCGGAATCAGTGGCACAAAATCCAGCTGGCAATGAGTCCATAGTACCCCAGGGTCAGTATTGGGTCCAGTTCTGTTACATTGTCATTATATTTTCATTAGTGACCTGGACAGTGGAATGTTGGGCAACTTCAGCAAGTTTGCAGATGATAAAGAACTCTGAGGACTGGCTGATACCTTAGAGTGTATGTGCTGCGATGCAGAGAGTGACCTCAAAAGACTGGAGAAATGGGCTGACAGGCATCTCATACTGTTGGGCAAAGGGAAGTGCAAAGTTCTGCACCTGGGCAGGAATAACACCATGCACAAGTACGTGCTGGAGGCCAACTGCACTGGAAAGCTGGCTGGCAGAAGAGGACCTGGGGATCTTGTTTAGCAGGTTTAACATGGACAAGCAATGTGCCCTTGCTAGAAGGCGGCCAACCCCCCTGAGCTGCACTAGCAAGAGCATCACCAACAGGTTGAGGAAGGTGATCTTTGCCCTCTCTGATCAGCACTGGTGAGGCCACATCTGGAATGCTGTGTCCAGTGCTGGGCTCCCCAGCTCGGGAGGCTTATTATCAATGTGAATAAGTACCAGATGGCAGAGTATAAACAAGACAGCCAGACTCTTCTCAATGGTGTCCAGTGACAGGACAAGAGACAACAGGCACAAATTGAAACACATTAAATTTCATTTAGTCCTAAGAAAAAAACACCCTTTGTTTTACTGTGAGGGCGGTTGACTCCTGGAATTGGTTGCCCAGAGAAGTTGTGGAGTCTCTGTTCTTGGCTATGTTCAAAACATGGCTTGAGTAACCTGCTGTAGTTGACCTTGTTTGGGTGGGTTGGAGTTGCACTGGGTGATCTCCAGAGAGCCCTTCCAGCCTCAGGAACTCAGTAATTCTGTGAGAATGAAAGGTGCTTTCCTGAACTGAGTTAATCATTCTTAATTGGTAAAAAGCTTGGAAGAATACTTTTTGTTACCTTTCTGTAATAATGGAGATATTCTTTAGTAACTGCAGGATGTCTTTGAATGTCCATTACATCACTGCTGCCTTGCTCAGAATATCTGTAGTTAGTGCAGGTCTACGGTTGGTGGAATCGTTGTTCTTTGATTATTTTTTATGTATATTACAGTACCTTTGAGCTACTTCACTGATGGTTTCCATAATCATGTATCTTCTTCAAAGGGAAAGTACCTAACAGACTTTCTTCCTGTCATTGCCAAACCTGATGATGAGAGGGAACCAGCAATGCTTTGCTCAGTTACAAATACACTGGACAGGATTGGGTGGAATGTGATTAAAGAGTGAGACTAGCATTACTAATTCAAACAGGAGAACAAGCATGAAAAATGTCTTTGTTTTTCTATTCCTTTGTAATAGAAAGGAACAATGCTTGACTTCTACCAAGATGCAATTAAGAACAAACTGCTTTTCTGCCAGGAAAGCCTAGCTGCCAATTTCTCAGTAAGTGCTGTAGCAAACAATGTCTGGAATTGCTCAGTAGATCATATGAATTTTGGCCAACTTTGTATTGGCCAAACAGCACATAGAATATCACATATATTATTACCAACCTAATTACAACTAAGATAGTCTACAAAAAGCTTTGCCTGAGAAACCTTCTATGGGCACATGAAAATCTCAATGAATTCACATCACTGCCAGCAAAATCAGCTAATCTCAGAGGTTTATACCTGTCATACTATTTGTCTGTATCTCAAACTGCTTTTCTCACTTGTCAGAATATTTTTCTCAGTTGCCAGTTATTCCTTATGTGGTGTTGTAACTGTTACTCACCTGACTTGCTCAACAGTCTTAAATGAAGAATGACTGATTGGTACATTGTTCAGGGAAGAACCTCCCATGTGGTGGCAGGATGGCCATATGGTCCAGTGATACTCTTTTCAGTGGACATCTCTCAGCTGAGTTTGGTTGTCAAATGACTAGATGTTTCAGTGTAGGCTACTTGCATACCAACTCATGCATTAATGCATTTGGAAGATGCTAAGCAACACACTCTTTGTTCTTTTTTTTTAAGTCAGGCTTTCATAATTCTGCAATTATGTACTGATCTCAAAATAAAAAACCTAGCAGTCTTTAGGGAAAAAAAATGTCCAAAATTAAAATAATCATCGTATAATGCAGTTTGAATTTAGGGAACTTCTGACATCTTTATGAGACTTTGAGAAAAGTGAATGGTACAAATGTTTAAAATACTGCCATCATTTAACCATAATTAGCACCTTTTGTTCTCATCAAAGCATTCAAGTTATGTTCAGTATACTACTTTTTATTCATTTAAGATGGTGAATTTCTATGTTTAACTTAATTTTTCAGTATATGAGTGATGAAAAGGCATGTGTCAATCTGGTGAAGAGATCCAAATAGAAATAAAGCATTTTTCTTCTGAATGTTCTTTCACATGCAGTACTAGAATGCCACTAAAACCCAGTATATTTGTATAGCTTTTGCTGCATAAGGTTGTTTCCATACATGATAACTACAATATGCGCACTACTGTACGATCAAAATTCCAATGTTTTGTATAGATGGGTGATGCAGGAAACAGGAAACAAATGTGTCTTTTCCAACATGACTATTCTTTCTCTTGTGAATTAATCAAAAGGCATAATCTTTAAATGCCAGTCTTCTACTACTACTCACAGTAGACCGCCTGTTCAGGCTGACTGCTGATAATACTCTTATTTTCTCAGGTTTTGCCCAGATCTGTGCTCCAGGTCAAGATATTTTTCTGGTTCTCATAATGGTAGGAATTTTACTCTTTGTAGGAATTCATGCAGGGAGCTTTCCAAGTTCTGCATGTGGCCAAAATCTCAGTTCTGAGAACTGTTTCTCATCAGAGTAGGTGATTAACATGAAATCTGAAAGCAAGAGTGTATTTTTTGCCTATGTCTACTGTTATTTCAGCACATCTTATTTTGAAATAAAACTGCACATGGAAGGAGGATTTTTGAAATATCTAATACAATTCAGATTCACACCTTAGTTTAACTTGAACTACCTTTCAAATACAAATTGGAAAATGTTAACTTTGTAGCATTTCATAGACTTCATTTAAACTCTGACAAATCCACAGTTCTTCCCGAAAGCTAGAGATTGGTTTCACCCCTTTTCCATCATCATTCTATTCGGATTTATCAGGTAGCTGCTCTCTTTTTTGTGTATGTCTTAGTAGAATTTGCTTGGGTTTTTTTTAAGACAACTGTTTTTTTAAGATGATCTTACAGAAAACAAACTTAATTCTATGCAGTAATCCCTAATGCACTACATTGGTAATCTCAAAAATTATGTAAAATACATTTACCAAGATCTGTTTTTCACAAAGCATGAGACCGATTTTATACCCCTACCCAGAAAATTATAAAAATATTTTTGTAGCATAAAATTTCCCTAGTAGTAGTTGTTTTACACAGATGAAACTTGATCTAGAAATCTTAAAATCCTACCTATTGAGATTAAGAGATGTACTCTACATAGTCCATGTAAGCAGCTGAAACCCTTTCAAACTTCCTGCCTCTGGATGGCATTTGTCTGTATAAACTGGCATGGCTAAACTGAAACAGCTGTGAGATTTCTGCCTCTGCTTTTTATCTGTATTATAGCAAGCACATGAAAAAAGTTAGGGTTATTGTATTTAGCATAGCAGTATTAGTTGTAAGAGTCATATTAGCAACTATATGAGTGTTTTATAATGAAGTTTCCCTTCTCCCCTTAAAATTGCTTAAATCAAAGATGGGATAGTTTTTCTCTGCTTTCATAGATCATATAGAATGCTTTGGATTGGAAGGGACCATTAAAGGTCATCCGGTTCCAACCTCCCTGCCATGGGCAGGGACACCTTCCACTAGACCAGGTTGTTCAGAGCAGCCTGTTCTTGAACGCTTCCAGGGATGGGGCATCCACAACTTCTCTGGACAACCTGTTCCAGTGTCTAACCACCCTCATAGTGAAGAATTTCTTCTTTATAACTAACCTAAATCTACCATATTTTAGTTTAAACCATTACGCCTTGTCCTATCACTACAGGCCCTACTAAAAAGCTGGTCCCCATCTTTCCTATAAGCCCCCTTTAAGTATTGAAAGGCCACAGTAAGGTCTTCCTGGAGCCTTCTCTTCTCTGTGCCGAACCACCCCAACTCTCTCAGCCATTCCTCCTAAGAGAGGTGTTCCATCCCCTGATCATTTCTGTGGCCCTTCTCTGGTCCCACCCCAACAGGTCCACGTCTTTGCTGCACTGTGGACTCCAGAGCTGGACCCAGCACTTCAGGTGGAGTCTCACCAGAGCAGAGTAGAGGGGCAGAATCACCTCCCTCGACGCGCTGGCCATGCTTCTTTTGATGCAGCTCAGGATTCAGCTGGCTTTCTGGGCTGCAAGAGCTCATTGTTGGGCCATGCTGAGCTTGTCACCCACTAGTACCCTCAAGTCCTTCTCCTTAGAGTGACTCTCGATCCATTCTCCACCCAGCTTGTATTGATACTGGGCATTGCCCCAACCCACATGCAGGACCTTGCACTTGGCCTTGTTGGACTTTATGAGGTTCACCTCTCAACCTGTCAAGGTCCCTCTGGATTCATTCAATTTCAATTCTTTTTAAACTTACTCTGAAATAAGACGAGGGACTTAGCTGACAACCAGTAGTGTCTAGATAGTATTTTTATCTTGGAATCTCCAAGTGCATATTAACAAAGGAAGATTATCACCACCATTTACAGACTGGGAAAAAGCACCAAAGCGGTAAGAGAGAGATCTGAGAACAGATTCTGCATCCAGTTGTCATTTCAGGGCAGCATTTTTTCAGTCACTTACGAAAACTAGTATCTGTTTTCCAGACAACATTGGATTACGGAAGTATTTCTTCTTCAAAAGGGATTTTTAGAAAACTGTATAAAATTTTACATATCAATTTTGTAAGTTTATATTAAACTAAAAATCTATGATATACTTTTAATATCAGTATATATGAATAAGTATGTGGAGGAGAAGGAAAACAAAATGGTAAAATTCAGCTTATTTATTTATTTATTTAATTGTCTGCTAAGAGACCTGCTACTTGCTATTTTTCTGGCAGGACATACTACTGGAACTGTTCAGGTAGGTCCCTGGTATTTCTAGAGAAAAAAACCCATATTTTTTCTATGCTTTGAGGTCCATCCTGCTGTGAGTCAGCATGTAGCTCTACGTAAAGGGAAGATGTTTTTAAATCTCTAAAATACCTGTCTGAACAAGATAGTTCATAGGCATTGGATAGAAAATTCATTAATTCACTGGGAAGAATTTCCACTGCCTTCCTGCCAAAGTTTGTAGAAGCAGGGCAAGCAGATTGAATACATTCAGGACACAAAAGTTTCATTCCTCTAAAGCCAAATAATTTCACATGTAACGGAGAAACTGCAGAAATGGACCTTTCTGTTTTAGTGCCTGACTCTGAGGCACAAACACAACTCCATTCTACCCATTAGATGTGAAATTTTCTTTTCTCATACAGTAGTTGAATTGCCATCATCGTACGTATTGATCTGATAAACTGGAGTTCATAGAGTATCATCTTCAGCTGGATAGTATCACCTGGAACGGATGCTGGGGGGATTTTACCGGTGTGCTTAATTGTAAATGTTGCAGTATATGTATCCACGACATTGCTGAGCTGTACAACGCTGCATTGTGTACTTTAGCTACTAGTAGACAAGAACCGGTCCAAAACCAAGACGTAAGCCAAGAGTGCTGAAACAGAGCCAGAAGAGAAGGTCATGAGAAGGTTGAGAAGAAGAGGAAGATGATGATGAAGAGGATGAAGATGGCCCAAATGACCACCAGAGGACCCCCAACCCATTAGACCACATATGCATAGTAAGCGTGTAGATATGATAAGTAGTTCTTGGAATTGTAATGAGTACGCTAATAATTTCTCAGAAATGTCATTAATATGTATAGATCAGCCATATAAAGACAGTGAAAAAAGCATGCAAGTTGGGTGGAACTTATCCCCCGCCCATCTGACACCAAAAATAAAGAATGTCTGCTTTCTGAAACTCAAAAATGAGTATTAGAGATTTTTCAGTATCAAATTGGCTGTGAGGATGGGATCTTGCTTCTGAGCTCAGACCAAGTATGGGATCAAGGCACAGCTGGCTGGCACCGTAAGGATTTCCTGGGGACACCCCCATCCTGGTTCCACTGGTCTCATGAGCAAAACTTCACTAGTAAGATAAAGGCATTCTTTTGATTTTGAATTTTGATTTGAAGTCCTACCTATAAGTCAAGATGCATTCCTGGTGTCGTAAGACATCTCATGGGGTGGTTTAGATGCATCTCTGAATTCAGTAGAGTCTGTGCCTGTGATTGCGTGACACTGGTACCTGAATTAGACTCTCATTTGTGACGTGCACTTGAATTAGACTGTTGTCTGTTTGAGTTGGTGCCTGCGTTTGGGTGAGTGACACAGGTACTTGTATTACAGTCTTGGTTTGAGTCTGTGCCTGCATTCTGTTACTTATCTTGCATTTGTGTTACTTGGCTGTTGTGTTGTTATTTGTGATATCTGTATTTGTGAATCTGGGTTGGACATAATAGTCTAAGATAGAATGGGATCCAACATGTCTAAGGTAGAGAATGATATAGTAAGGAAAACCCCTTTGGAGTGTATCATACAACAATGGAGAACAACTGCAGGACCACTGGGAGATAGTGCCTGGTGAGTGGACTTGATTAAATATGATAATCAGTGGTGGCCACTTTATAAGTTAAAAAACAGCTGCAGGTGGACAAATAATGGAACTTTAGATTACGATACTTTGTTATAATTGTTATTTTTAAGAAGGGAAGGAAAATGGGGCGAGGCAATATACACTGAATATGTTTTTCACCTTACGGAATCATCCTGAGTGGCAGAAAGAGTGTGGAATTAATTTGGCACCAGTGATCCTTTAGTGCGGTCATTAGAGAGGATGAGAAAATTTGTCAGAACGAGAGACCTCCAATGAGGTGTTGTTCATCTTGTGATATATGATGGAGGTGTTTAGAATTGAAAACCAGGGGGAGAAAAGAAAGGGGGGGAGATTCAACATTATGGCATTTCCCTTCCCAAGTAACCGTCATGCGTGATGGAGCCCGGCTTCCCTGGGGATGGCCGAGAACCTGCCTGTCCATGGGAAGTGGTGAGTGAATTCCTTGTTTTGCTTTGCTTTCACATGTGGCTTTTGCTTTACCTAATAAACTGTATTTATCTCAACCCACGAGTTTTCTTACTTTTTCTTTTCCAGTCCTCTCCCCATCCCATCGCAGGGGGAGTGAGGAGTGGCTGCGTGGTGCTTACTCGCCAGCTGGGATTAAACCATGACAGTCATTTTTGTAGCCCAGCAAGGGGCACAAAGGGTTTGAGATAACGACAGATTTGAATGGAATGTGCTAGTTTGAATTTTATAGCTGTTATTGTTGTTTTGCTTTAATCATCAGGTTTCTGTGTGGTTTCTGTGCTTGCCATGGGGCTCACTTGCTGCAGAGGCTTAGCGCTCGTTAGTGGCTGCTTTTTGCTTTAGCTGCTTGCTGTACCGCTTATCACCTCACTGTGCAGTGCCCGGCAACATTCTGATAACAGCCATGGTGACAAGCCTGTACTGGCAGATGGCCAGGGCATTGCCGCTGTGTCTGTGCTGCTGGACTGGACAGGCTGGAACACCAGTGTGACAGGAACCACGTGAACCAGTGGAGGACAAGCCTTACCAGAAGCAGTGCCAGTGTAGCAGTGACCCAACCTGAGTTGGCTTTGGTGCCCAGTAACCCCATACAACGCACCACCTCTCCACTTCTGATTGACCACCATCACAGATGGAGCCCAAAATCATTGACTAAATGACATTTGTAGATAGATATTTTTACAGGGGTGGTCCACAGACTAGGGGAATGACATCTGTGTGTTATATCAAAGGATGGGAACGGTGGTGCTGGTTAATGAGGTTGTATTGGAAAGTGTAGCACGACATAGATGGTATGGAATAAGGGGGGCATGCTGTCCTAGTTTCAGCTGGAATAGAATTGATTTTAGGATTTGGTGTGAGAACAGTGATGATGATATAAAGTCAGGGACTTCTCAGTTTCTTGGGCCCTGCCAGCAAGAATGCTGGAGGGGCACGGGAAACTGGGAGGGGACACAGCCAGGACAGCTGGCCTGAACTAGCCAAAGGGATGTTCCATACCATATGACGTCATGCTGAGTATATAGGCTGGGGGAAGATCAGGCAATAATTGAGTTTTTGGTGGATACCAGGGCAATGTATTCAGTAAACAATAGTATTGGAATTGTTGGTGCAACAGGGAAAGCTGAAGAAGCCTTGTTTTTCAAACCAGTATCATCTATAATAGGGAAACAATGGGTACCTCGTCAGGTTTTGTATTTGCCAGGAGCCCCCAGACCTTTACAAGCAACAGTTGAACTTGAGGGTGAAGATGTTAAAATGATGATTCCTAAAGGTAACTATGTCCGTATGCTAGTACTGTCTTTACAGGAGGATGGAAAAGAGAAAAAAGAGAAAGGGGAAATCCTAACAGAAGTGGAGGATGCAGTGATTCCCCTGGTCTGGGCTGGAGAGAGACCAGGCCAAGCCAGGCTATCCGGGTATTGAGTGTCAAGAAACAAAGCCCAGGCTGAAAAGTGGATCATGAAGTACCTGGGGTTTCGTATTTCCCAAGGACAGCAAGCTCTCAATGTCAGGTGAAAAGAAGCAGTTTGCCAACTCCCAGAACCACAGACTGCTCATGAACTGAGACTGTTTCTGGGAATGTCGGAATGGTGCTGATTATGGATGACTGACTATGGGCTATTAGTAAAACCTTTATATGGACTCTTGAGCAGCTCAGTGGGATCACATTTGGAGTGGAATGCAGAAGAAAGGGCAGCCTTCGAAGCAGCTAAACAGTCCCTCATGAAGACTCTGGCTCTTGGGCTTCCAGACCTAGAGAAACCTTTTGACTTGTTTGTTTATGAGAGAAGAGCCTTTGCAATGGGGGTATGGATGCAGAGATTGGGCTTCTTCAAGAGGCCTGTGGGATATTTTTCTAAACAACAGGACAACATGAGCAAAGCCTGGCCTGGATGTTTGAGAGCCATGACTGCCACTGTTCTGATTATCCAGAGAGATCAAAAATTTACTTTGGGACAAAGAATCACAGTTTATGTTCAACATGATAGACAGGGGAAATCAGAAAGCAGACAGACCTAGCAGCACTGTCTGCAGAAGAAGAAAGTAATCCATCCTTGATAGTCTTGGTTCCCTTAAAATCTCCACAATGACCCTAAGGGCCACAGTAAAAGAAAATAGGTGGGCCATTACTGAAGATAATAGAATTGTTCTTCCACAACCAATAATGACTGAATTGACCTGGAGAAAACACTTACAGACACACTGGGGAACTGAAAATTTAGTTAAATATTTACCAGGATCAGTTTTGAGTAAAAATGTGTGGAACGTCTTGATGTCAATCACCAAACTATGTGAAATATGCCAAAGAAACAAACCAAAGACAGAAAACTGAATTCAATTTGGAGTTACCAGGCAAGGACGTTCTCCCGGGGACTGCTGGTAAATCAATTTTACTGTGCTACCCTGAAAGGAAAATTACAGGCATCCACTGGTTTTAGTGGATACCTTTTCTGGGTGGCCAGAAGCCTTTCCCAGTTGCACCAGTAAAGCTAGGCTAGTAGTTAAAGTATTATTAAAAGAAATTGCTCCTTGATTTGGAGACCCGCAAAGCTTATCATCAGACAGGGGACCACACCATGTTGCAAAAATTGTAGAGCAAGTAACCAAATTTTTAGGAATTACTTGGGAACTTCATGTCCTATACCACCCACAATCGAGTGGAATGGTAGAAAGAATGAATTATACACTACAACTACAACTTGGAAAAATCTGTCAAGAAATAGATTTAAATTGGGTTCAGGCCTTACTGAATGGTCTATTAAGATTTAGAGTACAGCCCAGAGGAAAAATTAAAACAAGCCCCTTTGAAATGATGTATGGGTTCAGGCCTTACTGAATGCTCTGTTAAGATTTAGAGTACCCAACTGCCAACTTCAGGGAGGTGGCAAGACCTACCTTTAATAGGGGTGCCCATACCAGTCAATGAACCTCAAATTAACAATCCAAAATATGGCAAAGGACACCCTAAGAAACCATGGTGGCTGAATAACTTTCAAAAGAAAGACAATAGGGAAATACAGGTTACAATGTTGCTAGATGGCCCTTTGTCTATTCGGACCAGGCAATGATTCTGTAAGTGCTAGTGAATTAAAATTTGGGGATGACAAGTGTGGTAATCATACAAATAACAGAAACTACAAAACCTTTATAGATAGCTTCCCTGGGTGTAATAGAACCAGGTAATTTTGGAGACCTACATTAAGCCACGTGGACAGAACAAATTATTTTGGTCTCCCAGTCCCAGCAGGAAGTGGTTGCTACTGGCTATGTGGAGATACAGCTCATAAAACATTATCCCTCAACTGACAAGGAGCATGTACCCTGGGAGCCTTAGTTCCTAATCTCACAATAGTAGATCCACTATATACCCAAGATAATTGGGACAGAACCTTTTTCAAATGAATGACAAGAAGCCAAAATGCTATTGCAGACAAACCCACAGCCTTCCATAGCTTTGCTAGATGGTTTCTTCCATGGTTAGCGGTTGAGAACCTAGGTGAACTACAGAAGAAAATAGTGAATAAACCAGCGGTAATAGAAAATATTGAAGACAGGACCATGGATGCAATACAGGCATTACAAGTCAAAGTATCCAGTTTATCAAAGGTGGCTCTACAGAACTGAATGACTCTTGATTTATTGTTAGCCTCACAGGGAGGTGTTTGTACAGTTATTAATACAAGTCGTTATATGTATGTGGATCAGAATGGCAGAATTTATACTAATTTACAGAACGTTTGGGAACAAAATAAAATTTTATGTGAAACAAGTAAAGATGACACTGATTGGGGATTCAAAGATATTTGGAACAAACTCATCTCATGGCTACCTAATTTGTCCTGGTTAAAGAATTTGTTCATCCTAATTATTCTAATACTGGGAATTTGCTGTTTCTCTTGTGTTGTGACTCAACGCTGTAATTATATTACAGAATTGTGTTGGAGGTACAGATATAATTGAGTAGTTTAAAATAGAGTAATTGTCAAAGAGATGATAATTTGTTTTATACAAATCATCAAAAGAAAAGGAGGGATTGATACCAGAGGAATTTTACCGGTGTGCTTAACTGTAAATGTTGCAGCTAACCTATCTACAACATTGCCGAGCTGTACAACGCTGCATTGTGTACTTTAGCTACTAGTAGACAAGAACCAGTCTGAAACCAAGACATAAGCCAAGAGTGCTGAAACAGAGCCAGAAGAAGAGAAGGTCATGAGAAGGTTGAGAAGAAGAGGAAGATAATGAAGAAGAGGATGAAGATGGCCCAAATGACCACCAGAGAACCCCCAATCCATTAGACTACACATGCATAGTAAATGTGTAGATATGGTAAGTAGTTCTTGGAATTGTAATGAGTACGCTAATATTTTCTCAGAAATGTCATTAATATGTATAGAACAGCCACAGACAAACAGTGAAATCAGCATGCAAGTTGGGTGGAACTTATCCCCTGTGCATCCAGTGCCAAAAATAAAGAATGCCTGCTTTGTAAAAATGAGTATTAGAGAGGTTTATATCTGATTTTTTGGTATCAGAACTGAAAAAATCAGAACAGTACTGAGTTTTTGGTTTGGAGATACTGTTTTGAAGGATGACAGTCCAGGTGGTGTTGCAGCCAAAGTGACTGCTTTCATTTGCTCTCACATGCTGAATTTCTAAGTATAATTCTTTTGCCTTAAGTTGGAAAAATGATACCAGCTTTGTTCATATCAGTCAACCAAATTCTTCTTACCGGCAACACAGAAAATTATATGAATAATGGTAAGTTGCACACTTAAAAATCTAACCATGTGTCCTGCTGCATGACAAGATGATTTGGTCTGGGCTGGTCACCCTTTGCCAGTACTTCTAGTTCCTAGCCTCCTTCATGGCATCAGAATACAGACTTCCACTGGCAGTAAAAGGATTAGAATCTTTAAAATTGTGAAGTTTGAAAACATACTGGAGTGTAACACAATGCAAATAAACATTGACATTTTATTTATAACTTTTATTTTAAAGTGGCATAAAATAGGCATTATTGCAAAACGAGTTTAGTTTAATGAGTACTAAGACTGAAAATTCTTTTTGGTATCCTAAGATGTCTGAAAATAAAAGCACATGTGGTGGTGCATCTCATCATCTCCCCTGGGCCACTCTACAATCAGGAATCCCCATTAGGCCTTAGCGTCTGTGTAATGAGTTGGGTGGCTAAGCATCCCTTGACAGTACCAGCAACTCTCGCACAGCTGAGGTGGGAAACTGCACTGGCTGTACCAGAAACATTCCTTAGATGAACCAAACCAACACCTGACAGCTTTGGGACATTCCTTATCTGAACCATAACAAGTCTGGGAACAGTATCTGAATCCAAGTGGTATGGTACTACCGTTGTTACTGAAAAATCAGTTGAAGAAACTTTCTAAGACTTACTCTGAAGTTTATGAAGCAGGTATTCTTTATTACAGTGCTGGGGAGTGGGGGATATCTCTTCTTAACAAGCCCACCTTATCCTTGAATACATGTTCCTTATATTCTGTATAATCATACATATGCATTTCCCCCCCCCAAATCCATACATATTCAATTATTTCCTGGAATTCATTTACATTAGTCCCTTCCTCTTTTGCACATGTGTAGCTTTCATCTGAATTGAGTCGAAGTGCTGCTTTTGTGACCACCAACCCAAATCCATTTCTAGATACTTCTTGACCTGGTCATCTCAGTCTTCTCACAGTGTTTTTTTGGCAAAACCTGGTAGGTTTTCATAAGATTCAATCAGTTCTTTCCTTTCATCCTAGATGTTCCTTTCAAGTTAGATCATAAATCTTGTCCATACAATATCAGGTCTTCTTGATCACAATCTAATAATTATACTGATACAAGGACTTCTTGGTCTCAATCTAATAATTATACTAAGGCTTTATATATACTAGGGTTATACATTAAACTGCGTAACACTGGTATCACCATCACTGGAATTTTGAAAAATTTCACTAATTATCAACCTGGATTGGGGCAGTATGGAAAATTACTGATGACTAAAGCCAATCATCTCTAACCCAATAAAGAAGCATTCTAAGTGAGACACTTTGAACTCTTCTGACTGCAGCAGACTGTAAACAGCATCTCCCTCTGAGTAGGATGCCTCTCAGAGCTCGTGAACTCATAAGCCTGCAATACTGGGGGACTGCTGCTGAAAGCTGATCACATCTCAGATTCATAATTTACTATTGTGATTGTAGTAAATCTTGTTTGACTCACTTTTCAAATAATAAATTGGCAATGATTAAGTGCTGCTAGAATCCTGTGATCAACCTTGAACTCTGAACAAACCTTAGATGTCGTTTAGATAGAACCCGTTGACCAAGTCTGAGACTAAGGTTGGATCTAGCCTCACCTAAGCTCTATTAAGAATTTAAAAAGCAAGAGGGTCCACTCAACCTCATCGCTCAATGGGGGGTGGTGTGTGGGGGGTGGGGTGTGTGTCTACCTTACCGTTTTACATCTTTAGGCTTTGTGTAAATCATCCCAGCTTAATTTTAAATTTTATTCCTCTGCATGATTTAACTATGTAGTAATAGAGTGAACCTCGCCACCACTTTGTGAAGTCGCACTCCCACAAATTCCTATAAAAAGTATTTTGCTCATACCTTTGATAGTGATTCTTTAAGCAACTTCATCTAAACCACTCATTCGTGACAGCACATCATGGTTATTGCTATAATAGAATAATTATAATCTACAATGAAAAAAACCCCATATATCACTTAACTGGAGAGTCAGTCCCATTATTCAAATCAGTAAGTGTATTTTCATAGCTTTTTAAATTAAAAAGCAGCAGGAAATAAGTTGTTTGGGGGTTTTATTTCTTTGGAGACTTTTCAGCATGATCTCTGACCCTTGTATGCATCAGCTCCAACCTCATCAGCCATTTCTCATTACAGTTAGCAAATGAGACAATTTTTCATTATTTTTTCACAGGACTCAGTATTAAGTCAGCTAACAAGATGTTAGTATCTATTTCAATATTTATTAGTAAAACTCATTTTCTCAGTAGAGGAGCCATGGCTTTGAACTGAAGTACTTCTGACAGAAATATTCTAGCAAAAATACCTTCTCCATATTCAAAACCAGTTGTTGATTATTCTATTATGAGTGGAAGTTGTTGCAGAAAAAAATCAATCAAATATGCTGAAACATTATGATGTTAGGAGCCTTGGCACAATACTTTCAAATCATGTATTTTGCCAGTGCATACTTATAATTCAGCGGAAAGCTTTTCCCCCTTTTTGTTGGTTTGGGTTTTTCCTCCAAAGTTTCCTTCACAAATCATCGACATTAGCAATTGAATGTGGATTTCGCTGCAGAGCATCTGGTTCATCTGCTGCTGGTTTCTTATTAAGACAGAGTCCTTGAGAAGTTTGTCCAAATCAATAATTTCATAGGTCTGACAAACAAAAGTGAATATTCTTTACAGTTTTCTCATTAATTTGGACAATGTTGAAACAGAAAGAGTTCAGCAATTTGCTACATCCAACCATACCTCATGAAGTGCATGCAGTGCAGAACCACATTCCCCTTTGTGTTATGCAGCTGTAAAAATAGATGGTGGGTTTCCTGATGCTCAAAAGCTCAGGCCATGCAGAAAAGCTATGGCATTTCAGCAGTGTGACCTTTCATGGGGAACTGTTCTCAGCTGTCTTGGGAACCTTGTCAGCCCAGTCATGATACTTGTTCTGTCGCACCTTATTACACCTCTAGAACTTTTAGTCAGGTATTCGTATAAATGTGAGTGGCTGAAAATGTCCTCACTCAGCCATTACAAGCTACATGTTCAGTGAATCCTTCACAGCTCAGTAACATTTATCCATAGCTACTTAAAAGATTATTCCCTTAAGTGGGATAATTGCAACCTACTTTTGAAATACATAAAACTCTGTGCAGAGTATTTCTAATGTAGTCTAAAACATGTAGGTTGTAATGCTTATTTCCTACTTTATCTTCCTTTAGGCTGAACAGCTGCTTCTTTTTCCACATGTAACTCTTATCCTTAATACAAAGCAGTGTTTCAGATCTCGCAGTACAGAAATACAAGTCATGTTCTCGCAGACAGTACCAGGAAAAGCAAACACAGGAAGGCAGAGAGCTGGAAACTGGGGAGTGTGATGGGGCGGGGCTGGACTGCAAGAAGGGGTGATGCTGTGCTTGAAACGGGGCTCTTAGAAAGCCTTGGACAGTGGAAGAGGGGGACTCCTGGGAACCCTCTGAGAAACCTGAGGGTGCCTGCTGACGGCAGGTGCATGGCAGAGGCAGCCACAGGGCTGCAGGCCTGGGGAAGCTCTTGCAGCTTCTGGCAAGGGTGGTCAGCAGCTCTTGACCCAGAGTGCACACAGCCTTCGTGGCAGCAGCCCTGCTTTGGGACAGTGATGCTGCCGCCCTTCTAGCTGATGCCAGGGGGAGGCCCCTGTCAGAGCTCCACAGGGGTGCCCAGGGCCCTTCCGGCACCTTCCCCAGGAGGTGCCTTGCTGTTGGAGAGCTGTATTGCCAAACAGAGGCAGTGCAGAGCTCAGCAGGCTGCACAGCACTGGGTAGACGGGATCTCAGAGACCCCACAGCTTCCAGAGCCCTGGACCCCACTGCAGTGCAGACCTGCGCAGAGTCCGTCACCAGCAGAATGGCAAGCAGTGTTATCAGATGAAGGCAATGGCTGGAAGCTGGTGTCTTCCAACACCATGTGTAAGTTTTCTGCTCCACCTGAGGTTCACCCTCCTGAGAGCTGAGGAGGACCTGAGGGTGCTTTCAAGCAAAGCATCTGTACAGACTGGCCGTGTGCAGCACCAGGCCTCGCGGAGGAAGCAGCAAGCAGTGCGGTGGGCAGCTCCCCGCGGCAGGGCACACAGGCACCCACCGGCTGCACAGGTTTGCTGCCTGCTGGGAACCCAGGTCCAGGATGCTGTGGAGAGACTGCCAAAGCTCCTCTGAATCCCTGCCATTCTCCCACGTGGGCACCAGCAATACCTCCAGGGGCAATCAGTCTCTGGGGGGACAATCAGAGGTGTGCAGTCCCAAGTGCTCTCCTCCTCGGTCCTGCTTGTCAGGAGTGAGGGCACAAGGAGGAGGGAACTGGGCCTGAGCGCCAACAATTGGGTGCAGAGCTGGGGTTGGAACAGCGATTTGGTTTCTGTCACCACGGGAACCTCTTTGAGAACAAATGCCAGCTTGGAGAGATGGGATCCACCTCACTAAGGAGTAGTGGGGCTGTAGTAACCCTTAAGATTCACATAGTTAAGTAATCATGTCAGCTCTAGATATCACTTTCAAAAATGTGTCAAGTCTAGAAATTAAAAATATTTTCACTACCAGAACATACATTTATACAGAAACTGTGTGTGCATCTCCCCTGAGTAACCTGAAAGCCCCAGCTACTGAATGAATAGCACGGGTAGGTGTAGAAAGCTTAATTTCTAAAATAAAAAAAAAAAACTTAAAGAGCAATAAAGGAATAAAACCAGAAGTTATTCACATTGAGCTATCTATATACATCAGTTATTCAAATTATGGTTTCTCTTTTTTTTATCTTACAGGATAGGTTCTTAGGCTCATGGTTTTCCAAGGAAAGAACCGAAGCCCGTAACTAACGATAGGCTTTTTTACATGCAGTATCAGCTGTTCACGAGGAAGTCTCTGACCCAAAACAATCCTCTAAAACAAGTCTAGTTTCCTTAATAAGAGTGAAGTTTTACTTCAGAAACTATACTTGTTCTGGCTGGAACACATTCCAACATTCATTTTCAGAGGGCAGATGCAGATTTGTCTTTTAAAATGAAAACTATAGAGAATGGCCTAGTAGTTCTTTAATTTTCTATATAAGACCATTCAGAACAAGTGATCTGCTCTGAGACACTAAAAAATGTTTTAAATTAACTTATTCAGGTGGGCCTCTGGGAAAGATAATTCTTGATGGCAGAACAGCAGGTATGACAGGCTGCCCAGGGAGGTGGTGGAATCATCATCCCTGGGGGTATTTAAAAAGCACATTGATGTGGCACTTAGGGACATGGTTTAGTGATGGACTTGGCAGTCCTGGGTTAATGGCTGGACATGATGATCTCAAAGGTCTTTTCTAACCTACATGATTCTATGATTTCATACCGTAACTCAAAGAATGTTTTCTAAAATCAGCTTGTACCCAACTGAGTAGCAAAAATTGGATGAAGGAAGATTTTGAGAAAGATGTCTCTTCTACTATTTGATCTTTTTGTTTTGTTTTCTGATAATGTCATAGGGAAAACTTACTGAAATAGTGTCCTTGTTCATGATATAATATGGTTCTGATTACAGACTGTGAGAAGTCACAGAATCATACAAAAATGGCCAAGGAAATTCAGATGCTATAGAAAACAATCAATTTCTAGTCAAACTGTATACACGTCAGCCAAGAATTCATCCATGCTGCAAGACCACAGGTAGCATATTGCCTAAGGGAGTGACAATCACTGAGTCTGAGATTTTTTCTGCTGACTTCAGTTGATCAGTGTATGGTCTCAAGTAGAAATTTTCACTTCTCTTTCTTTGGCTATATCAGTTTTTCATCTAACAACTCTTTTAGACAGGGGCAATCTTACAGTGCAGTTGTAGTGTTTGGTGGAGTGGAACCCCAATTTCGAGGTAGTCTCATACATGCTGCAACAGGATCTTCTTGACACATTCCAAAACTGAATTTAAACCATGGCAACAGAAGTAACACACCAAAACCACACTTCCTCTCTGAAACAGTGCCTCCAGCGAGAAGAGCACAAGTTGGACCCAGAATTCTCAGGTGCTTGATGAAAAAGTAAACTGTTGAGTTATTAAATAAAGCAGAAGACCAAAGTCTCAGTGGCACAGGAATGACACATACCGAACAAATAATAACTGTCAAATGGGAAGGAATAAATGTGAATTCTGATGCATAAAAGGCATAAAAGACAACAAAAAAGTCTTCACAAAGAGAGCTCATAATGAAAAAATGAAGGGGGGAAAAAAGTCCAAAGTCCAAGTAGGGAAGCAGACACAGAATACCTTAAATAATGAGGGGCCCAATACGCCAGGGTCATGAGGGCTGTAACCTGTTATAGTTAGAATCTGTTTTCTGTGTACAGGAGGTAGGAAGTCAAGCAGTAAAGGATATTGATATGCCAGATCCACATATACAGGAAAAAGGACTAAACAGTTTGTGTTACTGCATTGTCAGGTGGTTTCCAAAAAACTGGATGTAAACCTGCATTTATGTCTCCTGTGAAATTCTGTGCCTAGTTCTTCACACTCTTTATCACATAACCCTTGTGCATCTCAGAGCACACTCAGAACACTTTCAAATTTTAACATTGGTCCTTGATTTAGTCACCCTCTTCGCTATTGAAACTACTTGGTTTGCATCAGATAAAGACCACTCATTTCTTTAGAAGCCACTGGCTGCCCTAGCTGATTTCATTGCAAGACTGGGTTATTCACTAAGTAGTTATTGTGAATAACCTACTTTTGCAATGAAATCACCCACAACAGACCTCTAGGCACTAAGATGCATAGAGATACAAACACAAGTAAGACTTTACTGATGTATAGTGATAGCATACTAAGGTCTACAGAAATAATAAGAAGAATAAAATAGTATTATGGAGAATTTCCTAGAACTTAAATAAGTCAATTACACACAGCTTTAAAGAGCATTAGTTTATTATCTATTCTCCATGTGTTACCTCAGAAACAGTCTAATTATATACAAAAATTTGGAATGTTGAATAAATGTTGATCAATAAAAACATTTCTTAGCTGTTGACAAGGGAATATTTCTAAACAAAAGCGAAATAATCATAAAGGTTTGATTGTGTGTTGCTTATTGCTATGTTTGTGTTCATAGAATGCTTTCAAGTATATACACATTTTTTTTTAACTCCAGTCAAAAAAGAAACTAAAAAATATTTACATAATAAATATGTGGGAGAACTCATCTTTTCATTACATCAGTTGAACTGATTCTTTAATGAACTATTAAGAACAGAAAAAAACTAACAGAGTTTGCATCAACTCATTGCCATGCTGAGTAACTTCAGCTGCTGATGCATTTTATTCTATTCAAAACGTAGTTTAAGATGCATTCAAAATGAAGAGTGCTGATACTGTCTCTCCTCCTGCTGAATCCTGGCTGGACGAGTTCAGGAGACATCTTTCTCCCACTGTCTACAAAATCATCTAGTTTGACATGTGTTTACCTTTGCACACAGACACTGAAGGAACAAACACATTTCAAGCCACTGAAAACTCCAACATTTACTGAGTAAAATCAGCATAATCCATGTTTTATTAGATGGTTAATTGGCTAAATTTACTGAAGACAAGCTTTGGCCAAGCATTTACACAAGAAGTACTAAACTTCTTGCTATAAACTTCTACTTCTATAGTTCTACCACAGCCAAACAGTTTTTGGTAGAATTTTCCTGTGATACATAAATCTGAAAATTATGTGACACAACAACATTTAAAACTTCTGTTACCATTAAAGCAAAATACAATACAGTACAATTCCTCAGTGATATATTTAAATGTACTGCAAAATGTATACAAAGTCAGTCCAAGATCAGTAAAGAATCAGTTCTGCTTTTTGGACTTTTCCCTTCTCAAAGATACAGGTTATGTAGAAGACCAAGGACTTGTCTCTATGCATTCCCTTTATAAGGCAGGGTGTGATAAAAATAACATGATTAAAAGAAATGAACATGTGATGTGAACATTTTGCATTTTCAATAACAAACCAGAAACTAAACAACAAAACACATCTTAAAAGGGGAACACTGAAGCCTGCCATTATATAGCTATGTTTCTCATTCTTTTCTTTGAAGATCAACAGCACACAGAAAATAAGTGAATTTTATCAAAATACAGCACATTTCTGCTAATATATCAAAAAAATCATTTACTATGTAAATATTACTGAAAATAAACTAAAAAAAATATACAAAGAGTTGTTAAAGGGTTTCAATTAAAGTTATTAGAACTATACACAGTACGATAAGCAATAGTTAACATCTTTGAAAGAAGTGCAATAATATTGGAGTTCACTTATTCAAAAAGTACTGCCTGTTTATTACTACTAGCTATGTATAATTCCTCTCTCTTCCGGCTAACTGTCTTGAAACTAAAGGAGGCTGGTGTTTTTGCTAGCTTTATTAAAAGCATTTGCTTTTGTACACATGCGTTGAAAAAAGCAACTTATACCTGTCTCATACTACCAACTTACATGTAATTGAAAATGAATTGCAGTAACTGAATATTGCTCCAATGACAGGCTAACCATTATCCCCGATTAAAAACAGTTATTGGTCTTCTATGGCACTTTTCCCTGGTCCACAACAACCGTGTATTAATTATCACTGCAGATTATGCAGTCTCTATTCAATTACAAAGCAGAAAGAGAAAAATAAAGTTAATGTTTCTGGTAAACAAAACTAATAGAAGCATAATTGAATATTTTATACAGTAATAAGGAACAAAGGCAGTCTGTGGTAAATCACTATTACATTAATATAGTTAGAAACCCTTTAATGACTCTGAAGTGTCTAGTTCACATTTAATGTTACCTGTAGGAACAGCCCTTTAACAACCATCAGTACGAACTGGTGGGTTGTAAGTACACCCTCCCTCCCTTTGCTCTCCATCTCACCACAGCAATTCTCCATCACTGTTCAAAGTTTCACAAACTTGCTTTGGTTAGCTAGCTCCATGCGTATGGTTTCCTTTTTGATTAACAAGGCAATGCAAAGGCCAAACCAAATTGAGATGTCTTTCATAATCCTTCTGCATCATTTACTTTGTGTGTGTTTAAATGTATATTACAGGCAACAACCTTAAAAACTGGCCATTTCAGTTTCATTTTTAAAATCTGTAAGGTTGTAATGGAATATTTTTTATAAAGATAGAAGTATCACCTTTTGCACAAAATCGGGGATTTCCACAGCAGAGAAAAACCTCTGGGCACATTTCCACAGTACAGTTGAAAAAAACTACGTATGCAAGAAAACCCAACCAAACATGAATCACTTGTGGCAAATGAACATTCAATGACTACATTAAGAATAAATCCTGTAGGATATCACAGATTTGTAGTTAGTCTTCCTAAAAAACACCATAAGCTTTTATTGCATTTTCTATTGGTAGACGTACACTCCAGAACTAAACACTTTTTCTTCCTTCCTGATTCCAGATTTAGATAGCAGATAGTTGTTGCACCTGACCTTTATTCTGCCCACCCAGCACCACCCTCCATCTACCCATTCATCTATACAGTGTGCACATAGCAAAGCCAACATTTCATTATCTGCTGTCCATATCTACAGAAGTGGTTTCAGTATAACCCATTAATTTCTGGTGAATAAAAATAAAGGCAATAAACAGCTACAGGACAGACAGCCCTGCCATCTGTCCATTGGCTACAACTGAGGCTTCGCAAAGCCTTGCAAAAGGTTTAGTAATGTATATGAATTATCCAAAAATAAACCTACCATCTGTACAAAAAAACAACACAGGTTTGTTCTTGGAGGAATGATCCTTAGATTGCTATAATGCTTAAAAACAAGTTTATTCACCATATGCATTTCCAAAATTATTTCCTGTACGTTCTATACAGTGGTTTTTCCCCCTTTAACCACAAGTTCAGTATTTCCTGTACAAATTTTGATGATAATTCTTTTTGAGTTCCTTTCATGTATAAAAATAGGCAAAATATTCAGTTTCCCGTAAGTCCTTTAATGAATGCTGCTGACTTTTCCCCTAATCCACAGTATTTATGAAGAAACTTCTCGCACAATGATGAGTTCTACTGCATTCTGAAAAGTTTTTAGCAAAGATACTGCTTGTCCATGATCAATATTGATGAAGCTGTATCCATTAGCCTAAAAAGAAATATTTAAAATTAAAAATGACAGTCTCATATGCCAAGTTAGTCAACACATCTCCTATTTCATGTTAGTTTATTTAAGCTTTTAGGTTTAAAATAGCCATATTCTACATGAACGCAGACAAAGCACTGCAAATTTGCAGATTATGTTGTTGTGAACTCAACATGTACCTGTACGCTACAAGAAATTAAACTACTGTGATAGCCTTAGAAGAATTTTGCTCCAAAGGTGTTGTTTCACAGTTGTCTCACTTGACTTTTTTTCTGCCCAACCAGCACCACCTTCCATCTACTCATTCATCTATACAATGGGCACACAGCAAAGCCAACATTTCGTTGTCTGCTGTCCATATCTACAGAAGTGGTTTCAGCATAATCCATTAACTTCTGGTGAATAAAAATAAAGGCAATAAACAGCTACAGGACAGGACCCCAAACAACCAAAAGAGAAAACTGAACCTTTAACTA
Organism: Falco peregrinus; assembly: GCF_023634155.1. Classification (NCBI taxonomy): domain Eukaryota; kingdom Metazoa; phylum Chordata; class Aves; order Falconiformes; family Falconidae; genus Falco; species Falco peregrinus. Next base: position 61,790,758 of record NC_073739.1, read on the forward strand.
TTAACATCAGACATGTAATTCATCAGCATTAATATAGCCACACCAAAACCTCCAAATACAGTACAAATGAGATGTTCCGGTATAAATATCAGATTAGAAATGGCATTTGTCATAAATTAAAACTGTTGAAGCCTTTAGCAAAAAACATTAATGGCACTGGGAGCCATTTTAGGGTGTGAGACCTCCTGAGGTCACCCCCTGCTTGCATCTTCCTATGACTCTAAACACTGTCATTCTTGGGACAGGTTTGGCTTGGCAAACAGAGGCAGGCCTAAGTGGCCGACAGAAGACGGGGGGGAAAACGGCTACTGTTCAACTTCTCAGATCATACTACTGCAAATTCATGCTCAGTCTGGGTGGTAAAATATTGCAGAATGACAGACTCATCCAGTTTAAACTCTTACTGCTTCCAGCTGTGCATCCCACCTTTCTCCCTGAGCTACTGCCCTTTACATGGTGAGAGAGAGAACTGGTGGCATGCTCTGAGCCCTAGCTGTGCCATTTTGGAGTTGCAGTTCCTTACCCCATCAACAAACACTTGTGGCTTGCTACCAGCTGAATCCTTTGTTGTAAAGGCAGTGGTTTTTAAATCTGTCTAGGGTTGCAGAGAGATTTACATATAGACTGTTCAGAGAGCCAAAGAGGCAATAAACTTTCCAAATCATCATCCATACAGAATGTTCTAGCCCTAACCTAATATGCAACAGTATCTTAGGACTGATGTGCACTTATCTAGTCTCTGGTCATGTAGAATATTTGTATTAGACATATGTCTGCCTGATGCGTGGTTTGAAGAACATTGAAAAATTAAAAACATAGCAAAGTCATTTTGGGAATTATGATATTCACTCAACAACTGCAAAGTTGTCTAAGCAGCCACAAGAGAGAGTGGGACTGTCATTACATCATCGCTGGGATTATTACAGGTATAAAGAATGTGCTGTTACACAAAAAATTATTCTTAGTTATGAGAAATGAAACAGTCTGTAACGGTCTAAGCATGCAAATGCAACTTCTCTTTCAGCTCTTTCAAACTGTGAATTCCTCACTAAACAAAAAGCAAATCCCAAGCAGTGCCAACACGACAAAGGGTAACTTCATTATAAATGTCACGCAGACAAATTAAATTCCATAAAGACAAGAGCAAACCATTAAAACAAAAGTCACCTGTCACACACAGTCCACTATCAAAACCTAACAAATACGCTACCTGTATTTTCAAAGGCTTAACATGCTTCTTGCTCCTGTATGGTGTGTTGGAAGGTTACTCCAATTCCTTAAAGTTGTCTACATCAGGAAGAGAACTAGGACCTTTCTCACCCCAGTGAGGAAGAGGCAGCAGCACAGAATTATTCACCATGCTCAAAACCAAGCCATCTTTTAGTTGGAACAACTTGATCTCAGTTTAGTTTTCTTGTGTGCTTTTTGGCTTTATTCAAAGCATTAGGCTGTGTTTTTAGTTTGGTTTTGTTTTAGAAAACAGGATGTTGTGGTTTAATTGAGACACTAACAGGTTTTTTGTTTGTTTTTAGAAAACTGAAATGCAGCAGAGTCAACTCTATCAACATTTTCACATCAGTAATGTGGCGAATAATCAATAATTTCTAACAAGCTTTGCAACTTTAAGGGTGGCTAAAACACTGTTCAAATGCCCTGTTATCCCATTTCCCTAAGAAAGTAAGGCCTATATAATCCCATTGCCCATACTGCCGGACGCCTCCTCAGCTTATGAGCTCATTAGACAACTTCCAACAAATCTGATACAGAAAAGGTCTGAAAGGTACTCACTTCCTGCAAAAAAGAACTGCACACCAGCAGTCCAGAAGCCATGGTTCCTGAAGCAACCTACGTGGCTCGCCCTGCAGCAGATGGGGCAGCCAGGAGGTAGGTGCTGTGACCAGCCTGGTATCAAGCCAGCCACGGGGCAGCTTCTGCTCACACTTGTGCATGTCCAGCCTGTCAGCTGGGGGAGAGGACGCAAAGACTGGCAGTGGCTGTAGGATGGAAAGGGATGTAACAGCAATGTGCAGCTGTGGAGAGGGGCCATGAGGAGCAACTGCTGGTGTTCAGACAAGACATTATTCAGAACACTGCATGTGAATGACTGCAAGTTAAATAACTGGATGATAGTAAAGCCTAATGAAATGCTCACATTTCATTCTGAATGACATTAGGCCTGGTTTTTTGTTTTTAAAAGTGTGAAAAATGTTCAGAGTTTGATAAAACGATCCAACTGATTAATGCTTCAGCCTGTATCACCTATCCTAATGTTAGATGGAACACAACCAAAAGCATCATCTCAGAATATAAGAATGCTTCTGGAAAACTTCTGGAAAAGACACTGGTAATTGATCTAAAAACTAAACATTCTGCTCTTAGAAAAGATGCAAACTAAAAATGAACTGTTATATTATATATACTAGCTAGTTAGATGATCACAGTACCTGAATTATTTTATCTCCAGGCTGCAACAACTTAGATGCTGGTCCTTCTGGTTGCACTCTGGTTACAAATATACCCTTGAAAAAACAGAGATGGAAAACATTTTTGACAACTTGTTTCATGAATAATGGGATAGCATGAAACAGATGTAATTCAAAATATGTTTTCAATTTTCTACCCTAAGTAGAAAAGAATGCAATATTATTTTATAGATCTACTGGCTTTCGTGACTGCCTTCCTTTTCTGATGTTAAATCCAGGAGAATTGTCTTTAAAGGAGTAGGGAAGGGTAGATCAGAATTCGCCTTTGTTTAATTTGGCAGATGTATATGTCAAGATGAATGCTCAACCACCAGAAAAAAGGCTGTAGACTAAATAATCATCTTTTTTAAGAGGCTTCCTAATTGTAAATGTAAGTGTAAAAATTCACTATCTCAAATCTGTTGACTGATATCTGGAACTGTGCAAGAACCACTCAGCTAGACTAAATCCTCTGTTGTCATGTGACCACTGTGGTCACCTACCACTTTGATTTTCCTTATCATTTGTCCCCGATTTTTTCCCCAAACCACTAAACTCCAAGACTAGAGGGGAGTATATATACACCTTTCCCCCCTCCCCCCACCTTTCCTACATACTAATCAATTACATCATTAATCAGAATTGATTTTAAGATGCAGTAGTATAAAATACTCACATCATCTTCAGGTCTAAAAGGATTCCCTCTGCCACCAACTCCTCCCGAGATACTAAATCCAAGTTCTGGATCCTTGTCAATTCTCACTCGAATCTAAGTAGTTACAACCAAAGTTAGATGAACTGGCATTCAAAGCTACAGTAATAAAATTATTACTAAGGAATTCAGGTGCACAAAAGCTTTAAAAAAAAAAACAAACCCAAACAATTAAAAAAAAGCATTTATCATAGGTCAAGGGGTTTATATCTCATAATATTAATTCAGAACAAGATTCCAATACAACAGCATCACACATCATTGTACGTAAGTTTTACTCCAGTACCACTATTATTATAATTATAGTTCATGTGGCTTTAAATTCAGAGGTATTTTGGTATTATGTAAATGAATTTAATGCCCCCAGCAAACATACATGTTCCTATGAAAGAACCTGTTCCTCCTATTTCTTTGCTACCTCCACCTGAATTAAAAAAAAAAAAAAAGAAAAAAAAAATCAAACCTCATTCCTACTTTCACTCTAAGTTCTGTGTAGCCCACACTGCATTCCCTTTCTTTTGCCAGAACAGTTGACTAGAAAACTTATTTTATACAAGAAATGGATATTCTTATTCTAGTACAGAATTAAAACATCATTCTCTGTATTTTCCCCCAAATCCCAAAACAATACAGAGTAAACATCTTATGTCCAAGAGCAGAAAGAAGGTTGCCACAATTAAAAAAGCTGCAACATTGTGTGAGAATGTCTTAACCTCATCTATCATAAATAAAACAGATAATTATAAGGCATGCACCAGATGCTCACATTTTTTTTATCCTGGCTTTTGTTTATTGGTACACATTTCTACATTTGCAGGTCTTTAAACCGTTCTGGATAGCAATGAATAGATGCAAAGTACTTTAAGTTGTACTGCTACTTCATATTTTTTCAGTTACTAGATAAATAATGAGTTGGTGATCAGTAAGCGTAGTTGAGGATAAATTTCTAGATCAGTAAAAGAGATGCAAGTTTAAGTTTCTGGTACATTCCGTTAAAAATCTACCACATTTCTCTCTTAACCTGTTCACATAAAAAGTAAAAAGAGCTCAAAACCAGAAGGGATGTGTGATTTCAGTAGTAGAACTGCACTAAGGTAACGCTGTCTTCTGCTGGAGATAAATTCCTATATGGTTTCTGCCATCACCTACAGAGAAATGGTAGTAAAAACAATCTAACAATTCACCACCACTGACAGACACATGTCAGATTGTAAAGTTAGATTTTATTCTTACCTCTTGCTTTGCCAGTTCATGGCTTTGTCTGGAAGAACACTGGGACTGGGTATAGGGAGGCTGGTGAGCAACTTTCAACATCAGGTAATCAATTAATTGTTCTCTAGATGGATGCCTTGCTACTGATGATTGAGGAGGGAGATGATGGACTTGGCTGTAGTTTGCCTGAGGTCTTTGAGGCTGGCACATCTGCCCATTTGTCAAAGGTATCTGAATAAAACATGAATACTCAATATCATACATTTTATAAGCAGCAATCCTCAATTCTTTCTTTATTATTTCAATATTTCTCATACTTGACCACTTTTAATTGCAGGAACATTACTGAAACTACTTTTCCGGATCATGCAGAATTATACTCTATTTTCTTTATAGTCATCACCTTTGACCTACTGAGAACAAACTTGAAAACCAAAAACTTATTTTGAATGATAATCTACTAGAACAGATTAGACAGACATCTTTGCTTTTAACACTTGATTAATGGAGTTTTCCCAACTGTTATTTTCTAGCAGTGCAACTGACAGTATTGGCACTTGGTTGACATCATTATAGCTTGCACTTTTATTGCATAAAATTCAGAGATTTTGTAACAATTCCCAGTAAATCATACACAAAATAAAAATCCCACACAGCTAGCAGACAGAAGTTAGATACTCTCCGACCATCTTTGGTGACCACTTTATTATAAAAACCTTTTGAGCAAATTCACACACAAGCTCAAGATTTTAATATCAAAACTGTAATGATATTTCCAATAAATGTTACTCTTTCGTTAACACATCTGTCACTGATTTGATAGGTATAATGATGACAAACAGCAGCAAAGTACACAACTGTCAAAACATATACTGCATTCAAACCGTGTCCCTAGGAATGATGCTGGAGATGTTTCTTCCTGAAGCCTCAGTTACTGTTCAGCTCTGCACTGAGATAGGAAGCCTTGTCCCTCCTTGCCCACACGCTCTTACTCAGCTTAGGTAGTCACTCATCTGTTTGTATGATTCCCACATGCCAAAAAAGCTACAGGCTTGAGTTACAGATTTTTTTCTGCGTGTCACCATTATCTCATTAGTTATAGGATATGAAGGTATTAAAATTCTCTCTATTATAAATAACTGCAGCGTGCAAATTCCAAACTTTAAACATGCTATGTGAATGGACATGTATCAGAATCTACTCTGTTAAGGTGAGTTTTTTATGTTGAAGTGATTCTGAGAAATGGTAATGTGTGTATATACAAGCATTTTTTAGCTTATTTACAGATGAGATGTATTCAATTTACACGATTTTCCACTGCCTCTTCTGAAAGCCTAAAGCATGACAGGAAAATTATTTTTTGTTGTACTGCCAGAGGTAGAGTTTACATAGGCAACATGTATCAACAGCTATGGAAATTCCCAATACCATGTGTCTATAGAAATGCAACTGAAATTACTGAAGTTATAAAAAGAAAATAAATTGCTGCATGTAGTAATTTATGAGCACTCATTCAGTTTCATTGTAATAAGTTCTGTCCATATAGAAGGCCCTTAGAGATGTATACAGAATATCTCCTCAAAATTCTACTTTATCATCACAATTTCATCACAACAGAATTCAAGTTTGTTCTTTAGAAGGTTTAATCAGCTTCAAATTGCTTTCCTGAAATCATCTGCCGTATTCCAATTTTCACTTGCAATTATGCCTTCTGCTGCCAATTTCTTCTTTTAGAGTCCCTGCTGAAGAAAAATAAGAACTACCCCCTTCATATAGTCAACTATTCTGTCTTCCAAAAAGAGGATACCATTTCATTTATGCCACCTTTGACACCTGGGTATTACATTTTAAAGAAGCCACAGTTCAAAATTGCTATCCCAACAGCTGTTTCTACTGCTAATAAAAACCCCCATATCCTTACAAATAACAATAAATATATCCGAACGAAGGTGTCACGTAGATAATTACCTGCACAGCTATTTTCTTCATGCTATCCGGAGGAACATCTTTGAGACAAAGTGTGGCAGTTGAGTAATTCTGCTGTCCTGAAATGAGTACTTCATCCTGGCATTGGTCTGCTGGAGTAGAAGCCTGGGGATGCTTTAAATAGAACGCAGCAGTAAAGATGACTGTCTTCACACAATTCAAACTAAAAAATTCTCGTAAGAAGCCAAGAATAACATTTTAAGGGCTTTATTGTTCCTTATCTTCTTTGATTAACTACTACATTGTTTATGTAGAAAATCTTACTAGCCAAGACACCACACCCACAAAATATTGATAGGTATTTACAAAAACTAGCAACTGCAGAGGTGTCTTTGATCACAATAAACTGGTAAGAAAAGTCAACAAATACTAAGGACTGCCTATTCAAGGATCCATATGGTTAAAGAAGTCTTCTGTTGGCTTTATTCTGCTCAGTATGAATACCATAACATCATTCAATATGCTCAATTTCCTCACATTTTCTTACAAACTAAAATTACAATTTTCTTGAATGCCTACAGTATCTTACGGTACAGTTTAAATCATCAGAATTGTTTGGGAGAGGAAAAATCATGATGAGATTTTGTTTTTTTATTTATCAACCTAGGTTAAATTCAGAATGGTAATCTCTTGTTCACACAAGTACAAAAAAACCCAGACAGTTTTACTTATGTTCAACCGTCTATAAAAGCCAATTAGAAAACTCAGCTTCATGACATTAAATTGAAAAGCCTTGCAATAAGTTTAAAGCACATGAAGTGAAGGCAAAGTATTTGATTTAATGCCTATAAAAAGATTCCAGCACGTAAATTATATTCTTTTTTATTGAAAGCATTGTCTATATGTAAAAAGGATAACTATCAATTTAAGGATGCCTCTCAGTTTTTTCTCTCCCCCTCTATATATTGCTATATTGCAATAGCCTCCTGTAGGTACTCACTCGGACAATGTGCACACCAGAACCTCTTCCGTCTGCAACACTCAAGGCAACACTACCCTGGCTGCCATGCAGATCCCTAGAGCTGCCATAGTGAAAGCTGCTAACTGCAGCATAATTGGAATTAAAGGACCTAGACAGCATGCTCTGAATAAAGAGGGGACAGATTTAACACAGAGATTAGTGCAGCATGCATAAACCACAAGACATGTTATACATAGACTAATACAAACATATTCCATTGTCATGCAAGATAAAAACCATGCAAGAATGTTCATACCACTGTGGTGTATAAAACACAACTCAGTGACCCCTACTTACCTTTATTTACCGTAAATCAGCATGCAATCAGCAGTTAACATGCAGAATTACAGGTAAATAAAGTCATTAAAATGTTTATGTGCCTGGAAAAACAACAAAGGTGCACAGCTTATAAAAACTTCTAGTTTTATCAGTTATGTTGTAGGAAGAGAAGCTGGCAGTTAAGATAAACACCTGTGGAAACCCATCTAATTACCAGTTGTTTTGTCTCATTTCCCCCCCCCCCCCCTCTTACTGGCACAGTACAAATAAAAAGTTACACAACAGAGACAGAGGTTTGACTGTTTGACTGGGTTTTCTGGTTTTTGCAATGATCCAAAATGCATTCTAATATCACTTCATTCAAGAAATGCGACCAAGCCTCATTTAAAGAAAAAGAGGTTTGAAAGGAACCTTGGAGTCCACCCCTGTGTCACCGTAGGTAATCAAACAAAAACCCACGAGCTCTAAGACAGAAGTGATAGTGGTTTGGTTTTGGGCTTCATGACCTTACAAAACCTGACCTCTACAATATTGGCAAGGATAACAGAAAGAAAACAGTAGACATTACTGTCTTGCCACCATGGAGGGGTTTTTTTTTGGTAGTTTCAAGAACAAAATAAAATAAAAAGACTGCATAAAAGAAAAGAAGAATCCTCCATGACTCATGATGAAATGAAACAAACCCATCTTGAAAAAGTGACAAAGACCCATAAAAAATTTGATCATGTAAGATATACCACAAAGCATCAAAACCCAGCAAATTAACAGTTACTGGATTTTCATGAAGTTTCTAATTTTTCCAAGTAAAAAAAAAGTTCAAAACATGTATCATTTGATTAAGATACTGCAACAACTCTTAGATTAATAAATAAATACATTTTGGAGTTTGTCTCTTGACTACATATACTAACCCAATTTTCAAAATAGTCACTAGTCCTCAAGCAGACAATTGCTCTTTCTACTCTTTCTATTTTTTTATCTTGTGAAACTAAAACTAGTTTAATAATCAAAGTCATATGCCTTGCTCCCAGATGCTCTGGTAGCACAGTCACTGTAAACTCCCTTGGAAAACAGTATTTACTGATAATACTTGGCTCTTCTTGGCCAAGGCTCTTGGATAAGCTCTCAAGGGCATAGTGAGCTTTCTTCATGCTCCTCTTCTACACCTACACTGTTCTCTAGTCAATGGATTTTTCAGGCTTCCAGACAAGTCTCCAGAAGCCTTCCCTGCTTGGGAGGGGAAGAATGTACTTTGCACTCAACTCTCCTTACCAAACCCTTGACGTGAGCTTACTGCTCCTCTAAGTTTCAGGCCAAACACCCAGACAAAACTGCCAAAGCCAGTTTTCCTTAGCACCTCAAAGAATCTTCTTACAACTCTTCTCCAAAATAGCCTCTTTAATTAGCCAGGTGGCCTTCCCCCACTTGTACAGGCAACTCCCTGAAGTCTCCTTACAGGAAGCTTATCTCAGAGGTTCCTGTATCTCTCCATCTTCTATAGGTAGCAAAAAGACAGATAAAAATAGAAGGAATGCATGATGAGACTAATAAGTTATCTTCTTAAAGTGCCTCTAGCAGACTGTCTTACTTATAAAGATCCCTAGATCCACGAGATTCCCTCTTCTCTTAGAAGGACCCAAACAGATAGTCAATAAATAGTGACAATCTAAATCCAGATTTGTATTTACAATCTAAGATAGATCTGCAATAGGAGGTGGAACTTTCCTAAAAATTGTAGAGGCATGAACTTGTCCATCAGGAATTAAGTTTTCAGTTAACTCGGTTTAGTGAGCTTTTAAGGTGATTACACAGCCTGAGAGTAGTTTTATTCAAGGGTTTACAAAATCTCCTTTCTGAAGTACAAAAGATGATTGTGCAATTGATGTAGCAAAGACAGAAGAAGTACTGCAAACACCATTTTTCTCCCTCTCTACATTGGGCACAGTGTATCAACACTAAATTAAATGGAACCTACAAGTACAAACACTATTTAAAATTACCTGGAGTTGTAAGAAAGCTTTAGATTAACACAAGTGGAGAAGGCTAGTGGCAAATCTAGGAGGTATTTTTCCTCTGTTTTGGGCTGGGAAGAGAGAAACTGAGGCATTTAGAGTGTGACCTTAAACATTACGGAACTATTCTTCAGTCATGAAAAGGGGGGGGAAAAAAAAAAGGCATGAATTTAGGTATGTGGGTGTTGGGTTTTTTTTGGGGGGGTGGGGTGGGTGGAGTATCTTCTGTATATGACAGCATTCCTATTGAAGAGTTACCTATGGAAAATTACATTAAATTTAAATTATACTGTCATAAAATGTTTGCAGGGTCAGAACTTTCGTTGTTTACATTCCAAATGCACAAGAATTTTACTCCTTTTAAAGTGTGATATATTGGCTTCTGAACTCCCCAAAATACTGTCACACATTAATGTTTCCGTAGGTCATTCAAAACGGAGAAAAACATCAAACTAAAATAAAAAAAATTAACAAATGGATAGCATTCCTTTAATTTTTCAGTGTCAACATATTCTTCAGGCTATGATCTTATAAACATTGAAGCACTTAATTTTATGTGTGCACAGACCCACTGAACTTATGTTCCTTGACATATTGAAGCAAGTTTTAACTTGGAGAAAACCTGAAGCCACATCAATTATAATATTTTTGCATGTTATGTATGTAGCATAAAAAATGAATTCAAGAAAAAATATCAAACTGACCAAAACTGCAATTCTGTAAAAATACTGTAACACTTGGACATTTTTCTTTTAATAAGGCAGTGTACACTGGCAACTTCAAGAATAAAACCACTTATTCTGATTTCTGAATTAGAAAGTAGGAATCAAAGTTTGTGACTTCTTCTTTGATGCTCTGCTGTTTTACTTAAATAGTAGAATAAGTAGATAAAACCCAGAGGACTTAACTCCAGATGAAATTAGAATTGAAAGGAAACATGCACCTGATGAACTCCCAAGAGATCCATAACAAAAAAAGAAAATATACATCCATAAGGAAAGGACAGAATCAGGCCCAGTAACTGTTTCTGCCTACTCAGCACATATACATATAATAGGTATTTGCAGATAACTGTTGCAGTATTTATTATTGCAGTTTATGGATGAGAAATTCCTTTACCACAGATTCAAATGTGTGAGACTAGTGTTTTTACAGAGGCAGTATTTTAAATTCCTAAATGAAAACTTTCAACGAGACTACTACAGGAGACTACTGTGACATATCCAGTAGTAAAATTGGCAGGTCACAATCAAAAAGGAAAACACACTGAAAAACATTACTGTTCTTAAAAAGTCACCTGTGCACTAAGTGTGTGAGGTTGGGGGTGGGGCAGAACTGCCTACATGCTTTCCAACTGCTTACGTATATAACCACTAGAGAGCAGCTTGGCATTTAATTAAGTTCTTTTCTTTATCCCACAATAAAATATGCTTTATATCAGGTGAGCAAACTGTTTCTCCTGAATATATGCAAAATTTCTGTTTACAAGTGGCCTCATGAACTGTTTTCACCTTCCTTCAACCAGATGGACAATTTTAGTTGAACAGTGCATGCCCCTGACAACTTGTCAAAGGGATTAGAAATGCTGGTTACTTGGCTAGAATCCATTGTTAATCATTTTTGCTGGACTTAAAGCAATCCTTTATCTCTCCCCATGCAAATTAAACTCTTTGAAGTTTTTTTTCCTACCTATATCAGGTAAAAAAGGCTAACAAGAACTAGCTTCTCCCATTTGTCCAACAAGCAGACACTATTTAAATGGGTTCACTCTCCCCCCTCTCTCTCCCTCCAGTTACTAAATCTTATAGAAACAAAATAAGTACTTCAGGACCTTAGCAAAAAAGTAAAAAACCAACAAACCAGCCCCCCAAACCCCACTGCACTCTCTTTCCTAATAAGCACAGGATAGAAATAGTAAACATGATTAAATTCATTAACAGACTCAGAAGAGTCACAGCAAAAGTAATAATATTAACCCATACTGTTGCGTATAACCACAGGCATTAAATATTCATCATAAGGCTTAATTGTGTATACCTGGTTTTGTCAGTATTGTGTCTTATGCTTTAAAAAATCAAATACTATTTTAAATCCATGAAAGTTTTGTCAAAGCAATTTCCAATAAATGTTCCTTACATGAACTCTGTAATTGAACTTGTTCCTTAAATGAGTTCTGTAATTACTGAAGTTTTTTGCAGACTTCAAAACATTTCAGAAGTCTGTTTTATAGATTAAGACCCAACCTGCCCAGCTATTTTTTAATTACAAACAGAAATACCAAAAACATTACTTTAAAAGAACAAAGAAATACCCAGTAAATTTCTAGAATTTCCACATTATCATATTTGCCAGCTGCCATATAGGATCATATCTACATGTTTCACAGTTCAGATTTTTCTTTTTAAGTTAGCTGTATCCTAGAGAATATAAAGTAGAAAATTATACACATTCACTTTTAAACCCATAAATAAGTCTCAGATTGCTAAATAAAAGCTTCTTTAAAATGGTTCAAGGCCAGAACAAAAGAAACACGCACATACAAAACAGACTTCTAAGATCTGTTAAATTGGATGCACAGCTAAGATCTCAATAGCAGCTATCCCACGTCGCTGTAGTAGGAAACAAAAATTAAGCATGACAGAAAGTATGGGCACATATACAGGGAATTAAGCCAGGCAATCAATTTCATTTCAGTAGAGGTGACTAAACTGCCATGGTACCTGAACAGGTATCACTGGTGTATTAAACGTTATTCCTAACATTTCAAATGTAGATGACAAGAATGACCTAGAATAACTGCATCATCAGTGCTCTGAAGTTTTGTTTCCCTTTGCATTCAGGGATTGCTGGGTTTTTGCTTCACTGTTGTTTCATGTAAGATTTGATATATGCATCCAGGAGAACAGAAGATCAGAGAATACACCTTTTATTAGGATTGGAACATGGTGTGGTTTGTGACTGTCTTGTGGGACAAAAGGTCCCCATGGTATAGCACAGTACTGTGAAAGCCTTAAAATATTTTATATTGTACATGACAAACTGGATCAGAAGAACAGGTGCAGCTGTTGTGCAGGCTTCTTTACAAAACAAACCAACCCCATCCCTTTCTATCACCAGAAGTTATGCAACTTAAAACAAAGAAAAACAAACCCATCCCTCCAAACGCTTGGATTTTCAAAGAAAAATTATAGTTAAAAGTAATTTTTTCAACCATCTCCAATTAAATTTCTTTAGCTATCATGGATATTGAAGTATTTAGCACAATAACCACAAACCAAACTATGTTCTTTCAAAAGAAATTAGAAAAGAAAATCCATCTAGCTGGCATAATTGGAATGTATTTTGGCTGCTTTAATCACTTCCCCTCCAAGGAAACAGCATCAGGCTAATGACATTCTACCCATTATTTAGTGATGATATTTTAATCTGGTTTAGCTGGACAGCATAGACTACACTCCTCCAGTCTCTGCGCAAATTTTTTTAAGACATAATTGTTCAGCTCTACATATCAGCTCAAATTCTTGATAGCATTTACAGTACATAATCTTGTTCATCATTTCCAGTTATATCAAAACCTCCTGTGATTTCCTGAATTGAACAACATTTTTAAGTGTTCTCATCTCACAGCGATAAATATTCATTCAACAATCTGTTGGATACCCAACTTCAAAAGACAACTGGCTTGGAGGCAAATACATGTTAATTATGGCTTTTGAATTCTTCAGCAACTGAAGCTGTAGACCTATACTTCCAAACGGATTTTACTGGTTTTCTTTTCCTTGTTCTTGAAGAGAATAAATAGGGGAAAAAAGGCAGAACAGAAGGGATAAGAGAAGTATAAGGGAATATTTCAGTATAATACAAATAGGATGCTACAATAAAAATTACCTGGCCTAAAAGAGCTGGCCTTGCATTCCAGCAGGTCAATGTGACATTAATGTATTCTAAAGAAACTGGACTAAGCTGGGAAGTATGATGTAAAAACTACGTGGACTTTTTTCTTTGGGGGAAAAATTCATTTACAGTCTACCACTTGACTGTTTCTCCAATATTCATCACAAACACATTCACGCTTTTTAAGGCAGTATCAGAAGTACATTTTCACTGGTAATTAAAAGTGGTTCAAAATGCAGAGTGTTTTAACTTATTCCATATCCAGGTAACAGAAAGGTAGAGGAGTTTTTAAATTATTATTTTTACCTTTTCTAGCTTTTTAGCCTCAATATGTCGCAGCACCTGTTCCCTCCAGTCATGAGGGACTTTACTTTTTCCTGGAGGATCTAATAAAGAGTGCTCAGAGTTCACTCTTGGGTTTGATCTCTTTGAAGGGCTAGTCCGCGAGTAATTGAAGTCACTAACTGACATAGTTCTTTCTGGTATTTCATTCACCAATGGCCGAGCACTCTGTGGTCGGGGTACATTTGGACCATCAATGCTGTAAGTCCTGGCAGAAAGAGGTCTCTGTTGCCCAGACATTAATTGTGAAACTCTTCCCATTGAATGCAAATCTCTGTATGTTAAGTAGTCCCCTTCAGGACCCTGGGTCCACCTTGAAGGTCCAGTATCCCCAACATTTATAGAAGCTGTAGAAGACACGCTGCTCTGCCTTTGAAGAGTATGTCTGGCTGCTCCTGGGAGCAGTCTATCATTTGGTGGAACAGCCCACAAATCTGTGTGTCTCCCAGCCATCCGTTGATGAGTGTTATACACAGCACTGGCTCGGACGTTGTTATGATTGGAGAAATTCATATTGGCAGAATGCTTTACATAGCTGGGGGCTTCTGTACTGTCAGACCTATGCAGACGTGAAGGAGGTAAGCTGCCTTGTTCTACCTGGGTGTTTTGTTTCTGTGGCCACAAGGTGTCTTTCGCCATTGCACTGCTACTGTACTGAATATTATACTGGGGAGTGCAGAACACCTGCGCACCACTTGTCACCGATCCTCTCGCTACATTAGTGCCTTCAGGATTGTGATTTGAGTCAAACTTGAACACAGTTTTTGTAGAAATTAAATCAGATGATGATGATGACCCAGGAAAAACCTGCAAAGGTCGATCATACAGAAGAGTAGCAGATTTACTTCGGACTATGTTTTTTCCATCTGCACTATCAGATGCTGATTTTACTACTGAGTTTGACTGTTGAGATCCATTCTCATTTACACTATCACAGATTTTCAGACCACCAGTGTCCATACTGGTGACGCTGTGAGATTTCATCACAGGACCACTTCTCTGTGGGGACAAATCTTCAGTACTCCTCGAAACAGGCAGTTCAGCAGAATCACCATCAACTGTAGCACTTCTTGCTAGTTTGTCTTTACTGGGAGATTGTACTGCGTCCTCAGGATGTCCATTTACTTTATTTATAGGGTATTTATTTCCATTTTCCAAGCACTCACTTTCTTCTTTCATGTTTTTATTCAAAAAGCCCTTTACTGAAATTATTTCCTCTGTTTGTAACCCTTCTACAGGAACCGGCAGTGCCTCCTCCCTAGCCAGTTTATTGATATTCATGTTTATTTGGTCTAATTTGTGAGACTCCTCTGTAGAAGTGCTTAGATCAACACTTTTTCCTACGAGGCATAATCTTTCTTCAATGCTTAATTCATATTCAGACAAATCTGCAACCTTGTCTTGCACATTTATTTTTCCTTCTACTGTAAGGCTCAATTCACCTCCATTGTGCAAAAGATTATTCAGATTTTCATCTTCTCGCCTGGAAAAAAAGATGGCTCTTAAAATAAATTCCAGAAGGAACCAACATACTCTTTTAAGAACTGTTTTAGAAGAGATAATCATTAACATGCAACACTGCCATACTGTGCACAGAAAACAGGACAAAGACCAATATACAACCAGATTTGTGACTTGCTGTCTCACCGTTACAGAAATATAGAGAGGGCTCATTTTGGCAATATTTGTGTCATCTGAGTTCAGAAGCTTGTTTAAATTCAACAGGAATTATTAAAGACAGTTTAAAGATGTCAAAATTACAAAGTGATAACAACTCAATTTTTTAAATCAAATACTTGCAAGTTCCATGACAATTTTGAACAAATTCTTGTCCAATGTAAGGTAAGGAAAATCTCTTTTAAAAATGGCACCTTCTAACTAAAACCTCAAGAAAAGCAGCAACCTGTAAGTCCATTCTTTGTAAGTTTCTAAAAGCCTTTTATAGTAACGTTAGTAATCAATTTTACCTTCAAAGTGATGCAGATAAAAACATATAGCTTGTAAAATGGTGTATTGAACTGTTTTGCAGGAATACAAAAATTATAAGGATGAAGTTATTATATCCTGTTATTAAAACAGATAGAAACCATCTCTTGTATATGAAAATTAGCCTCTAAAAAAAAAAACCACGAGGGCAATAAAATTCAATTCTATTCCATTATCTAACCTTAATTTAAAACATTAAAAGGTAAATTTCATGAATGATAAATTAATTAATTAAAAGAATGGAGACATAATATGAAAGATTAAGTAACATTTTTCTATTGTATTTGCTCAGTGGTAGACAGTATCTTACAAACCTGATCTTGGATAAAACAGCAGCATGTGTTTCTTTGTCTGGAGAACAGAGGGAAATATCTTGGCTACTATCAGTATTTAAAGAAACAGAATCTGACATTCGAGAAGGAGAGGAACAGTTACTGTTATTTTGATTGCTGTTGTGGGTAGCTTCATCTGATAAGGAATCAGCATCTTTTGAATCATCTGAAATAAAAATTTGCCAACTTAGACACATGTATCTGTTTAACAGCCATTAAATGTGTTTATGTTACAGTACTGTTTATTGTTCTTCAGTAATTCTTACTACTGGAAACTAAAATGTAAGCTAACACCTTTGGAAACTTGAAGTTACAACAGACTGCTGGCAACAGTTCCTATTTTTCAGCTCAATGTAAACAGCCCTCACCAGTTAATGAAATGTAACTTGTTGCTTTATTCCAAGTTTCCTTGGTATAAGCTAGTGCTACATTATAAAATATTTCCCCAAAATATCCATCAAATCATACTTCTGTTTTTTGGAATGATTTCAAAGTTTTGCATTACATGCTCTATTAGCCTCTATGAAAATGAAGTTCACATGTTTCACAGATCCTGATTTCAAACATTGTATCGCTGTTAAAGAGGTATTTATTAGATCAAGCACTCTGGAAAGAGCTAGATCACTGGATAGCTCTATATAGTTAAACAGGTGTAAAAAAAACAGCAAAGAGAAATGTTTTTCTACAGAGTTGGAATTCAATGCATTCCCATGCTTTGCAGAAAACTTAGGACGTTTTCAGAGTAATTTACACCTGTGCACACTGATTCTTGCATAATGTATGCATACTTACATACTATAACCATACAAAAATAATTTCTGTGGGACTTGAAGCCAGCTATGATTTTAAGTGTATGAACAAATACATTTAAATTTTTGCTTCAAGACATAGTTATAGGTCCCAAAAGCATAAATTTTGTGAAACTAATGTCTGCCTCTAGAGTCAAGAAAATACTTTAGTCAGGCACAACACCGCAAAGACAGCAGTGACAGACCTCAATCTTTTCACCTGCATGTGATATTCAGCAGACTCTTTCCGCTACCTCCACGTGGTTTTCCTTCATCCCCACTAAATCTCACCCTTTCTGGGAAAGCCCTTTGTCCTGGAAAGTACAGGACTAGGACATCATATGCAGCAAAACACAATTTGCTCTCCAACTTCTAAATTATGTTTTCTCTGAATCCTAGGTTATTCCTTACTCTTAAGGAAATGGTTACTCAGACCAAAATTATTGTTCAGAGAATATAAAACTTAGGTAACAAAAAACAATGTTCTGAAATTTCCTGTTAGCAGAAAGGAAGAAATAGTTGCCACATGAGAAGTTTATTCTTAAACCTCTGGAAGACAGCACAGCTCCTCTAAGAAATTTAAACAAGTGATGTTGCTGCCTATAGCAGCAATAATCCAGAAAATCTGGGGGAGGGAGGAAATATGGAATATTTCCAAGCCAAATACCACTTTCTGCAATGCTTTTCTTAAACATCCACATGCATTAGCTTCTCCTCTCCGCTTTTCAACTGATGACAAGCATCAAGAAAAATCAGGATGTCAACACAGCTTTCTCTGCCACACTCAAGATATTCCAGAATTTTTTTTCTGCTTTCATTACTTAACTAGAGAATTGATCATCTTGCTTTAAAAACATACAAATTAAATCTAATTTTACATAATGTAATTTGAAAATTAGCCACTTTGAGAGAAGAGATAATCAGAATTACACAACACTTCTATTGCTTTTTATGGTGTCTAACCTTTTTTGTTACTGCTAAGAGCTACCACTTTTGGTTGGTTTATGGAGGTTTCTATCAGCGGTGGTCGCATTTCTGCCATTTTCATCTCTTCATCAGAGGAGAGTTCTTCTGACTCCTGCTAAAGAAAAACAGCTTTATGCTGTGCATTTTAAAGAACTGCTTAAAGATTAAGTAAATGTTATCCAAATTGTCACCCACTGAACAATAAAGGGGAAAAAATAGACAAGCAACATAACACAGGCATAACATGACAACTGTTCTGTGCATTTGTAGTGCAACTCAACTGAACTTAGTAATATTTGCCACAATTACCTTTAACAAGCAGCACATGCAGACTTCAATAGTCACTGATGAACTCCATGGGAATGATACTCAAACCAGTAACTTTAGTTGCAAAAACCTACTTGGAGGAAGCAGCTGCAGCCTCTGTTCCACCACTGGAGAGAACCTCCAGCTGAGTCCAAGTCAGAAAGTTATCACTGAACCAGCAAACACCCCTGACTGATTAGCTGGGTATTGGTTTTACAGAAAAGAGCTCAAACTAGAACAGCTATAGAGTAAGATGACCAAGATAATCTTAGGAATGGAGAGCTACGCTGTGAGAAAAGACTGAATGTGCTTGGCTTGTCTAGTCTAGCAAAAAATGAGCAAGTGTAGCTTGGGTTTGTATCCTTAAATTTACACAGGGGGTAAATTCCAAAAAGGAAGTAAAGTTATTTAACTTCAAAAACAATGGCAGAGGAATAAAGCAATGCTGAAGACATTTAAGCTAGAAATTGCTAGTTCCTAACCATAACATAGAACTCAGTTATCATAACTCAGTGCACTTATGAAAATTAACCTGACATCAAATGATCAAGGGATTGATTAAAAAAATCAAATGTATCGTTCAAGGTTTGACTTTAAGACAATCCGAACAAATGAAATATTAATGGTTAAGTTAAGATAGAAACATTTTTGTACGTACTACTAAGGGCTTCATTAAGCACCAGCAAATTCTTTGTTTAAACCAGGAAAGTACCACCACAAGATGAATGAGCTGACTGGAAGTTTCACTAAACAGGGGAAAAGTAATTCCGGCAGGGGGAGATAGCGACCACCGACTCACTGACTCATTGACCACCGACTGAAGAAACTCCCCAGATACAAAAACTAGAGACTGAGCATGTGAACTAACTAACATGAGAAGCAAGAGAATTACTTGACAAATAGGAAAATTAATACTAAGTAATGAAGGAATTATGCAACTTGTAACCCATGAAGGCTGATACTTTTTGCTTGCTGAACTGTAATATGAAATAGTGTGAAGTTCTGACAATTGGAGAACTAGGCATTTGTGGGTGGCCACCCAGCTCCCTACTTTCAGCAAACTAGAATAAAAGAATAGAAATACCTTGACTAAGTGTGTGAAACGGCACTGGCTAATAAGCCTGTCTACAGGACAACAAACTGATGAAGTGCTGCAAAAGCAGCCACATGGCTGATTCAGTATCCTAATGCCAGCCCTATATTCCCATCATCTTCAAAAACCAATTGTTTCCAGTAATATTTTGAAGGGGAGAAAACCTTCCTTCCCTAAAGTGGAAATTTCTTTCTAATGAACATGCTACAAATGCTATAAAATCCATGTTGCAGATTGCAAAAATACTCTGTCACAATGTTCATTTCTTACAACTTTCAGAAGGTTTAATGTGTGCAACCTACTGGAACACCACCTTTCCCATGACACTAACTACCTGGCCAGTTCTGCGACTGCAGGGAGGACCTGACCAAGATGTTAATAAACAAGCTATAATAGTCTTAATTAAAAATAAAAATCCAGCTGTTTTTCTCTGTAACTGGAACAGACAACCTTTTCGCTGCTTCTATCACACTGGCCTTCCCTCTTGGACGTGACATACAAGTGTAAATCAATGTTTAAATGAAAAACTTGCACACATGCAAAGCTTAGATATCTGTATTCAACTGCAAGAGCTACCAGCAGGTTATTACATGGAAGGAATTCACTATCGCCGACGGACCACACACTGCTGCCTCTATTTACTTACTGGCATACAGCCAGCTACAAAGAATCGCTGTCACTGTTGTTAGACAACTAATACAATTTTCTGCAATTGTATTTTTAAACTAAAGGATAACGTCAATGCAGCTGCAACTGCGTGTCACAAAACCTGTTCAGCAAAAGTATGATATATGCATGTTCCCCTGCTTACACAACACAGGCAAAAATAATTTGCTTGTGAAACTACGAGAAAAGCATTTTACAGGTTGTGACTGGCAACTGATAAGTGACAAATTCCAAAATTTGTTGTTAAGTCTGAAACATTCTACATAAATGAATGCATGATGTTTGTCAGAGATGTACAAAGAGTTCAGACATTTAAAATCTGTGACTCTTTATAAGAGGTAAATACAAACCAAATCATATTCGTAACAGCTCACTAATAAACAGAGGAATAATATTTTTAAACCCACCTTTCACTTTTCAATTGAAATGAATGTGCATAGTCACTGGGATATACAAGTTTTTGATTGCTCCCACTAGTCAGATAGTTCATCGTTTCAGTGACAATTAAAATTGATTATTTAATGAATAACTGACAATCAAGCAAAACCTGGAAACTGAGTCTTTTCAAAGTTTGATACTTAGGTCCACTTTTCACTCAGCTTGCTTTGTTTTTCTTTAAATGCATACATCTTTCATTATGAGCCTTTTATTAGCTATTTTAACTTTTACTTAGTATAATCTGAAGTGAAAAAAAAATGGCATTGCAAACCATCTGTATTCAAATGCTTGTGAATGGCAATTTTATGCTATTGTCAATGTAAATTTTCATTTCCCAGAGTTACAAATTCAATACAACACCAGCACAATTCTTTGACTGCTACAATGTTCATCGCAATGTTATACCTCAAGCATGTCTTGGTGGTTGACAATTGTTTTCGTGTTCTGCAAGGTTTTAACAAGTGCAGTCATCTGTGAATTTGCAGTGCTGTGCTCAGCTTCTGGTTCAGCAGGCTTCTGCAGCGAGCCTCCTGCTGAATATTGCTTTCTCTCATCTCCTTTGTTCTTTATTGAAGCAATTTCTGAAGTCTACAGGATTAAGAACATTAGCAGAAAAAACATCCTGAAACGTTTTCAGTAACGTGATATTTAGAGTTGGCATTTTATATTTCGGGAAGCTATGGAACGGAAAATCTCAGCTTTGAAATTATGAAGTATGAAATGCAGGAGGTATGAAATCTCTGCAGATTACAGAGGTACAGTCCCTACCCATTGTTTGACTCTCCTCCTTATTGGGGTAAATCTGTACCATTAAATTTCCAGTTACATTAAAAAAAAAAAAGCCCAAGAATATCTACAATGAGACATGTCAGCACCAAACCGCAGTCCTACTGCCCATCATCATCATGTTAAGACTGACTCCTATGCTAACTTGCTATGATTCTATTTCCAGCTTCTCATGTAAAACCTCTAGTCACAAGGGCAGCAATAAAATTCTTAGAGATTACCCTGAATTTCATTGTGAATTCTCACAGATAAAGATCAGAGGATGACAAAGATGCCATCCTCCAGAAACTGAAGAAGCCAGCTCTTCAACCCATAGCTTGTATTTGCCTGAGAATCAAGTCACTTTCCTTGTTCTGTCAGAAGTAAACTGCTACTGCAAACCAGATTTTTATTACAGACTTCTTTAGCCAGTGAAGAGGTAAGTTCTCTTCTTTAATCTAAAATTTTTTCTTGCTAAAGCATTAGTGGGGATGAAGAAGAGAATTAAAAGGAATCAATGGCACTCTAGATCTTTGGAAGTTCTTGCAAAGTCAGAAGAGTATATTATCTCTAACCTTTACCCCCACATCTTTTACAGAAACTGTCTGGCCTTCTCGTTTTGACTCCTTGGCAGTATCTTCAGTAGATTCTTCATCCTTTAGCCTATGTACAATTGTCTGGACTGTTTTGACCATATTCTTCAGTTCATCAGGATATGGAGTTGGGTATCTCTTTAGGTTGCCTTCCTGTGTAACAAAAAGCAATAGTGTTCTACATTTTATTAAATGCCATGATTAAAATATCAGCTTTAAAACAGACAATGAATTAGGACAAAACACTAAATAATCCAGCATCTCCACTTTGCTGTTCGAGTCTACCTCCACTGATGCAACTTACAAGACCCAACAGGATTATGAATCACAGCCCTCCCCACCTCCCCACCCCCCAAATGTGTCCATTCATTGCAAGCAGGAAGAATTATGACAATTGTAGTTTACTTAAAGAAAAAATAGGATTAATCATTGTTTTGCTACTATACTTCTCCATGTCATCACCAGTCAGGTAGTCTCCTAATTATGCCCCACATTACCTTTCATCTGCTGAGTGTTTTTCCCTTGTGCTCCACTTGAAATGATAGGGCCAGAAAGAAAATAATAAAAAAAACCAACACAACACCAAACGAAGTGCCCCAAATTACAGTGTTTCACCCTGTTAGATACTCTTAATAACTGAAGACTCAATTTCCTCAGCAGAGTGAAACTGACAGACAAAGCAAGTAAAAGGGTGGGATTCAGGTGTGGGGATAAGAGGAAAGAAAGCACCAAGTATTAAAAAATGAATTCAGTACTAACCCGAGGTGGTGCCTCTCTCTCATCTTTGTCTTCATCACACTCAAATGCCACCTGAGCACGCTGTTTCCGCTGTTCCTCCCACAGAGATGGATTGAAACTTTCATTATCAGATATGAACATAACTAAAAAAAGAGAGACTGTTGTAAGACTAGGATACATTATGAAAAATAAAAATCCTTATTTTCTTTCTCCTGGATGGGATTTTATGCATTCTTAAAAGATAAGAGATTAGCAGCACCATTAATTGAAGACTAGCTGCACTGCCATTGCTTTATAAACTTGGCCATTTTTTCATAATAGTAAAATCCCTATCTGTAAAGTTAAAAAACTTCATAGACACAGCTGTACAGTAAGTTTAACACACTTGAAAATTTTCAGAATTCTGCTGTGAAGTATTTTTATTCCTATATATGTATAAATACAAAAGTATGTGTTTGTATATATATAAATGTAAATTTACTTATATAGATTTATATAGCCTGACTTCAGTGAGGTCTCATTAAGCACATAACAGCATTCACCTGATTTCATGTAATAAAAATTTGAAAATCAAGAATAAGGACTACTTAGTGATGAAAGCCTGCATTATTGCTAATCCTGTAATAAACCTAAAACATCTAAAACAAAGCAAACATATGAATTTTCACAAAGTGTTTCTTGCTTGATTTAACAAGGGATAAAAAAAATGTTTTGGGTACCCACTGTCCCTTATTGCAGCATATCTCCTTGTGTTACATCAGCCAGGCTGTACTTCAATATGCCAAACAGTCTAACAAATCCGTCACCACCACCTCACCAAAATGTATATCCTCTAGCAATGCCAAGACTGTTAATATTAACTACTTCTACAGCAGACAGAGAAAAATACTTAATTATAGGGCTCAACAAGTGCATAGGAATATTTGTTACTCTGCACTTTTTGGGTAAACTTAGGATTTTGATACATGTGAAGTCTATTAGACCTCGCTATCCCCAAAACTGTTCCTGACCAAAAAAAGAACTTGATCATAGAATTTTAAAATTTTTAACTCTTAAAACTACTACCCATTGAACTTTAAATCTTCTGTTTGGAATGACAGCCTCAGAGGCATGTATTCTGTCAACTACAGCCAAACAAGCAGCCCTTTCCTTATCTACAAAAAGGAACCCCAGCGTCTGGGTGAAAAAGTTCAAATGGGAACGCTTTCAGGAACAATCTTCAACTTCACTGAATCTCCAAATAATTTTATAATTCTCACATTCTATCAGAGGTATTGCAGATACATTATCTGCATCAGAAGGCACTAAAAGTGATGCACAATTTATTGGTTTTGCTGGTATTTTTGATCACACTTCCCTCAGTGTACTATACACTTGTGCTAGGGAACAGCAAATGTTGCCTCTTGTCAGTTTTCAATTATTTCCATTGATAAGTGCACCCACACCCCCCCGCCCCCATTTCTGTTAAAGCAGCACAACCATCCTCCTTTTGCCCTCAGTGGAAAGAACGTAGAAAAATAAAAGAGATTTAACTCTCTTTCCCTAACTCCTGATGGGGTTACTCATGGAATGCTACTTATTTTCCTATTTCAAAACTGTGCAGAAATAATTTTCTGGCAAGGTCTTAATATCTTGGGCCTAACCTTTTATATAGCAGTTCAAACTAAATATGAACAATATGGATTTTTCTGGACCAATTTCTTTTCTTTTAAAATAAAACACAGAATGCTATGTACCTTTCAAAAAATATACACTTGGTAAGAGGAAAAATTTTGTCTAACATTCTGTCAGCCTGAAGCAGACACCTGCTAGGGAGAATTTCACCCCAAGCCATTAAGCTCTGTCAGAATGAAATAGGGTGTCACACTGTAAAGTGGTAACCATCGCAGAATGTGATCTCGCTGGTTCATTCTTCACCTCACTCAGTGAAACAGTTTTACCTAGAATTCATCAATATGTAGATCACATTAAGTTACTGTTCTCATTCTTCAGATGTAGCTCTTCACCACTTAGAAGTTTACTTCAAACTTGTATTTTTATATTTATATTAAGTATTATCTAGTGAAAATCATATTAGCTGGACAGTCTTCCCATTATTATTTTCAAAAGTGAGCATTCTGACAGGGTATTTCAGAAATTCTTACCATCCTCAGCCCTTGGTTGCTGGGGGAACATGTAATTAGTAAGCACTGTTTTCTGTGTGTCAGGGTCAGCTTCTTTTTGAAGAGGAATAAGCGGTTTAGACTAGGAAGCAAATGAAAGAAGCATATGTTATGAGAAAACATGAAAAAGTAATATGATCTACATATCACAGAGCACACCTGTCCCATTACTTTGAAGACTACGCTCTGTCTTGTATCAAACCATTTCTCCTCTGTATAATTTTCACAAAATGAAGTTACTAACATGCCTGGCTTTGACCAAGAACTGAAGTTCAGTAATAGCTTTAAGAGAAAGGCAAACACTGCATGTTAAAAAAAATAACCCAGTTTCTTGCTAGGGCTTATTACTATCCCAAAGCAGGCTGATCTGGAATACACAGACACATCTGGCCTTTTAAACCTCAATCATGTAAAGAGAAAAAGCTCATACTGTTTTTTATATTGTCACCACATTGAATATTGTTCACCGCTTACAAAAAAGAGCAGGGATTTCTTGAAATTACTGTATTAGTAAAAGTGCTTTCATTATACACTTCTGGGACTGTATTTTGGGCAGCCCTGTACTCCTTAATGCCATTCAGGATATCTACAGATGGCTTCAATACACAGCAAAAATACAAGCTACAAGTGCGTGAGTTTCTGCTTCATAGCTTGGAACTTGGACAGTCACAAAGTTCAAAGGTGTGACAAGAAATCTAGCTCAAAAAACCAGGCATGTTAAGTTTCCCCAATAGTTTAGCTGTGGAAGAAACTACATGCTACACATTCAAGTACTAGCTTAGCAAGCAGTAACTCTCCAGTATAACCAAGTCTGAATTAAGACAAACAAAACCAAAAAAACCCTGACATCTATTAAATTGCATTTCCTAACAGTACAGAACTTTGCTAGAAGTATGAAAGTCTCCAAAGACAGGTAGGCTCAGAGTTGTTTATTTCAGAAGAACCAACATAGTAGCGTCAAGGAAGCACTGATGTATACCAGGTCTCACTATTTAACAGATGGCCCTGTTCTTGTCAATTCCATTAGGAATAAAGTCAACCATCTTCTATTTTTAATTTTTAAAAAGTTCACCTGGTTGTCTGATAGCCACATAGCAGTGAGCTGTTGCAGTTTTGTAAAGGTAAATGGCAAATTCTTCAGTCTGTAAAGTACAAGAATTTATGTCAGAACATTTATCAATACTGTTAAGCTTGTTAAGAATCAATCCTGCATTAGCCTGTAAAAATGTTTTAAAAGGACATTAACCGATCTAGTTAATAACTATGGACATTTGAAAAGCAACAGCATTTATATTAATTCAAAGCTATATCTGGAAAAACAAACAAAAACCCGCATTTCTCCCCAGATTAGCAAGCAGCTTTAAAAAAAGTGACAACGTAACTTGAATTTAACTCAGTTCAATGACTTGAATACAATTTTGAAGACAATTAGCCTGAATTAATTAATCTGCATCCTCAGCATTTTATCTTTCAAGATACATGCCAGCCAATTAAGAAAAAAATGCTACACCTGAAAACTGTTTTTTTCCAAGATACATGTTGGGAAAGTGGCTGCCCTGGATAACGGAAGCTCTGGCATTAATGGATAAATCAAGATACAGACGGAGTACAGAGAAGCTGGACTGGCAGGACAGGAGGGAAAGCTCAAACTTATCTCTCCCAATATATTTCAATTCTCCAGATTGGCAATTCCCAAAAGAGAAATGTTTTGTCCATTTTTAATGACCAGCTCTAATAAAACACAACCCTCTTTTCCCCCTTCCCCAGAACACTCGGTTGTTTTACACTACACTGTGATGCTGTTTCATGTCCTCCATATGCAATACAGGAAGCTAGCTATTAACTTTTAAGAAAGAATCAAGAGTTTTATGTAAGGAACCAAACTAATTCTCTAGAAAAATACATGCTAACAATCATGAATGTATTGAAGTCGTGCTTCAATGCACATGCCAAGTCATTAAAATAAAAACAGCTTAGCAGAACAGAACTGCAAGATCCAGAACACAACAAAAACATTAAATACATGCATCTCAGTCAGCTTCTAAGCCGTGTGTGAAATAAGGAAAGACAGCATATTTGTAACAACACCTCTACATTATTGTTGCATTTTATACAACTTCCACTTGAATAAATGCCTTCACAAACCTATTGTCACTCAGATTGATGACTTTTAATTTCTGCATATCACCCATTTCTTCAGGGAGAAATTCAAGCTTATTAGAATGCAGAAACAACACTGTTACATGCTTCCAGTTTCCAATCTGAAAAAAAACCCAAAGAATTAATTCATCTTCACAACTCTAAATATGCACATTTGTAGTGTTTTAAAACAATTAATATTACAGTTATAGTTGCCTGTAAAGTATAATTAGATTTATTCTTACATATTAAAACTTCCTAGTTTCAATACACTAGCAACAAATCTCTGCTTCTTGCTTAAAAAATTCAGAACTTCATTATTTGGAAACTTGTGTATTTGTATACATCCTCCTTTAAAAACATACAGAAAGACAACATACTCAAGAATTGCTGATTTGTTATCCCAAAGTTGTACAAACAGTTTAAAATACACTAAAAAATTCACTTTACAGTTTTGTAATTAAATACATACCTCTGATGGCAGCTCTGTTAAAAAGTTATGATCTG
Source organism: Falco peregrinus (assembly GCF_023634155.1). Lineage (NCBI taxonomy): Eukaryota > Metazoa > Chordata > Aves > Falconiformes > Falconidae > Falco > Falco peregrinus. Next base: position 61,818,097 of record NC_073739.1, read on the forward strand.
CAGCAAATGTCCTTATATTAGAGAGCTGCCCAACAGATGAAGGCAATGTTTCAATCTCATTGAAACTACAGTCCAGCTCTTCTACAGATATTAACCTGCAAAAAAACCCCAAATTACTTCTCTACAAAGGTTAATTAATCCAACTATAATTGCACACTAAGTTAAATGAAGTTATTAACTCTACTAATTACAAATCTGAAATTTAATTCAAAGTAGAACTCTGAGATCCACGGGAATTCAAATCCAAAAAAATCCCTTACTAATCGCCTAAAATATTTTGGGGGGGTTTTTTTTGTTGGTTGGTTGTGGGTTTTTTGGGTTTTCGGGTTTTTTTATATCTTTCTTTCTAAGAGAACATTCAGTGATAATAGGGGAGTCAGCAACATGAAAAAGTGCTAGTACAAGGCACTGAAAATATTCAGAATGGGACAGATCATAGCCAAACAGGAGCTGAGTGCAGTTTCTGAACAAGAAAAGAATTTCAAGAGTTAGAGAGAGTGAACCTAAGCATCTGGCAGTGAAGTAGTATTTTGTAAATTCTGACAACAACAAAAGATAACCTACATTGATTATAATAGGAGAAAACAAATTGAAACAAATACCCTTCATTTGTACAGAACTTGATTCTGAACCAATTATTTTTGCTGTCATTTGTGAGTTTTAAACTAAACTGCTGAACACCAAGTTCTACATTAAAAAAAACCTGCTGAAGAACAGGTGAAAATTCTCCTTGTAACATAAAAAAAGGTAAACATGTGTGTTCAGATTCACTTTTTCACAAGCTTTTTGATAAAGGTTCAATCATTTGCAGTATCTACCACAGCCACAGCTATGTTATTGCCAAAAAACAGGTTGAGGCAGCTGACTGCCTTTTTAAACATCTTGTTTTCTCCCACATTCAGTTTCTCTTTTACAGATTGGTGGCTGCATTAATACATGAGGAACATGTATGTTTTGATATTAAATAATACATGAAGAACATATATGCTGCAAACTAGAAGATATGAAAATGCTTTCAATTCTATTATGACATTAACATGTAGAAGAAATCAAATCAAGCAGGTGTAAAAACATTCAATAGTGGAGCCATTGTTGCAGAAAAGCACACAGAAAGGCAATTCAACCTTTTATTCCGGTGAAATACCTACCCTCCTATAGAATCTGGCAAATAAATTAACTGGTTTTCATCAATTTTAAGTGTTGTTACCTTCTTCAGGGAACCTGTAACAAAGTGAACAAGAAAATCAAAAAGGACACTTGAGTTCATTAAGCTTAATTTTAATTTTAAATTAAGGGGGCACAAAAACCTCTGCAAGTAACCACATCTGTATTCCCTGGTACGCTTACGGTGCTATATACCTAAGGAAATAAGCAGACAAGCTTACAGAACTTGCTTGCTAGCAAAAGGAGGGAGGAATAATGTTTTTACTTTGTTATAGTCAACGGTTTCTCATCTATTTACAAACCACTGTATAAAGTCAAGAACGCTCCGAAACAAATACAAGTTTTATTATTCAGTTACGCATTACAGCTTTATCCGAAACTGTGCTTTTAATTAACTGCAACTTAGATCTAAAATGCCAATTGTGTATTTTCAAGTGTTCTGTGTCTAAACTGTAAGCTTTTAAAGAACATGAATTAATTGAAAATACAAACCAATAGATTCTGGCAGCTGCTGAAGTGAATTACTGGATAACAGTAGGTCTTGCAGGCTTTCACAACCTGAAATACCTTCTTCAACTACTTCAATGTTGTTTTTAGAAACATCCAAGTAGGTCAGTTGTTTCAAAGTGCCTATGAACTATAAGCAAGAGAAAATAAGACATTTTTGAAAGTGCAAGTTCTAAACAAAATATCCAGCAGATTTGACAAACTGTCTCTCAAGTGTAATGCTAGAGGAAAGGAGAAAACTTATTTATAGTGCTGACATACAATTTCAAGCACAATATTCAAGCTTTATATTGAAATATTTTGTGTGGATCCACAATTGATGCTTTTCCACACACACAGATACACCACAGTAATTTTGCAGGTCTCTAAAATCAGTCTGCAAATTCAATGGTTTGATCAATTACTATAAATCAAGTAACAAGCTTTCGAACAGACTTCAGAGGTAGGTAATGTAAGGACATCATAAGGCTCCAGTGAAAGTCTTTTAATGCTTATTTTTGCCTTTTGTGTAAAACTATCCTACTGAACCTCAAAACCAACAACAATGAATCCATAACTGTACTAAAGAAACAAGCCAAAATACAAGCTTGTATTACCTCTCCATACAAACCAAGAATAAGCTTGAAAATTTCTGCACAATACTGTACTAAAATCTTCAGAGGGAAGATGCAGTCACTTTCACAAATTTTTACTTTTACTGTAAAGTTAATACATCCACTCAACAATTCAAGGAATAATTAGCTGAAGTGAGGAAAGACAGTAGAGAAGACTACTGATCGGGCAAGAAAGCCTCATGTCAGAAGACTGCTTAGTGAGTTTAAGTCTGAAAACAGACCAGCTGCTTCCCAAGTTTCAAATACTCATATACTAGCTTACTACAAGTACAGGTTCACAAGTACTACCAACAAGAGGGCAGCTTGGACCCCATGTAATTCTGAGAGATGTCAGGAACCCAGACAAAGTTAACAGAACATTTTCTCAGGAACTGGCTATGCCCCCTGGATATGCGGCACCTGAACAGGCACTGCTTGTTTTATAGCCATGACCATTAAAAATTCACACAATATTTATCCTGTAAATTCCTGCTTGCTAACACAAAATAATCCCTTTTTGGAAGGGCTACTCAACCCTAAATTTGATCCAGGATTTGATCTAGGATTTTTACTCTTTTCTGAACCAGAACATAATTTTTAGATGAGAAGTATACAACTTCCAATGGAAGAAAAGCTGTATACCCAGCTCGCCCAATCAGTGACAATTCTTAAGTGGACTAGTTAAGCATTTAAGTGGCATTTAGCCTTTTGACTTTAAGTAAAAACACAAACAAAAAAATTGTATTAACAATTAATGTTAATACAAAATTAAACATAAAAGTAGTGACTTTTAACATGTATGATGACTGACAAAGCAAATACTACTGTAAATTAAAATACTAAATGTTTAACACAGTAAAAGAACTTACCCCTGGAATAAGTGTTAGTCTATTACCATCCATCCAAAATTCCTTTAACCCACTCAGTTGTTCAAGTACTTCAGGCTGTAAAGGGAAGCCATTTGTTAAAAACTTCATATAAAAAACAGTGAAAGGCAAGCACAACTTCAGCGATCCATCTACTGCAACTTGAAGCAGTGTCTTGTTATAGCTGTTGCATACACTTCTTTAATTGGGTCATCAATGAAAATCCAGATAATTCACTGTCCTGATTTCGGCTGGGACAGAGTTATTTTCTTCTTAGTAGCTGGTACAGTGCTGTGTTTTGGATTTAGTATGAAAATTATGTTAACACTTGATAAATTGATAACATACTTGATAACACACATTTCGCTGTTGCTAAGTAGTGCTTACTCCAAACCAAGGATGCTCCTGTGCTCTGCCAGCAAGCAGGTACATGAGAAGCTGGGAGGGAGCAGAGCCAGGACAGCTGATCCTAACTAGCCAAAGGGGTATTCCATACCATAGATTGTCATGCTCAGTATATAAACTGGGGGGAGCTGGCTAGGAGACCTCTATCACTGCTCAGGGATTGGCTGGGTGTCAGTAACAGGTGGTGAGCAGTTATATTGTGCATCACTTGATTTTTTGGTGATTTTTTTTTCCTCTTGGGTGTTATTCCTCTCTCTCCCTCTCCTATTTATTACAATTATCATTGTCATTATTTATTTACTTTATTTCAGTTATTAAACTGTTCCTGCCTCAACCCATGAGTTTTACCTTTTTCTGATTCTTCTTCCCATCCCACGGGGGGTGGGAGTGAGCAAGCAGCTGTGTGGTACTTAGCTGCTGGCTGGAGTGAAAACATGACATTCACTTTTCGAAATGTGAATATATACTAGGTATACAAAAACCTTTTAAAAACTTGATCACAGCACTAAGTAATCATTTCAGTATTTTTTATAAAAAGTATTTTTTTTCCTCAAAGGGAACAAACAAGTAAGTGTTACATGTGTAATTTCCTCCTCCATGGATGATATCTAATAACAAATTCCATCAGCTGAGAGGATCTGTTTGTCAAAAAACACAATGACTTTGTGGTTTGGGGAAAAAGGAAAACCATTTTTTATTTTCTGGCAGCAAAGGGTGCATCTGCATGATATGAGCAAACCACTCCACCCATAAACTGAAGTGCAGGATTGTGCTTCCATTACAACTTACTCTTAAAAGTATCTTACATATCAGGGAACGACCACTTCTTGGTAAACATTGACATTGCATATGCTTCCTATTTAAACTTCTCTCTTAAGAAAATAATACAAAACAGGTGCTACAGCACCTTAACAGCTACAACTAAGTTCAGTTAAAATTCAAAACTCAATTTTGTGACACCGTAAATATGTAGAATTCCCACATAAATTGAAGTCCTGCCTCCCAATAATTCATTTTCCAAGAAAAAAATCTTAACTGAAGACTACCTTTCAGACAGATCTTTATCCCAAAAAGCAGAGTCAAACCTTTCTGGGCTTTTACCAAAATATCTTAATCAGGGAAGTTACCGGTAGTTGACCATTGTAGCTAAAAGGCTGGGAGAGATGAAGCAAATGGCCAAAACCAGACCCAAACAGGTAATTTTGCAGCCTGTACTTAGCTCCTGGTTGTTATGGCTTAACATGGGCCTGGGCACATTAGTTTAATGCTCTGATACTAATATCTACATTGTGATGAGAATATGGCAGTAAAGGTAATGGCTAGAGGTGTAATAACACTAATGAACAATTCCTAAAATACACATCCCTATCTGCCAAACCATACAACTAGGCAAGTGTTCAGCTCTGCACAACCTGCTGGTGGCACACAAAGGCTTGATTTTATTATATAGCAGGTCAGCATGTTCCACTATACTTCTATTCCAATTCCTTTATCCAGGCAAATATCCGTAGAAGCAGAGATACGTGAAGTGATTGTAGATGTAAGATGTATTTGTGAGATCATGAACAGAAAACAAGTTGATCCATGCTGAAAGAAAAATCTGAGCACCTTGACCATAAATACTGCTTTGAACAACATTCAAACTTAAAATTAATACAGTTTCCCTTGGATCTAAAGAGTTTGTAGACAATAAAAGCAGGTTACACACAGCTTATAAACATAATAGTTTGCTTATAATAAATTCCAAACACTTACTGGTTATCATGTATTTAATGTTGCAAGTTCTGTATAATTCAAACACGCTACTGTTAATTTTTTAACAGTACAGTAACCACACTATACCACAGAGTGCTATTTTCAAGTTGAGGAAAAATGTACTCATATTCATCAGAATATGCACCCAATTTTTATAACAGGTTCCATAAAGTAGTGTAAGGTACACCTAATATTTGCTCAGCAGCAGAACTCTCAAGCTGATGTTTACATTTTCATATTGACTATTAACAGATTAAAAGGATAAAGAAATTTATAAAAGGTACCAAGCTCTGTTACTAAGGCAAAACTCACCACTTCTGTGAATTCATTACTTCCCAAGTCCAGTCTCTCCAGCTGAGTCAGTCTGGACATGGTTCTGCACAGGAAGGGGATTAATAAGGAATTAGGTTTAAGAAAATACCAGTTACATCCAATATTCCTGTATTCAAACAAATATTTTAATCAGTATTAAGTAGTGATGCTGTTCTGTAACGGAATTACACCTAAATAAGGTCAAATTTTCATGTGCTGTTTAAACAGGCACATGCTAATGATCAGTCACACGGAATACATCTACAAAGCAACTCATCTACACGTTAGTTTAGAACAACTAAAGACCACTAGAGTAATCTTTGAGTAACTCAGTGACATTACGCTTCTTTTGAGCACTTCCTTTTCACCTACAGTCACATTAAGTCTTCTCAGCAGCCAAAGACTGGTCAACTACCTGTTTTCCTCTCAAAGACAGACAGACCACTGCCTAATGATCACCTAAATCTGGGAAGACCACTGTTCAATCACAGAAACCAACAACACCTTTCTCCCCCCTCCAGGCTGCTGAAAAAGTGTCTTCCATAGGATATGGTATCCTAATTATTTCTCTAGTCCTACAACAAATCAGATTCTTAAATTGGATTTTGTGACATATCAATATGCCTTAAGCCAACTTATGGCAAAAATTAAATCAATGACTGAAAGTAAAATCTGTTTTTTCAAGCTGTGTTTTGGCAACATTTTTCCTCTATTTAAGCTTACTTTGGGGACCCCACAGAGATTACCTACCACTGTACGAGGTGGTCTACGCAACCAGTACTCCAGTCAACGGCAGTACTACCTAAAAATATTTTCAAAGGGGCTGCAAATCCCTCACATGGAATTATGTTCTATATTTATTTAGTATTAGATTTCCATAGAGCAATTAACAACATCTAAAACTTTGACACATAAACCTTATGTGTGTACATACTCCAAAATTCTGGAAAAACTAAATACAAGAGCTTCCAAACGGTAGTCTTTCGTATTACCAGAATATTTTTATGAACACTAGTATACTTAAACACCTTCATGAGCACAAGATGCTCTATGCAGCTATTCAAAGTTTCAGTTGTTCTTCAAATACACTGCTAGTAATTCCGAATATACAATTCAAAAATTACATTCTGTTGAAAAATGCCTTCTTTATTGATAATATGATTATTAATATTATTCATTAAATAATCTCCAGAGATAATTACACTCAAATTCTGTCTATAGATTTGATTTTTATTACATTATAGTAAGTATGGGGGACAAACTACGAATTTAGCATAAGCAGGTAAAGACATGATCAAAACAAATGCAGAAGCCATTTTTTGCACTGCAAGATAGTATGTACAAGTTTTAGGGGAAAGCCTTTAACTCACATTACCACTATATCAAAGAAGAAAAAGAAAAAGCTACTTCCAGAATAACCTGAGAAACATTTCCCCGTCATTTCTGGAAGCTAATGAACAAGATGATTATCAGTTAGCCAACTGCTAGAATTCATTTTCCAATTCTAACAAATTATTTAAGTCTTTCTGAAATACTGAGTAACCTGAATTTCTCAAAGCTCTTATGAGATCATGGCAATATAAATCTTGCTGTATGTTACTAAAAAATTTGCCCCAGTGCATCTCCCACAGCTGAATACTCAAAGGATCTAGTATATCATTCAGCAGCTTTCAAAACTTCATGGGCAACACCACACTGTACTCCTACCAATGGCTTCAATTTAAAAAGGTTTTACATTTCTTCCGTTTTCAAGCTATGTTAGCTAGAGTGTGGGTTACTAAAGAGCAGTCCAGAAACCCAACGATGACCTAAATTTCAGCTTCAATAAGTAGACTATGGGAGATCACAGCTATGTAGAATTGATTTTGATTAGTTTCAATAATAAATTAAATAATAAAAATAATGAAGATAACATCAATAAGTTATTTGACAAAAATGGCTTATTTTAGTATTTTTATAGTCCTTTCAAGAGTCTTTGAGACAGTGCCTTGATTTTTATTTGAACTGAATTTTCAGCTTAGAAAGAAACACAAATTTTAAGAATGAAGGAAAAGAAGAGGTAATACCTACAAAATGAAAAAAGCTCAAACTCATTTAAGTGAATTTTTGATGAGGCTGAATTGACACACATAGTTTTTACTGTGGTTTGAGATGAACAGAATTTGGTCTTTTAGTTCAACATGAACTCTTATTTTAATGGTAAAAAACCCCCAGTCTCCAGACCACTACATTCCAAGGTCCAAGTGATTTTCACCCCCTCTTCCTCCTGTACACCATTCAGCTCTGAGGCCAAAATGTTTACAGAGCTAGCACCAGATTCACAGAATTTAAGCAATAAAGCTCCTCTTCTCCTCATTGCCAAGTTACACTAGATACACAAATTTCACTCCAACCCAACATCTAGGTGCTCCTTTCCCATCCTGCTAGTGCTACACCCTTAATGGTTCTAAGGCAACCCAAAGTTCCTATTTTTACTTTAATCTTTACTGTCTTACTAAAAATAAAGTAAAATAAAAATGCTGTTACAGTTTTTCATCAAGGGTCTTGGCATTACCATTTGGAACCAGAGTAAATATCTGAAAATCTCTCTCAAGTATCTGCAAAATTAATGTTAGGCAACTCTGACCGTATAAAACAAAGTAACTTCACTGATTTGGGGCCCTTTTTTTTTTATCTTGTGAAATTTCTTTTAATCTAGCAAATGTACCCACAACTGTAAAGCGTACACAAATGTGTCTGCAAGACCAGGGCCTCAAGTTATCTATCCCCATCCCACATTCCCCTCTCCCTCCCACCCCCCACCTCATCCATAGCACGTTCAGCTACTCTACAACTAACATCTCTTGCTTTTCTGTATTGCATGTTGTCTAAAGGTATACTAACGAAGTTTCCAATAATGTTAAAGTAACAGGAAAATTCAATGCTAAAGAAAGAGGAATATAGGACTGAAAAGCAATATCACTGAGTTAGACCTATTTCTGTCTTTGCCATGGCACTGTGTAATCCTCTCCCACAAACTGAAAAATCTGTTTCATAATGCGTATTATTGAACTTGCTGTCAAATCCATCCAACACTAAGGGATCAGGTAGTCTAAAATATGCCTCAGATTCCAATGCTGTCAACAGTCAGTTTCACTAAGGTTAACACTACAGGTTACTTCAAGTAGCATAAAAATCAAGAGGTATGTGTGACAGCAAGATTGGGCCCTCAATCATTGTAATTACACTCTCAAATAACTTGCTTCTTTCTAAAGAGGTTACTCTTTTTATTGACAATTAGGCAACAGACAAGCTTAAAAAAAAGTAAATAATTTTTTTATATTTCCACTGGACCATTTTCCCAACTTACCTATCAGATAAATGCCTCTACAATAGTCATCATGGTTTTGCTTTCCTTTCAATAGAATTATTTTCACTGAGCTGTTTTGCATTATAATACTGCCTCTTTTGCAGTCTCTGGCTACCGACAAGCTCCAAGCAAAATGATGCATTTGGCACAAAGCAAAGCTGATTTAGTGTGTTGGCATTAATTACCCATTTTGCTTAACTGGCTTTCAAGTGCTTCATGATTTAGTGTTAAAAAAATATGTGCATGTTCAATTCAGCAGGTGGGCTAGCTGATTTTGTAGGAATTTAACCAAATACATTTCTCATTACAAATACAAAAGAATTCACTGTAAGTATGAAAATATTAAAAAGGTGGGACTGACAGGGAAACAAGAAAAGATAGTTGTATCCTATAGCAAAATTATTAGCATGTATTGCTACATCTTATTAGCTTCATAAAAACCCCTTTGGGTTTTCTACACTGTTTAAAGCTGTATATAGCATGTTCCTTTTCAAACACATACTTAGGTTTGGAAAACTGTAAGTTCAAATTCCACTTCAGCTTCTGTTCTAACATAATAGTTAAAACCAGGCCATGGATGCCTTTGTTGACCAGGTCCACGGCTGCATGATTGCATTGTCATGAAAGGCAGATTTACCTCTTGCATACTATGGACATCATAATGAACTTTTTCTCTCCAGTGTACATCATACATAACAATGTATGTTTCTAGTGTCTCACTGTAGCAAAATACCTATTAAATGTTCTTAAATTAAAAAAATAAGTAGTCTCAATAGCTTTAATCTTCCTTAATTGAACTACAAGATCACCAGAAGAAATAATAAAGGTGGCAGCTTAGCATGTACTGTAGATCATTATGGAGGTTCTGCAGGGGATACCCTGATGACAGTGGCTGTTTAGTTTTCCAGCAAGGGTGAAACCCTGAAAACATGAAAGTTAACAACAACAACAACAAAAATTCCCAGCAACTTCAGCAGAAGTTGTATTTGGCTGAAGTGTATTACAACATTTGTTTAAATGTCTCTTATCACTACAAGAGACCGCTGTAAACTATGCTTTTTAAAATATTGCATGTAATTCATGCTGTTAGTGTTAATTATGGCAATTAAGGTCAGGGTGATTTCATAAACAAAAGCTATATTAGCTATAAGTTTCATTATAGCTACTGTTCCTCAGTTGGTAGTAACTTAATTTGCAGAGCTACTACCCCAAATTACACGTTCTCTGATTCTTTTCCACTGAAAATCAATAATAGCATAAAGAACAAAGGAGGAGAGACAGTATCTGTATGATATGAATGAATAAAATGCTTTGGAAAAATTAAATTAATTCATTAAATTTTATAAATTAAAAACTTCAAATTCACAGTTTCTGATGCTACAGATTTCATTCCATATAGGAGCTCTGGCATTTTTGTACAACAGACCACAGCACAGCATCTAGGCACACAACAAGGCAATCCCAATCGAACATACCCCTTGACCATGTCTTAGGCATATTATTAGCTCCAGTCACTAAGAAAACCGGCTGTTGTACTTGAAGGGCTCGCAATTCACACTTCAGCCTACTGCATGCAAGTCTCTGCTAGCATATGAGCTGGACAGAGTGAATATTCAATTGTTAGCTCCTCCTCCATGAAAACATCTTACATCCACCAAAACCAGTACCTCTCTAACAGTTTCTGCTGCCAGAGGGGGACCCATTTTATGCTACCTTGCAACGAGTTCAGGACTTCACAGCTGCTTATTTATATCCCATCTTTGGGAACTCTGTTTCCCACTTCATGGACCTTTTATACCTCTGTTAACCCACTTAAGACCTCCAGGGTCCAAGTCAGAAAATTCAGTGCATTGCTCTAGCTCATAGAAACAGCAGGAACTGCATCATCATCAGCCTGGGCTTGTTTGATGAAATGAGCGAGAATTGCAAGGCAGGGTTTAGAAAGATGCTAGATTTTAAGAGAGGATCAGATTCGTGGTTAGAACAAATGCTGTAAGAATTTCCAGAACTATTTTACTATTACAGAAAACACATCTAAGGAATATGCTGCCACTATATTAAACAAGCCTATTGCGTTGTGAAATAGGTATGGCATAACAGATTCCATGCAGCACAGTAATGAGTTATTTTCTTCAGCCCTGAACTGTACTGAAGTTAAAAAAAAAAAGAGTCCAAGTCGTGTGAATTGCATTCCTTCAGTCATTCTGAATACACATTTCAAACTCCACACTTGATTTAGAAATAATCATCTTAATTACCAATCCTAAGCTTCAGACACACAGCCATCAGAACTGTACCCAGACAGGCATCTGGGTAGCCATATAATACTGTAAGCAAGAAGCATCAGACATCTCAGAAATCATCCTGAGGTGCCCACATGCTGACTGAAAAGCTCAACAGGTGGATCAGAAATCCACAGAGCTGGAAAGGGACAGAAGAAGTGAAAAAAAAAAAAAAATATCTCTGCATATGCATATCTTTGAATAGGCAGACCAGGCAGTCTGAAAGGAGACACAATTTCACCTGTACGAAGCGAAAGTTTCTTGTGACAACTTAGTCCAGTTACTTACTTTTAAGCTGTGATCTACTTTTCAATAAGCACTACATTATTAGTATAACTACAGAAAAAATCCTCTCCAAAATAGTTTTATATAAATGTCATCTATACTTACTTTGGCAATATTTTTAACTGGTTTTCTCTAAGTTCCAATATCTGGAGTTTAGTTAATCTGTAACAAAAGCAAAAGAATTTATCACAAAATACTGTAATTTATAATCTGAACTTATTACATTGCTGAATCTCAAAGAAATCTACAAGTTTAAAATATTTTTTGTAAGAATACAAACATGTTTTGTGGAAAAATATGCATGTTATTTTAAATTCGTTTATTCATTGGTGTTTGGTTTTAGTAAAGCAGCAAACAAGCTCTTGCCTGCTTTTCTGTGCCTGTTTGAACACATTTGTTTTCCTTCCTCCCAAAGATTTTAAAGCACTTCATTGGATTCATTATGGGTACATGTTATCAACATATACAGAAATACACAGGAAGTAATAGAAGAAAAGTAGTATCAGTCCACACGAGCTACGATGCTGAATTTCTAATACTGGCAATGTATCAAACCATTTCATATAAAAAGCCTCATCACAGGAATACCTGTGGTCTTCCACATAGTAAAAACAACCTTTACATTCATCTTGTATTTCCTTCCATATTCTCTTTCTAGTCAGCTGCTTAATCCATTTTGATATTTCTGTTAGAAGGCAGTTTGACCTTTCTGTCAGGATATCCTTGGTTGCAAGATAGATAAATAACCTCTAAATCCCAAGCTCAACTGCTTGGCCAAGTTAAGTTCAAAGCAGTCTCGACATTCAAGCAATGTACCATCCCCAGTGGAATTTTCTGCATCAGGACAGCAGCACCAGGACTATCTCTTTGTTAAATGAAATGCAGAATACAGACACGATTGTAAAGGCAAGAGTTCTACACGTGACGTATGAACGGCCTTTACACAACACAAAATAGGGTTATTAAGCTCCCTGAATCAAAAAGGAGCTTAGTGACTGGTCTTTCCTGAAGGTGTTTAACTGAGTATGCTGTAAGGACAGAGACAAAAACCTTAATGGAAATTAAGTAGTAAGAACTAAAAGTAAAAACAGAAAGCTGAAAACAGTACTTATTTTTCCTCTAGACATTTGCTCATTTTTGGATGAATTTGAAAGTAGCAATCTGCCACGCCTATGAATAGCCTAAGAATACAGCAGTCACCTTGGAACAGAGCAGAGGCCAACACAGCCCAGCACTGCAAGCAGCACTTGACATCTGGCAGCAGCTGCTGGAGGGGAACCCTCTCCCCCCCAGCTACTCAAAGAAAAACCAACACTCTAACAGTACTGAAAGAATACCCTAATAAAAAATCCAGTTCACAGCAATATCACTGCTGTCGATCTAGCGCACAACTTGCAAATGACTTCCTAGCCTTCTTACCCTACCTGCATCCTAAGATACCCGTCTGTGACAAAACAGAACTTGCTTGTTTAAGCACCTTCAGATTTGAATGGCCATTTTGGGCTTGGACTTCTGAACTCTAGAACAATCAAACACTGCATCAGGCTCCAGTTGGTATTTTGCTTTGATGATAGTGAAAAGAGCTACGCCGTTTGTAGCTTTTCTTATGTGTATGCAGTCAAATTTCTCAGTTGAATGCAGTAGAAGCAAATCTCCATTCATATGCTAAACTATATATATGCACACCCACACTGTTGATTTTAGCCAGAACTGACTGTACTGCACTTCTAAGAAGCTAATTTTGTGAAGTTAAAGGCTGCCTTTGGTGATAGAAAGGTTCATAGCTTTGTGTGACCTTGTTTCACATTCTACTCTTTCTTCAGCTGACCCTGAGAAACTGGGAGATAAAAATACCAAATTTCTTACATGTAGAGCTACACAGGGGCTACTCTGGAAATATTTTCAACCTCTACTGGCTGGGGGATTTAGGCTGTTTCTAAACTAGTAACTTTACTGCAGTAATTGATGTGAAATACTGGACTGAAGCAGTTGTCACTTCTTCCATTATGACTGGAAGGGTTAATTCAAGCTTAATGTAAAAATACGTATCAGTCAGCCTAGCTGCTCTTTAAATTGCTGGTGACACCCATGCTAAGCATCTCAACTGCTACAATGGAACAGAAAAACACATTTAATCTGGAGAAGAAATACAGAGAACTAGTCCACCCATACTAAAAAAAAAAACAGAAGTCACAGCGGCAGAAATATATGATTTCCTGTGCCATTCTATCACAAAGATCTATCAACACTCCTGTGGAAATATTTTATTTCTCAACTTGAAAAACCCGTACCCACAGAAATATTGACACATCACCTAAACACAACACTGTAACAGAGCATTATTCAACTTTAAGCGTATCTGGTGGAATAGTCTCAACAAAATTGTTGTTGCAGTATTGTTATTGAATGTCACCAACTCAGCTTGCTTTTAAAGTGTAGCCCAACTTTTAAATAAATTTTTTTTAAAAATATATCTCTTGCTAGGATAAGATCAATATTCTTCCTAAATCTGATTTCTTGAACTATACAATCTGTAAAAAATGTAAAAGAAATACATAGCAGGTATGCTTACAAACTTGCTGTTCAACAGCAGTCATCTTAGAAAACTAGAAATATTTCATAGAGAGATGCTCTTTATTTTTCACCCCCTTTGCAGTTTTGCTAGTGCAGAATTATTTGTTTTTAATTGTAACTAAAATGCAAAGGCAAAAGAACTAATATTCGTATCCTATAGCAGGCTGCATTTGCAAAAGTTTCAGCAAAATTGCAAATATGTAACTCAGTTAAGTCCCAAATTCAATTATCCTTGTACATTTATTTAAAAAATTATCCAAAAGTGGATACTACTAAAAATATCTACTACTGCAAATACTACTGGCAAGTTGTTGAGAAAGAAGATTAGAAGTAAATTAATTGCAACATCACAGCCTCTGGAAGCAATATCCCATCTTAGACGACATTCTCAGAATTTTTTGAATGCCATGGGTAAGATGTCATTCTATCTTATATAGATCTATATCTATATATATAGATATAAAAATATAGAATATTTTTCTATAGAAGAGCAACACCTTGATTATCTTAAACACCTATCAGTAAATAACATCACCCTTTTAAAGCCCAGTCTAAAAATTAGCATGTAGTGAGCTTCAAGTTTAGAATGCTTTGCTTATGTGTTTTTTGATGGTGTTTTGCATTATGTATATTTAAATGTAAATATACGTGATGTATTTAGATACAACAGATGGTCTTCTTCAGTAAACATAAGCAATTCTCAAGACTTCTGTGCACATGCATAAAGGCTAACTCCAGGATCTGTGCCAATATTGATGCACTGATATAATTCAAATCAGAATTTGGGAGTGGAGAAAAAACCCTCATTTTCTCACCTCAGAATTCCAAAGAAACTGGCACATTTTGCCAAAAGTCTGGTGACTTTTTAATAAGCCTAACAGGCTGGGCTGGTACAACATCTTTGAAGGACACCAAGTATGTAACACTCAAAGATTGGATAATCTTGGCCTCAACAGCATGCAAAGCTTTAGCACAAATTTTGAAGGTGAGAACAATGCATGGAAGTAAACTTAATGAAATGCTGCATGGATGTATTAAAAGTAGCCTGCATTACACAAGGTTTTCTTTGCTAAGCATCAGGCTTAATGTTACTGACAGAGGTGCTCAAAGACCCATTTTGGGACTATCCTCTTTAATGCTTTTTAACAGCAATCTTAAATGATAGGAAAAAAGTTTAAGTTGTTTAATGCCACAAAACATAGTCACAGACAATACAAGGAATTATTAGGACACTGTAGGGGGAAAAAAACCTGTACAACCTTAAGGACTGAAAAAAAATAGACAAGTGACAACACGCCATAGCACCAAGCCAAGCACTCATGATTTCTTTGTAGAGTCATCAACCATTTCTGAGCTGTCCAATGCATTAGTCGATCATGTGGGAAACAACACTTGGTGGCTGCCAAAAAGGGCTAGTAGAACACTAGAGCATAACCACAGACATTTACAAGAAAACAAGAAAATAATCATGACACTGTACAAGCCATGAAGAGACTTCATTTGAAATCTAAATATAGCTATATATCATCATTCCTTGTCAAAAAGAAAATTAATTCAAACTGAAGCTCGTTCCAAGATATATTAATATAATCAGGCATAAAGGAAAACCTGCCATGCCAGAGGGAAAAAGAATTTTGTTTAGTCTAACAAACTAAAAAAAGAGATGTGAGAACACTGTAATAGCAGCAAGTGAGAGAATGGGGGACAACTCTCATGAGACATGATAGCAATTAAACTGTGGAACAAATCAATATGAACCGTCAGAAACTGAAACTACTTTTCTAACCTGAACTGCTGGAACAGAGACCCTGACACATGGAACATAAAAACCATGTCAGCTTTAACACAGCATTGGTTCTGGTTTTAAGAGACATTATAGCCTATAGTTGTCAGTAAGGCAGGCAACAAAACTCAAGTTACTTCATGTGTTCCCATGTAACAAAAAATAGCAGCTATAAGCCATACACAAAACAATTAATGCACCAAACTGTAAGAAGCTGAAGGCTTGTCCTTTATGGGAATAACCAACAATACTCTAAATATTCCAAAAGATTCTACCAGAGCTTTTTTGTTTGTTTGTTTTTAAACTAAGTATTCCCATATTGTGAAGTACAAGTTAAAAGACCATCTGCACTAGCAAGTGTTTGCGGCAGGGGTCCTCGAACTACGGCCCGCGGGCTGGACATGGCCCCCCAGGGTCCTCAATCCAGCCCCCGGTGTTTACAGACCCCCCCCCCGCCCCCCCCGCCGGGGGCTGGGGGGAAACCAAGCAGCCGCAGATGACTGCCTGCCACTGCATCCGCGCCGGCCCCCTGGTTAAACAGTTTGAGGACCCCTGGTTTATACCTAGTTGTAAAGTTCTGGAGTGGCAGAGCAGTCTCATTACTCACAGAAGCACTCAACGTCAAAGGGGTCTGAACCTTACTTCTAAATATTATACTAATTCACTGTTTTCTAGTTTATTTGATCTAAACACTAACTTCTTACAGAATAGTATTTATTCTGTGCAATACATCAGCAGGCAAACTCATATGAATATTCTGAATTAATTTTAACTACAGCTGATGAGAAAAGTCGTAACTTCAGTTTCATTCTCCTAGCTACAAGCTAGGATGCTGCAAGTCACTATATTTTAAAAACCAAGGCAGAATCCTTCATAGCTATTAAGATAAACACTACACTGGAGAACTGGCTTTCAAGCTGCCTTCAGTAACTGATTTATTCTTATGTTGTTAGTAATTAATGACTTCACCATTTCCGTAACCATTAAGCATTATAGAAGTAGATAGTGATTAAGAAAGAATTATAATTAGGCTTTCTAAAGCTATGTTATGTGTAAGATTAACTACTTGTAAGACCAACTGCGTCAACCTGAAGTCCTCAATTTCATCCGTAGTGCTTATCTTTTTACTAAGAAAATCTTGCCATTTCATTAGACTATTAAAAAGCAGAACAGAAAAATGTATAGGCAATCATGAAAATGCCAACAAGCAAAGACTACACATCTTCCAGATATTTCTTCTTCAACCTTAATGAGGGCTTTTGAAATGCAAACTTTGTGTACAAGAAGCAAGCACAATAATTAATGCTCCTGCATCATAAGCAGCTTTTTTGTTAGCTGAGTGTGTAACAGATCGGGTGCTTTTAATCGTTCATCAGGGAAGGACTAATAATTGGACAGAGAAGAACAGGCCAACAGCTCCCATCACAGATGACTAAAACTAATGGTCACTAAAGACTGCATCTTTGCTCATTCTTTCATTGTAAATCTCCTAATCTGCCAAAATTCTGCAGCACTGTATTTGGGGGCTTTTCTAATCTCTTATGAACTGTGCTGACCCTACTATAACCACACAGCTTAAGGCAACTGCTTTCACACAGCAATGTGCATGGTTAACTAACAGCCCAGAAAGAGAGGATTGCTGGACATGGGATGGGGCAGGAGAGTGACAATCTAGGAAGCTAGCATAAAATAAGAGTGATGAGCGGGAGGAAAAAGCAAAAACGGCTAAATCAGCATGATAAGGAAACAGGATGAACTATCCTAATCTAGGACTCTTCCTTTTAAAAATATTATCCTTTCACTTTTGCTCCCAAGATTTAATCCTTTTAAAAGAGGTAAGGGTTTAGCATTTTTCTTGTATGTAAATTACTATGTGGAACAATCTTGCTTAGTCAGCACACTGTAAATATGCTAAGTCCTTCAGAAAGATTCCTAACAACAAGGCACTTGAGAATTACAGACATGCACGAAGGAGAGGACCGTCAGTGCATCCAGGAAAGGACTAGTGGCATTACAGACGCCATTATTTGCTTCACTCCAATTACTAAGTGACAAACCTGTACTTCAGAAAAACTAGTCTGCTGTACTTACCAGAGCTACATTGTAAAAGAAGCAAATGTTTACATGAGTTATTTCTTGATATTTCATAATCATTCTGTCTGTCCTTCAAAAGCCCAGTTGAAAAATAGTGATAAAGATTCAGGGTTTTTTACTATAACAAATATGTGCCATATATCGATTGGTAATGTGCACTTCTTCCCTTCCTCCAGTTCATACTTTGCTTGAGAAGCAGCAGAAACTGCTCTGCGTGAATTTAAAACTAAACGTACATACCAAGTTTCAAATTCAACTTACCTGCCAAAATTGGCTGGCAAAAACTCAAGAAAAGCATCATTCAGGTACAGCTGCGTTAGGTTTAACAGTTGGGAAAATCCATCTGGAAGCCTATACAGAAGTAAAATAACGTGGCGCTTGTTTCAATTGTAGTCAGTGCATTATATCATATTTTCTTAAAGAACAGTATAGCATTTAAGTCCTACATATTGATAACATTAAGGTGGCACTAGAATTTCTACAAAGTTGTACTACATACTTGTTCTCTGTAACATTAGTTTCAAAATTATTTTTAAGTATGGAGAACAATATCTACAAGCAATAAAAATTACAAACAACAAATGTAGTCTTGCTAAGTATTTGTGATCTCCTGACACCTAACATGGAGGAGGTATTTATTAAGAGACAATAAATCAGATAAAAACCTATCCAACACCTTTTTTCCCCCAAAAGAGTTACAATGTACAAAGTTTGTATCTCTGGCAGTGCTACTTGGGGCAAATTTTGTCACTATAGAAGGTGACAGGCAAATATACAAGCTAAGCTTGAAAAACAATGGTACAGGCTTTAGCGTAAAATTAATTCTGTTATTAAGAAAAAAAACTTTTTTGCATCTTTACATTCACAGAGAAGTGATGAGCTTAAAGCTGAAAGCTACATGGTACAATGCAGGACTGCTCACATAGCCTATTAACTTGGGAAAAATACTATAATGACATAGCTATCCTTTATCACAGTGCAATGAAATTAATGAAGATACTTCTCAGGTAACTCTGTTCCTTGCCTTCAAAGGCTGGCACATGTCTGGGGCAAACCGGATCTCAGCAGTGTTTGCACAAAATATAAAACATCAAAAAAAATTTACAAACTTACTTTGAAATTGGATTTACGCTGGCCTCAACAACTGTCAAGACTTTACAGTTTTTTATATTTTCTGGAAACTCCTGTATGCCTGCAAGATACAGGGAGAAGTAGGGAAATAAGTCTTAAATTATTAGACTCCATCACAGGCATAAAAATGATACACATGAAAATTACTAGCCATAAAAACTTTAATTCATTTAGCAACCAGTGGGCTGTTTCTCTCATATTTAATTTCAGATACAGCTCTCAATTCCTAAAGCATTTCATACTGCAGCTTAGCAGGCAGCTCACCAAGCAGCGTAACAGAGACACAGTAAACGAACAATTTCCACTTACATTCCACATTTCACTTTACATTACCAAATATTAAAGTACCTGTACTTTGCAACGTACTTAAGATCAGGCCCTCAGTCACATTCATACACATGGTAGAACAAAGTTTCCAACAGGATCAGTTTGTCAGATGTGTGGCTTTTATGACATCCAGGCAAAATGGTTAGCCTTCAGATCTTGAAGTATGTTTACAGCATTCATGGTTCTGAACAGATATCCCAAAACGTGACACATGTTTGCTGTTAGCTTCAGATTATTTGTAGAGAAGGACAAAACTGCTGCAGACACACTCATGTCTGAAAACTGTAAAAATAATGAGCCTCCTCTTTTTACAAGATGGACTCCAGAAACACCAGAGTGTATTTCCAACCCACGTATCTGCCAAATTCATATTTGTCAGAAACTGATAAAACAGGCCTTGGAAAAAAAAAAAAAAAAAAAAAAAAAAGACAGGTATCCACTACATCAACAGGAAAATAGTAGTGAATCATTCTACTGCCCAAGACTTTCTCCTCAGTCTTTACTACACCATAAAACCAAATAAAACCACAGTTATCACAACTGCAGTTGCATTTGCAATGTACCACTACATTCTTTTTATAGCCCGGGACAGGTGTTTTTTTTTTAAATAAACTTGTCCCAAGTATAGCAATGATTCATACTGCAATCCTTCTACTTGGATTAAAAACACATTATTTTTTCAAGAAAAATTCATATGCTAGTAAAATAAAGTTAGTTTAAAAGAACTGGGTTTTTTTCAGGTAACAGAAATCTCAGCTCTTTGTCTTTTAATTAATGCATGTAATTGTGTCTGCTTCTAGAGTGCTTTATCAGGTGTGTGGAGACAGCAGCCTGAACCCAGGGAATAATGTTCCATTCAAAAAACGAACCATTAAGAAGGAACTGTACTTTGTGGATGCTTGCTTTTAGGCTAGTGAAAGTCTGAAATTTCATGCTGCTCCAAGCAACATAACTCTCTTACAGTTCAGCTGCAGAGGGAAAGACAAGGACAGTATGCCTTCTCATTCAGATTGGCAGGTGGTACTTGGTTATGTCTCTCCATATATCTGTTCTGAGAATACTGGAGCAGAAACGAAGCAGAAAATACATGGCAGAGCATCAACTGCTAAGTCATGTTTTTACTTACATAAGAAATCACAAAATTTCTGATGCTAGCTTAGAGTTTGTTTTTTTCTATGTTTGTGTAGTAACAAGATTGAACCAGTGTATTAGGACTTAAGAGATGGCAGTATCACCTGACAAGGAAAGCAGTCACAAAACACATACTTTCACATCAAGTTAACCGGTGATGTTGAGTGGCCAAGTCACCATGCTGATTGTTCCACAAATTCAACTTAAGTACAAACACCATTTCTGTCAAAGTAGACTTTTAGGTCTTTCTTGAAAGGAACTTGTCATACTAAATGGTTTAAACTGTTTCTTTTAACTCATACCATGAGTTGTACTCTGTTACGGAGAGGTGAAAGGCAAGAAAAGCACACTAAGCCACAAAGTTAAACCAGGTGTTTAAATACCTCTGGAGTATCATGGATCCTTTTGGGAAATACCTTGTTGAACTCCAGAACAATAACATACAGAAGCAGAGGGGACCAGGAAGAATTGAACCATCAACTGTAATACAGACAAAGATTTCTGACACTTCTGGTTTACTGTGTGTGTTCATGTATATGCACACATGTAAATAAAAATATACCATTACGTATATATGGCTTCAGCCATGTGAAGTTTACTGGGGTGGTGAATGGACTCGAAGCAGAAAATGACAGCAGGGCATACTGATTGAATTCACTTTATCATTCCCACAGTTAAAAAATAAAACTAAAAAGGTAATACATAATGTAACAAAGCTTTATTTCTGGAAAGCAGCAGTGGTATTTTCAAGTACAAAGATAGGTTTAAAGAAAGATTAGAAAACTATCATAGAAAGACTATAAATATATTGCTGTCATATAATCTTTGTATTAAGAGAAACACACTTCCAAAAAATGTAAATACACATGTTCTTCCAGTTGTAGCAAGAAACCTCTTCCAACAAACAAGAATGTCCAAACATACAGATGGAAAGTATCTAACATGACACAGTATCCTAGGCCATGGCAGACAAACAAATACCTAACACATAAGAGGCCCATACAGATGAAGTTATGGATGACTTGCATGAAGTGATCTACTGTCTAAAAACCACATCAGGACCTCTTTACTCTGATGATACAGCTTTACCTTCTTAAAATAAGTGTTTGCATTAACCAGAGTAAACCACCACTAAGCTCTTCCTTCAAGGCAGAATTATGTTTCAGACTCACTCTGTGCCATTAGTGTTGCTGTTTGAATCACACAGATTCCCTAAACTTAGTTTTTCTGAAAGATGGTCACACTACTGGCCTTGGCTTGGTCCTCGGATGAAAGACTGCTCTGGTTCAACATATTAAACCTCATGTTTTTAATATTACTATTAGTTTCCACTGCCTGTGTCAAGAATTCACTGAAGCACAGAAGACTTAAATCTGTGATAACTACCTAGAAAACAAAACACACAGCACATCTGCTAGAGAAGAGAATGTCAATGTAAACTTACTCTCCCAAGAACAGCCAAATAAAATATTAGCTATCCAAATACAGGCATGTTAGATCAGCATGCTTTTGTACATAATCCGAGGGCTCTACAGTAGTCTCCTGCTTAACTATGCCTTGGGCAACAACAGAAATTCAACTGATAGGAGAAAACTAACAGTGAAGGAGCCCCTGAAATTAATTTTGCTGAGAGCCAGTACCGTTATGGTACACACCATCTTTATCAGCCTCACTCAACACTTTAGTATGGGTAAATGGTAGCCATCATACAAAAGAGCAGTAAATTGGGAATGACTGCGTGAAATATACCTCATGCTTGTAGTACACATTCAGAAGACAGAAAAAAACTAGGAGACTGCTGCCCTCTACCATGTGATAGGAAGCTGCTTACTAACTGTCTATACAACCACATTCACTCGCTTTTCCTCAGCTATACTCCTCTCCTGCATGCTAGAAACATGCAGTTACTGTTGGGTTAGTATTCTTCCAGTTGTCCCATCAAGAAAGCAAATTCAAAAAGCAAGTAAGAAACAAGAATAAGAAGGCAGAGAAACACCAGGAAAAGATACGAGAGAAGGATAAAGGACTGTAAAGAACACTTTTTAAGAAGATCCGTTTCTTTGCTTTCTACCTATTATTAGTGTCCTGAATCTTCTTCCCCATTAAGGAAGATCAGCAAACCTCGAGGGTCTCCATGATAACATCCTTCCACACTCCTTTTGTAACACTGTGCTAATTAATCCATTTGATAGCCAACCCCACCCTCCATGAGCGTCTGATCAAATGTGCACTGCAAGTGAGACCCACATTGCTTTCTAAATCTCATTTTTCTTCTGAATTTTTTACTGCTTCCTTTATACACTGATAGCAAAAGATTATAGAAGACACTGGAACAGATTACTTGGGGGTTACCTAGTCTGTTGCAGCCTTATCCCACTTTCCTTGAAAAGCATCAAATGGACAGGTTTTTTCTCCCAATGCTTCATATTTACATGATAACCACTTGTCATCCCCAACCCATTTCAGTGCTGTTAACTGATTTACAGATGACACTTACTGTTCTCCAAAAACACACAAACCATTGCACTTGTGGACTATGACCATTTGCAGAGCACAACAGGAGAAGATACAGTTTGTTGGTAATCTTTAATTCTAACCACCAGACCCAAACTGAATTGAGAGCAAAGTTCTTCTGGTGGTGTAGTTTTCCACAGAAGTGAGATTTACATAACAGCTTTTAGTATTTAATTCTGTGTTCCTTCCTCCCTGTTTTCCCAAAGTTCAGGCACTTTTAAACTCACTGGCCAGTTTCTACTAGAACCAACACTTATTGGAAAAGAAAGGGGAAAAAAAAAAAAGAAAGAGAGAGAGAGAGAGGGCAGGCAGGACTGGAAGATTGTTAAGAAAAATTTGGCAGTAAGGTAATGAAAAGGAATATAAGTAATATAAAATTCTTGTCTGGACTAAGCCAAAAGCAGAAAGCACTCATCATTCAGAACTCTACTTTGCAAAAACTCACCAGCTTTACCAGCCTAACCTAGAAAGCGGTGTTTAAACACAGTCCAAGTCCAACTGTGGCACATGCCCAAAGGGCATACCAAAAAGGTCATATAGGCATTTCGGGTCAATGGCCACAAATCTGAAGGTAATCAGCTTCAGTTCTGGATCACATAACATGGCTGATATATATATGGAATTTTGCCTCATCTCCAACTCCCCAGAGAGCAATGATTGTTTTGGCACAGCTTGTCAGAGCAAATGTGCACAAATGTCCCTCTGTTTAGACTGGATTAAGGCAACTGTAAGTATAACTGGGGACCTACTCACCATGTTGAGTTCCACTCAACTCCTCCCATACATAACATAATCCTTTCCTATCACCAGGGTCAGCACAACTTGCTGAGCAGAACAGAAAACTAGGCTGACTTTCTCTCTCTATATTGGATAGCACTTTTTCACTCAGAAATACTGGAAGTTCTGGATTTACAGAAAATTGTGCAGATCACACCTGCTGCTGTCAGAATCCTTCACTGCAGTGGATCCCAGAGCTGAAATGCCCATATGCTCCTGTTCCAGCCCCACTGCAGATGGGGGCTTGCTCTGCTCTCTGTACTCCAGTCATGTGGTTATATTTTTCTTCACAATCAAATGCTTAAATTAAACTAATATGCTCAGGCTTCAGTTACTGAAATGATTACTGCTACATGACAGTAGCAGTGCCTCCAAATCAAGTTCCACCTCTTCTCATACAGAAATGTTTTAAATGGGGCGGGGGGGTTGGGGGGAAGACTATTGGTTCAATTCCTTTCAGTTCCTAAAAAGCATAGAAAAATCACTAATGCATACACAAGGACCTGTGGAAGCCCTACGGGTGATGTTCCCAAAGGAATGAGTTTGTTTACAGCTAGATCTCTCAGTTTGTGGGAAATGTGAGAAAAAAAAATTCTCTCCAAACAGGCAAACCAAAAAGCCCTTGCAAAGTAATCGAAAGTACAGCCCACTGCGCTCCCATCCCACTCTGGACCCTTACAAGTACAGAAGACAGAGGCAAATATTATAGGCTCAGTTTGCATGAATACGAATGCAATATTAATTCTGTACGCTCTTCTCTCATTCATCCTGGTCTCAACTTCTGGACAAGCAGCTATTAAGACCTGCCAGAAAGCAGCTCCACTGTCACAAAAAGCGTACCTTTAGTTTATTGTTCCACTCAGGCCTCTGCTACAACTGTCCTTCCAGCCAATACAGATCAAACTTGCCAATCAAAATATTTTCACAACTCAAGAATATACACCATAACTCTCCCAAAGATTACGTAAAATTTGTTTGCAAAAACTGAAATTTCAAGCTGAAAGCTTAAACTATCAGTTACAGTCTGTATTCTTACATATTTATATAATTTGTTTTAATTTGGGATTTCTGCATACCTTCTGAATTAAAAGCAGCACTTTTCATTATTCGAAGCAGAGTGTTAGAGCCCAGTCAATTCACTGCACAATGCTAACCTATCCATCCTTCCTTTTGAACGTTCATTCCTCTTTCGAACATTCTTAGAGGATCCCTTGCCGCAGCTGACTTCAGATTAACCAGGATCTCAGGTTTCCAAGGCCAGGCCTGCTGTAACACCTGCCTGCTCAGAGCTGAAGTTGCAGCTCAGCACAAGGTTAGCAATCGTGTACCTGTGCATAAGGTGGTACTCAGCACTCTAGTTGTTGCCAAGCAGCTTAGAAGCCTCTGGCTTATTTAGTGAAAACCTATCCCAAAAACCCCCATCATTTCAAGAAAAAGGAGGAACCATTGCAAATATACATTAGTCTAGCTCTGCAAACAGACATCCCAAAGCTTTTGAAATCTCCTATATGTCACATCAGTTGCCCTCCACTCCCAGCGTCAGAACTGTAAAATTCTTTGCAGCTTGGTTCTCCTTGTATACGAGCTTTACAGAAGCCTTGCTAAAAGCAAAAATATATAAGCTTGAAGACCTATGGAAAAGACCTACACTTCTCAGGAAGTAAAACTCAAAAAAATCAATCTGTAATAGATTTAACCTTTCATCGTTAAACTTATTACAGATTTAATAAAACACCAATTTAAACACAGTTATATACGCTTTTCATTCTCCACTCTCTCCACTTTGTTTATGCAGAAAAGTTCACTTCTGAGAAAAACTTCTATCAAGGAAATTACTAATCTAAAAGTCATACAAAATCATGACAAAATTCTGAAAAGAAACTCCATTGGATTTCTTGATTTTTCATTGAAGTGATTTTGCTTGACATATATCTACCTATAGTTTAGTAAGCTGATTCACCTCTCCATCTTAATTTTACAAAGTCCTTTCCTCCAGTTCTACACACTCTGAAAGTTTTAAGGTTTCCTTTCCCATTTGTCCTCACCTTTAACAACTGTCACTTGCAGGGTTGTATGCTACGACTGTGCTGGAGGGGTGTGTGTGTGTGTGTCTTTCTTAAGTTTACACAATGAAAAACTGAAGTTGAATGTATGTTTGGTGGTTCATTGTAAGGGGAAGTAGATAACATCTGTACAGTCCACATAATAATTAATGCAAAAATGTCAGTCAAGCTACCAATCCAACAGGAACACATGTTTAACAGTGCTTTCATTTTTAAAAAAAGAAAAAGAAAAAACCCAGCCACATTAAATACTTCCATAGGGAGATTTTTAAGCTTTTCTAGTGAGTTTTAAAGAAAAATGTACTCTTATTGGTTGTGATAACTATTATAATATAATTAGATTTCCAATAAAATACAATATTGGCAATGTATTTGCTGCTCATTTTGTTAATGAACTGGGTACTTAACTACATACATTTATATAGTAACAAAATATTCACAATTAAGACAAAAGGCTCTTTGGCAGAGTAAGTGTCCACATGTGGAAAAAGCAGCAGCATTAAGATGTAAACTGCTTTTTTATAGCTTTGAACCCATTATAAGTCTGAGTCAAGTTTAGTAGTTCCAAAATTTTGGTTTAAGACCGCTTGTGAAATTCAAAATTTTAAGTTTTTAATCTGAAAGCTACGAACTCACACCAGTTCTGTGAGGTCCAGACAGTAACGAATCCTATTCTACACTGTATGTCAGCCTCTTGATCTGTTTAAATGGATAATGCCTCCCCATCACTTTTGCCAATAACAACTTGAACAGCAAAATTACCAGAGCTAATACAGGCAGTGCAAACAAGAAAATTGTTTAGTGGTTTTTTTGTGGGTTTTGGGGTTTTATTCCTTTCATACACCATGTACTGGCACAGCCAGGATACCCCAGAAGCCCACTAGACTCTTCCAATCATTCATCCTCAAACTGTTTGGGAGAACTTAATTTTTAGAGTAAGGTATCTCTAGGATTGCTCTAGCCACAATCCTTATGTGATGTAAAAGAGAAGGAGTGTGCGCAGCAAGACAGGTTCCTAAATGCCTTTTCTCTGGACAAAACAAGATAGCCAATAATGTTGTTTCTTGAAGACATGCCTGACACACTAATTTACATAAACATTCCAGGGCAGGGTAAAATTAAAAAATGTGGAACATTAAGAAGGTTATGGGCAGCAGTTCTGTTCATAACACTGTCTTGGACAATTACCAAGGCTCAGGTGGTTTTCAACTGTATCTAATTCATGGCTAGAATGTTGTCAAGCCCCCAGAGTAACCTAAAATCAAAGCATAACATAAACAGGTAAAGCTGCTTGGTTTTTTTCCCCCCATCCCCTACCACCCTGAGCTGCAAATTCAGTGTCATCTGTCCAGTCATTTTTGGTTAATACATGATGACTGTTACTCAAAGAACATCCCTTTACAAAAATGAAGGTACATTCTGCCTTTACCTGCAAAACCACATCTAAAAAAACCCCGTAATTATTTCTACAGTGCCTTTTCTGTGTTACAAAGACTTCTTTGGGTGCAGGAAGAGATTTGTATTTAACTTATTTCAGAATTTGAGATATGTACACTCAAATTCCACATTCAAGACCTTAACTGCATTGAAATTTTCACTCTGTTCCCATCCTCTTCAACACAGAGATTGTTCTGTTCTGCAGAGACAGAACCTATTTGGTACCTTTACTAACAGAGACAATGTATTTAAGAAAAAACACTTGACTAGAGAATGCCAAATAGAATAGATGCCAACATTCAGGATAAATTTATGACCTCTATATGATGGTAATTTATAGTAAACCTACATGCTCAGCAGTCAAGTCAGCAGCAGTTAAATTCTCTTCTATTTCACTATCATAGATGATATAAGACCCTGCTCCCATTTGCCCTGTCCTCCTCAAGTACAAGCAGAGAGATAGCAAATTTACAGCAAGTTATTTTTATAGTCAAGATCTTTCTCTCTTGCTTCTCCCTGCAGAAAGTAAAATTTGGATCCACCTTCCCCTATTAACTACAAATAATTCTCTATTCCTTGAAAAACCATATTCCTAAATGCACCAGAGGGACAATAGAAGACTAGATACACTCCTGAAATCCCACTGTCCCAACTCCCCAAGTTCTGGCACACAGTTTACTAAAGCTAGTTTGCCAAATCAGCAGATGATTTTAGAACACTGAAGAAAACATATTTGATCTACATTTGCATCTGTTAAAAAAATAATTTAAAGTTATTTAAAATAACTCTAAAGGCCCATATGCCTGGAGGCATGTGTGTGTGTTTGTTTTCTTGGGCTTAGTTTGTGCATTTTTCCATGAAGATCCCTTGCAATGTAGACTAAAAAACTGACACATTTCAATTCACTGTTAACACCACAGTGAAAGAGAACCACTCCTTAACATCTAAGAGACTACTACTACTAAGATACCCTTATTTCCAAAACACCATTTCTTTTGTTCTTGCTAGTTATTTGTCTAATCTCGATATTTAATTCTCCAAAAGCCTGAATTATACAGAACTTAAAATTTCAATCTTTTTCCTCTCACAAGTACTCTCATAGTTTCCCACTATGATAACTCCACAGGCACAAGCGATTCCAAGCCCACTTCCCAGGCTTCAGGAAAGCCTGACTTCTCTGGCAGTCACCTCATCACAGCTCTGGCCGTTCAAATCACTTGAACTTGTAAAGCTAACCCTTCTGTCCATTTATATACACGTGTCATCATACACTCACTGTACGTGAATGCTTTCCTGTTCTTCAAAGAATAGGTAAAAATATTTCCGTGATAGCCTTCCACATTGTTCTAGATGCAGGTTAAGACTGGCATCCTGGAGCCAGAGGAAATAAATCATCATCCCCTAAAGGTTAATAGACATTGACAGAGACAGATTTAGGGGTGAAGAGTGGTGGTGTGGATTTTTTTGGTGGATGGGTTTTTTTTTTTTCCTTTACAACTGTCAATACATAAATAATTTGGCCATAGAGGATTAAAAATTTTAAATTTTCCTTCAGCTTCATAAATTAAACACTCATATTTCTAGGTAGGTCTCACATCCTGTATGCTACAACTTCTCTTTAAGGTGTAACCCAGCAGGACTGGGAGAAAAGGTCATCTCTTGATGCTTTCTACAGAGCAGGATGTAATTTCCAGTATAGAAATGCAGTTTATTTATTGTACCGTTTATTCAAGTACCATTTCATCTTTGTGACTAGGACAGCATCAAGCTTCAGGTAAAAGTTACAAAGCTCAAGCATACCTGGAAAGAAGCATTGGAATACCTTTGATATTAAAGATTCATAATAACCTTGGGAATCAGGCTACAATGCCATAAAAGGACAACTGATGTAGCCACACCAAAAAAAAAATTCAGAATTTATTGCCTACTGCCAAGACTAAAGTTAGAGTTAAAACTAATTCTACTCCATGCTTGCTGCACATACAGCAGCAGTTTGATATTTTAGGCTAAGTCTATTCCATGACCTCTTCAGCAGTCACAAAGAATATATTCCAAACCAAACGCTTCTACAAAGGCTTCTGTATGCTCCATAATACACAACCATTAAAGGCTTGTACTCCGTATCTCAGTACATGCCTTGAAACGTACATCACTTCATGCAAAGATTAGATATATTGACAGAGGAGTCAAGTGAAGACTCCTAAATAAAAACCCCATGCTGTCTGGCTCAAGAAGGTCCAATAACAAAAGGCACTGGACACTGGCAACATACAGGGAAACACGTGCGCCTCCTGACTTCCCGTACTTTACTAAATCTTCCCGAGGCGTCTGCATTTGGTCACTGTTGGAGACAGGACACTAGACTAGATTAATTCTTATTCTCATTAAATATTTGTAAACATTCATAA